>NC_134574.1:171405684-171748184 GCF_050947875.1 Dermacentor variabilis | reverse complement strand
TCCTCACCAAATGGGTGCAGTGCAATGAAAGCTGTGGATCCCCCAAATTTCAATTAGCCGACTCCCAAATTCCGAGTTGGCCCACCCCAAACTTCAGTTATTACTGAAAGCTACCAATCATCTACGTTAACACTATTATAACGACTAAATGTCTTAACTTCGCTAATTACTCCTTTTTGTGCAGATACAAGGCGTTACACTTTTTGGGTCATTTTCGCCTGACGGAGCTGGGGTACTCGCCAAAGAATGCTTACGCATTAAAATAAACCGAGATATAGAACATAGTGAACAGGGGTACATGTACATTAAACGTGCAGCTGATCATGCCTCTGATCATGATTTTGCAAGAATACTGAGATGATTATTGCTGTGGTCTTTAAGGGATTTCCAAAACGTATTAACTGTGTCTTATTGACATTTGCGCAAATACAATTTTTGCAAACCAATGCATTACACTATGTATTGCATGTTGCAGGGCGCCAACAGCCTTTTCAAAATGTCAATGCTTTGTTAAAATTACTGTATCGGTTGCATACTGATAGATAGTGTCTTTAGTTATTACTAAAGGAAGATCGTTTATAAAGCTATTAAACAATAGGTATAATAAATCCGCGGGGAAGACCAGCTGTAAACCATTGCTTGCTCCTGACGGTTTCGTTGTCGGCCGTAGCTGTCTGTAACCTACTACACATGTAGTTTTGCAGTACGTTGTGAAATGGCCCTCTGAATATCACCAGATTTAGTTTCCTCAGTAGAATGTTATGGTTAACTGTATCAGAAGCTTTGGCTATGTCGAGAAATAGCGCACAGGTGAGTAACTTGTTTTCAAATGCGGAATAGACTTCATCTGAGAATGCTTTATATAGGGGCTGTGGTAGCTCGATTCGCAATGAAACCAATCTGTTTGGACGATAAAATCAAAAACTTATTTAAAAATGATGTCATGCATTCGTACAGGATTTTTTCGAGTATCTGGGGAAGTACCGGCAGAATTGAGATTGACCTATAATTTGCAACCTTATCTTTCCTGTCCATTTTATACAGTGGCTTAACGATAGCTGTTTCAGAATCTCGGGAATTACTGCGGTTCCTAAAAAGCCATCAACTAGAAAACGCAAGATGTTTGAAAGCACATCGAAGATTCTTCGCAGAGTGCGTACTGATATGCCATCTATTACTGGTTGTTTACTTTGCCGAAAACTAAAAAAAAAAAAAAAATTCATCGACGATTACGATAGTCCCTAATGCGAAATTTGAGCGAAGCTCTATACGTGTTTTCATTTCGCGATATATTGGCTGGCGCGGACAGTCCGAACTTCTATTGTATTGGCCCACCGACGGGGGGTTAGGTGCTCCACACCTTTAAATCAAGTCCCCATAGCACTCTCTATACGAGGGATGGACAACAAATCCACAGAGTGGATACCATCAGGATCCTCGGACTCCTGCTGGAATCTCTCCGGGGCCACTCACAGACTATAGCCCGCATTACCTCCAAGACGGAGAATATGCTCCGGCTTATCCTCGGGGTCTCGAACCGCAGGGGGGGGTTAAGTGAGAGCAATCTCCTCAGATTCTACCACGCGTTTCTTATGAGCCACGGTAACTACGTAGCCTCTGCGTTGCGCTCGTATAAATGTGATGAGGCCAAAATCGACGCCCTCGTGCGCAAAAGCATCACGCGCGTGCTGGGTTTGCCACTCACTACCAGCACCGCGCGTCTCATGCAACTAGACATCCACAACACCCTGTCAGAGGTGATCGAGGCCCAACGAGTAGCCCAAATAATACGACTCTTATCATCGCGAGCGGAGAGACGCATCCTAGAATCCGTTGGATGCGATAAACCGGAAATCACGGAGCGCAACGCGACCCTATCACCCATGGTCCGAGATACGTTCAAGGTAGATCCCCTGCCACGTAACGTCCACCCTCAATACAATGCAGGGCGCCGGGTAGCCCGGACTCGTTCCCTATTAAAAGTGGCTGCGGCCACACCGAATCTTGCATGCTTCGTTGACGCCGCCCAGCACGGGCGCTCTGATCACTATGCTGTAGTTTCGGTTGACTCCAATGGCACTCTCATTAACTCAGCATCTGTGTGGAAGGTTTACGTAACAGTAGCCGAGCAGGTTGCTATAGCCATAGCACTGAAGGACCCTCTACGTCCCATTATCTTTACAGACTCCAGGTGTGCAGCCCGAGAGTTCGCCTCCGGCTCGATCTCAAAGGAGGCGGCGGCCATTCTCTGCACCGGCTGGTTTTCATATCATCAAATGGTTCCCGGCCCGTATGGGAATCAATGTGCACTCTGAGGAGGTCGTTAACGCCAATGAATTGGCCCATGACTGCGCGAAGTCTTACACACTGCGGCGGTTCCGGTGGACTCACGGGCGGCGACTTAGGACTGTACAGGGATTCGCTTCTCACCTTCCATGAAATCTTGGCACATTATCAACTGGCTCGGCGGGCCTTTTCGCTACCACATCCTAAACTCACTAGACCATAATCGTCAGCCTTTCGCATGCTCCAAACGGGGTCGTTCCACTCCAGGGGCCAATTCAGTCGCTTCGCGCATAATGTAGAAACCCACTGTCCAGTCTGTGGGGAGGCGTACTGCTCTTCATCTCATATGCTCTGTCAATGCCCTCCGTTACGCAGCTCATCGCTCGCCACTTTAGCGGCAACCTCTCAGAGCAATTACGGGCTGTCTAGAGGGCTTGCATGCGACAGGGCGGAGGACCACAATCTTTCGACCACGACGTGGGTACGGCATGCCACGGCTACGGGGACTCCATGAAGAAAGAGGTACCCTAACGCGGTTCCTCAGGACCATCAATAAAGTTCTCCGTCCGTCCGTCCGTCCGTCCGTCCGTCCGTCCGTCCGTCCGTCCGTCCGTCCGTCCGTCCTTCTTTCTTTTTCTTTCTTACACTTGAGCAGAGCATATTGCGGACCTAGTTATCTTATACCACCTAGTTTTTTTATACTTAGAAGCAATTCTTTATTTTTATTTTTTTATGCATTTTGAAGTGAAAGACACGCTGCTCTAACATTCCAGGTCGGATTTCTTGAAAAGGCGAAACATACCTGCAGGAGAAATGATCCCTTCACCACGAATGCAGAGCCTCAGACGATGCGACGGACTAGCTCTGCCTGTCTGACAGGCAGAGCTCTGACAGACTGTTTGGTGAACCTCCCTCTATACGCGACTAGTGAATTCTGGGTAAGCGCTGAAAGTTTCTTTTTTATTTTCGTCAGTTTTTTTTTCACACTGCTTTTAAGTGCTGTTCAAATTCGTCGAAAATATATCGTGTACCTAGCCGCGTTCATGGCCGCTTGCGTACGGGAGACTTCGAAACCACGATGTTAGAACCATTGAGGAATACTGTGCGGTGCTATCTGCCGCGATCAGCGAAACGCGTGTACCGCGGACAATTTAAGCGTGTTTTCGGGCATCTCAGATATACTAAATTGACTTAAACTGACTCTACCGACATGCCTCGCGCTGACTTTCTAGTAAGAGCACACCCCCCCCCCCCCCCCCACACACACAAATAGAAAAAGATTGTAGCGCTAAAGGAAGAGAAAAAAGTGATGAGAAGGTTTGCAGTATCACACAAACAATAAGAAAAAATAACGTAACGACAACAGTTGCAAAGTTCAAATACAGATTTTCACCCAGTAAAAGAAAGAAAAGGTCGTAGCCTGCGTCCATTTATTTCTTCTACATTTGTACTTAGGTTTTCGCGGGCTTCCGTTTGTACTCGGATCACGAGCATGCATTCGCAACGGTGAAAGGTCGTCAGTACGGCTGCACGGTTTGCCTAGCCGAGTTCACGGCCGCCTGCACACGTGAGATTCCGGAACTACAAGTCCAGATCCGTTTAGAAATCGTTCTATATAGAGTTGCCCATCGCGATCAGGAAAACACATCTATCGCGGATAAATCGAAGTATTTAGGCACGTAGGGCCCTCTGGGCTGCACTTGTCGGCGATAAGGTAGCCTCGCCGCCTACGGGATTATCTCACTGAGCTATGTGGAATGCTCAGTTTCCATAGTCGGAAGTTCGAAACCGTCTATAAGGTTGTCTTTATTTAATTTGACGAGGGTGACCTTGAAATTTACCTCCTCCAGTGCACGACATCTGCAGGCTTGGAGTGACGCCTCACCCTGGCAAAAGATGCCGAGAGCCAGTGGGGCTATACTAATCCAGGTACAACCAAATTACGAAGGCCCACTAAGCTTCAACAAGGACACTCCCTCACCAGAACAAGAATTGCCCTCCCTGGTGCAGTATTCGGCCACTACCTTCCGAATGATTCCTACAATTAACCATTGGCACTCAGCTCCCAGCAGCTGTGAAGCACCTGACCAAGGCGGCGGTCAGACCTGTAACGCAGCAGAGGGTGCTAAGAATCTCTGGGTCCGGACAGGTCGCCAATAAAAACTGACCCTGTCAAACTTTAACAGCCGAACTCTGTCGAGTGAGGCTAGCTTAGCAGGACTCTTCGAGGAACTATCAGACATAATTTGGGATATCATCGGCCTTAGTGAGATTAGACGAACTGGTGAGGCTTAAACATTGCTGAATAATGGACCTGTCCTGTGCTATAAATGTCTCCCAAATAGGAAGAAATACGGGGTAGGATTCCTAAACCATAAGGACACGGCGGGCAACAGTGATGAATTCTACAGCATTAATGAGAGGGCAGCTGTAGTCGTAATCAAATTTAATGAGACGTATAGATTAAAGGCAGCACAAGCCTACGCTCCAACATCCAGTCACGATGATGATGAAGTAGATCAGTTTTCTGAAGATGTTGAACAAGCGATGAGAAAAGTGCAAACTCAGTATACTGTAAGAATGGGCGACTTCAATGCAAAAGTCGGGGAAAAGTAGACTGATTGGCACAATTGGCAACTACACCGTCGATTCAAGGAACGCTAGAGGAGAGATGCAGGTAGAATTCGCAGAAAGGAATAAGCTTCGAATAATGAGCACCTTTTTCAGCAAGTGTAGCAACAGAAAGTGGACCTGGAAAAGCTCTAATGGTAAAACAAGACATGAAATTGATTTCATAATTTCTGCTGATCCAAGCATAGTGCAAATGTAGAAGTGTAAGGTACGGTAAGTGCAGTGATCATAGGTTAGTGAGGGCTAGGATTCACCTCAAGTTGAAGATAGAAAGAAAGAAATTGGTCAGGAAGAAACAGGTCAACTGAAAGGCAGTAAGGGTCATCATCATCATCAGCCTAGTTACGCCCACTGCAGGGCAAAGGCCTCTCCCATACTTCTCCAACTACCCCGGTCATGTACTAATTGTGGCCATGTTGTCCCTGCAAACGTCTTAATTTCATCCGCCCACCTAACTTTCTGCCGCCCCCTGCTACGCTTCCCTTCCCTTGGAATCCAGTCCGTAACCCTTAATGACCATCGGTTATCTTCCCTCCCCATTACATGTCCTGCCCATGTCCATTTCTTTTTCTTGATTTCAACTAAGATGTCGTTTACCCGCGTTTGTTGCCTCACCCAATCTGCTCTTTTCTTATAGTACCAGCCTGAATTTGTCTGCTTTTACCCTTACTGTCGTTCCGGCAGTAAGGGTAAAAGCAGACAAATTCAGGCTGGTACTGGCAACCAAATATATAGCCTTAGAGCAGAGAGATGAAAAGTACATAGAGGTAATGAATGAAACCGTAACTAGGCAGGCTTCAGAGGCAGCAATCGCAGTGGGAGGCAAGGCACTAAGGCAACCAGTAGACAAGCTCTCCCAAGTAACTAAGGACCTAATAAATAAGCGACAAAGAATGAAAGTGTCCAATTCAAAAGATAAGATAGAATTCACGGAACTGTCAAAACTGATCAACATGGCGAAAATAAGTGATATTCGAAACGATAACGTGAGAAAGACTGAAGGAGCCGCAAAAGATGGACGCAGCCTGAAATAAGTGAGAATCAAACTTGCAATAGGACAAACCAAGATGTATGCACTGAAAGATAAGCAGGGTAATATCATTAGCAATCTCGAAGATATAGTAAAAGCAGCGGAAGAAATGTATACTCACCTGCTCAGTACCCAGATGAGTCAGAATACCTCCATTAGAAACAGTAATGAACAGGATACAGAAACTCCTCCTATAACTAACGATGAGGTCAGAAGGGCCTTGCAAGACATGAAACGAGGAAGAGCAGCAGGAGAAGATGGAATAATAGTGATTTAATCAAAGATGGAGGAGATAAAATGCTTGGAAAACTGGCGGCTCTTTATACGAAGTGACTATCGACTGCAAGGGTCCCAGAAAACTGGAAGAATGCAAACGTTATACTAATCCATAAAAAAGGAGACGTTAAGGAATTGAAAAATTATAGGCCCATTAGCTTACTCCCAGTATTATATAAAATATTTACCAAAATAATCTCCAATAGAATAAGGGCAACAATGAACCAAGGGAACACGCTGGCTTCATGAAGGGTTACTCTACAATGTATCACACCCATGTCATTAAACAGGTTATAGAGAAATCTGCAGAGTACAATAAGCCTCTCTATATGGCTTTCAAAAATTACGAAGAGGCATTTGATTCAGTAGAGAAACCAGCAGTCATAGAGGCATTACGCAATCAAGGAGTACAGACCACTTACTTAAATACCTTGGAAGATATCTACAGAGATTCCAAAGCTGCCTTAATTCTACACAAGAAAAGCAGCAAGATACCTATAAAGAAAGAGGTCAGATAGGGAAACACAATCTCTGCAATGCTATTCAGTGCGTGCTTGGAAGAAGTATTCAAGCTATTAAACTAGGAAGGCTTAGGAGTAAAGATCGACGGCGAATATATCAGCCACCTTCGGTTCGCCGATGGCATTCTTCTATTCAGCAACACTGCAGACGAGTTACAACAAATTATTGAGGACCTTAACTGAGAGAATGTAAGAGTGGGGTTGAAGATTAATATGCAGAACATAAAGTTAATGATGAATAGCCGGGCAAGGGAACAAGAGTTCAAGATCGCCAGTTAGCCTATGCATTCTGCGAAGGAGTACGCCTAGCTAGGTCAATTAATCACAGGGAACCGTGATCACGAGAAGGAAATTCATAGAATAAAAATGAGTTGGATCGAATACGGCAGACATTCTCAGCTGCTGACTGGAAGCTTACCATTATCATTGGAAAGGAAGGTGTACAATCAGTGCATTTTACCAGTGCTGATATATGGAGATTGACAAAGACGCTTGAGACCAAGTTAAGCACCGCGAAAAGAGCGAAACGTTAAGAGACAGAAAGAGAGCGGTTTGAATTAGAGAGCAAACGGGTATAGCCGATATTGCAATTGACATTAAGAGAAAAAAAAATGGAGCTGGGCAGGTGATGTAATGCACCGGTTAGATAACCGTTGGACCATTAGTGTTACAGAATGCGTACCAAGAGAAGGGAAACGCAGTCGAGGACGGCAGAAGAGAAGGTGGAGCGATGAAATTAAGAAATTCGCGGGCGCTGAGTGAGTGAGTGAAGTAACTTTATTTTGGTCCACAGAAGACGCAGGGAAGACACCGCGCCACCCGGCTAGTCCCACGTAGGGACCGCCAAGCCCAGCTTGACGGCCCGATCGCGGGCACTCTGGACGGCCAGGGTTTGGTCGTTGAGTTCGGGGCTGCCCAAGAGCGCAGCCCACCTATCCTCGCTGAAGGAGGAGCCGATGGCTTCACACTCCCACAACGCGGGCGCTAGTTGAAATCGGTTGGCGCAGGACAGGGGTACTTGGAGTGCGCAGGGAGTGGCCTTCGTACTGCTTTGGACATAAAACAGGATGATGATGATTATGATTATGATGATGATGAAGAAGAAGAAGAAGAAGAACAAGTTCGGGCGTACACCAACTTAACTTGGAGGTAGACCAAGTCAAATTGGAGGTGGGTCAACTTGAAATTTTTATTGATGACCGCGTTCTCGCGGGACTTTCTCGCGATTGTTGAATCTATTCAAAAATACAGTCTTTTTGCTGTTCGCAAAAGCCCCAAGTGCCCTGTTTCTTGCCATTTTATATTCAACTTTGAATCCCCCCTTTTTTAAGAGCCCGTTTGCAGCGCATCCAGAGCCAATCTCTAGACGATATGGCACGCATAATATCGGCATTAAGCCAGCTCACACTATTCCTGCACTTTTACGTTATAGTATATGTACTTAGGCGCTCGAAGTTGATTGCAAAACTTTTGATACACATTATCGGGTGCATTGTCATCAAACAGCAAAGACCAGTCGAAATTATCGATGTGTTGGTCGAACATTTTTGTATTGGTGATCTGAATTTGCAGTTTATTTCTTGTTGTCTTTTCAGCCGAATGATGTTTTACAGCTAGAGAAGGCTTCAAAAAGGCTTTAATAATGATAAACTGTGAGGCCGTACGTGTAGTGACGGGCTCCGTATGAACTTCGACCACCTGGAGTTCCTTACTGCGCAAGCAAATATGAATAATAATAATAATAATATATGGGGTTTTACGTGCCAAAACCACTTTCTGATTATGAGGCACGCCGTAGTGGGGGACTCCGGAAATTTTGACCACCTGGGGTTCTTTAACGTGCACCTAAATCTAAGTACACGGGTGTTTTCGCATTTCGCCCCCATCGAAATGCGGCCGCCGTGGCCGGGATTCGATCCCGCGACCTCGTGCTCAGCAGCCTAACACCATAGCCACTGAGCAACCACGGCGGGTCAAATATGAATACACGAGCGCTATTTGCAATTCGCCCCCATCTAAACGCGCCCGCCGTGGCCGGGAATCGAACCCGCGAGTTCGTGCTCAGCAGCAGAACACCGCATGCAGTTAGTCGCCGCGACAAGTACTGCACAGAACTGGTGAGATCGAGTGCACAACTGCCGGGAGATTAGGTTCAATGGTTGCGCGGTTACTGAGCCGCAACTATGTACCTTTCTCTTTCTTTTCTTTTTATATTTCAGCGATGCCTGGGGGAGCAGGAGCGGCGCTGCCCCTTTCCTGTAATCAGGCAACTGAATAATGCAGATAGCGAAGACAAACAAACGGCATCCACGCAGCGCGTTCACCCAAGCCGCCGCGCTGCATTTGCGAGCGGGGCGATGCCGCTCCGCCATGACGACAGCGGGCGTTTAATCATTGAGCACGCGGCTTTACGCAGCGAGAGGCTCCTTCGCTGGGAACGAAAATCCGCAACAAGAACTGGGACGAGGCCTTCGCGGTCCGAGGTAAACACGCTCGAGCCTTCAGTCTTTGCCAACACTCGGGAAGCTGTTATCCGCGACGAGTGCGTTGATTCGGCTCACCTCGCACTGAAAAAAGTGACGCAGCTTGGTGAAAGCTACGCTTGGAGCCGCAATTACGAACGCAAATGTTGCCCCTTATATATTAAAGTCGCGAAGAAAAATACGCAAGCTTCGGGCCCCGCCAATAAATGAAAAAGAAAGGAATAAAAAGAGAGCGATAAGAAATCAACACATGGTATAGCCTGTACTGGAATGGCGCAACGAGCACCTAATTGTACTTCGTAACATTGCACTTCTGCACTAGCATCGTTAGGGTACTTCACCCACTTTGCGGGGCTATCTATGTTTCTATCCATGTATCGAACCGTTTTCCTGCCAACCTGGTTCACTGTGTAGTCTGTGGTCGAACGGCTAGAGCATCGGATTGCTCTAGCCGTTCAATGTGGCACCGACTGTTCTTAGGGGAGCGCGAAAGAGGAACCCCGCTACAGTACACGCGTCGTACATAAGTCATTTCGACAGTGGCAATGCGTTGTATTCATTCAAAGCTAACGCACAACCGTCAACAGTCATCGTGAGATAAGTTCTGCGGCCATTTTTTTTCAAGCATGCAACGCAATCCTTTTTCATCAGTAAAGTATTAACTATAGCCTAGAAAACGCTTGTCCATATCACATGACGTCACAATGAGCGAGAGGGAAAACTCAAAGCGCTTGTATTTACCACTTGTGTTTGTGTCTTTCATAACTTATTAAGATTCCACACACGACAATGCTCCCGTTCGTGTGGTTTAAGCATTATTCTAATCTACCGATCCAACTTGAAGTTCCTATTTCATCATCAGCGTCATCATCAGCGTCATCATCAGCATCAGCAGCAGCATGATCTAATTAAGAACCACGCTCGAATTTAGGAGCCGAAAACCGGCACGTATCGAAATTTCGACACACCGCTAGAAAGGTCCAGACCAACCCAGCTATCGCTGTATCACAGCGGGACAGGTTTTCTAGTCTGACTGACAAAAGCATCGGCCTGTCGTAAAAAGGGACGCGGCAAATTCTGCGAACTCGTTTTCGCGTCCCCCCAGCAATTGGCGCACCGAACAGAGCGCTCGGTCTAAGTTATCGCAATCCAGGAAACACTTAACTACGCCGACAACAAGGGTAGGTACCGAGAGATAGAGAGAAAAAAAAAGAAAGGAACAATACTGTCCTGTCAAGATTAGTTAGCATAACGCGGGCAGCACACGGTTTACTGCAATCAAGCTAGAGGACAAAGAAAGAGCCAAAGAAAACGAAGCTTGTTTTGTGTCGGTTGCCGTTAGCAAAGTGCATGAAGCGCTTGACCTGTGACAATGTGAGAGTGGCTGACAAAGCAAAAACAAAAGCCTTCTGTCCGGGTCATCCCAATGACGGTAGGCTTTCACTAAAGCAGATAATAACAAAAGGAAGAAACGCGAGGAGCAGTTAAATAGGATGTGTTGGCAATCTACCTGGCCCATCGTGTTAACGATGCAAACTATTAGACATCTTTACTGCTTCGTGCATAGAAAAAGTGAAGAGAGCTCGTCGCGTTAAATGCCATCGCTTCCAACTCACTGTCTCCACTGGGGGAGCGAAATCTACTGTAGAATTAACGAAAAAAGGCCGGAACCAACAACGACCCACTCGTCGACATTAAACACAAGCTGTTGCTGAGAACGTTAGGAGGGCTAACCGTCAGGCGCAGGCCTTGCATTCTAACCATGTTTACGCAAGAGGGGGGACAGAAACAAACACATAACAAACAAGGACGAGTGCGATCCTTGTCCGTGTTGTGTTTGTGACTGTCCGCTACCTTACACTATGTTACTATTGACAGAACATTGTTGAACGCACTACGAGCACTAATTTATGGTACATAAAGAAGGACACTTAAAGAGGTTGCAATACGTTGCGCGGTTGCGAGAGAGAAGTGGTTTTTGTGGGGAAGGAGGAAAGGCTAGCAGTATTTTCTGCAACCCATGCGGGAGCACGACTCAGCGCCAGCAGGGTGGCGGGGATGGGATTAAAAGAGAGAGAAGGTAGGAGGGAGAAAGGTAGAGGGTCGTAGAGATGGAAGCGATGTAGTGGCGGATCAGGAAGCCCGAGGTGGTGGGATGGCCGTTAGGCCATCCGTCTTTGTAGAAATTTCCTATAGTCTCGCCGAGAGCCCCGACGAGTCGAGGTACTCGACGACACTTAGGAAGGCTGGTAGCTGATTACGACAGGGGAAGATGATATCTTCCTGTCGTGAACATGGGAGCCCCAGGCGGTGGAACTCTTGCAGAAGTCGGCCGCGGTGCTGCAGGTGAGCAGGGAAGGCCAGCAGGAGGTGCTCCAGAGTCTCTGGTTCACCACAGGAGGCACAGGCTGGCGAGGTGGCTTTCCCAAGGCGGCACCGGCGGGCTGCCGTCCAGTAGCAGCCAACTCGCAGTCGGAGCAGCAACGAGGCACCCCTTCGTAGGAGACCGTGCTTTGGAAGAGGCCGTGGAGGCCGGCCCAGGGATACCCGTTTGTCCGGGTGGCAGGCAATGATGTGCCGGCGCAGCCTGTGTCTCAAGAAGTATGCGGCCGTTACAGCAGGGCTGAGGGGGACGCTTGAGTGGTGGGCACTTTTTGCAAGAGTGTCCGCCTCTTCATTGCCCGGGATCCCCAAGTGTGGCGGTAGCCAATGCAGAGATAGTGAGCATCCTGCATCCTGAAGGGCCGTCAGTCTTGAAGAGAGCAGCGCTACCCCAAAGCTAGCTCTGTCAGGGTTCTGCAGGCAGCGCATCGCCGCCTTGGAGTCGCAGAAGATGGCTGCCGGGGTCTCTGGTAGCTCCTCTGCAAGTAGGTCCACAGCAAAGTGGAGTCCTGCTAGCTCTGCTGCGGTAGAGCTTGCATGCCCCGGGAGACGGCACAGCTTGCTCTTTCGTAGGGCCGGTGCAACGCAGGCTGCTGTGGATGAGCCCGTCTCCGGTATCACGGATCTATCGACGAAGATGTGAAGGTGGTCCCCAAGTCTCCCTTGGAGGAGAGAGGCTGCCGTCTGCTGTAGGGCACATGTTGGGCAACGGTTCTTCGAGACACTTCGCAGTATGGCACTCCGGATTTATTATTTATTGATCATCATATTTAATCACGCGTCGTAGCATAAGAGTATAGCGTGTACAACTAACACTATCAATATTTTAACAAAACCATCTATTAAATGAAATCTAGAGCGCCTACGCAGCGCTGTGTTTCGTGTTTACCACGCCCTTCACATGTCCGCATACGCTCTCGACCAGAGCTCGGCCAAAATGTATACTTTGCATTTGTATCATGACACGATGCAAGATACTCAGGTAACAAGTATTTGAGATACAGATACAATATACTACCGCACTTATTATATCCGATACGATACTCCCACTTGTATCTGAAGATACTTCGATACATTCGCAAATCTCTCGTTAACTATCTATGTAATGTAGCAGCAAACGCGTACGCACAAAAATGTTCGCTGGAAAATTTCTCAACTCCGACCAAACTTGTTTCATTTGAACGAAATGCCTGTTACTATTCCAAAACTTCTTTCCTTTCTTGGTCAAAGTATAATATTTTCATTCCGAAACAATTTATTGGGGTTGCCTTAGCTGCCTAAGATGAAAGCTCTTTATACCCCGCGCTCTCAGCGATTTTTGCTTGTCGCTTTTGTAATTGATGTGAGTCGCCGCTCTGCTTGCCGACCATAACGTATAAAGAAGCGCTAATCCTTCCGTAATGTGCAGCTTTCGTAGCTTATTCATATTTCGCAGAATTTTTAACGTAGTCCAAGAAATTGGTTTTGGTACAATATAGCCGCCTTATGCAAAATTTCCCGGAAGCAGCACCATCCACGCTTTGGTTCATGGCAGCCGAACTTACACGAGATCCTTCAAATCGCTGATGTGCAAAATGCACAAGAGGCAAGGCAACCCCATTCTTGCGTTCTTCAGACTTCGTAACAAAGCACCACGGAAGAAAAACTTCGATAACAACGCTACAGCGGCATCACAATTTGCGCGAAAGACGCCGCACGCGTTACCAGCGCAGTACGGTTGCTACGAGCAAGTGTCATGGCACCGACACAACTTAAAACAAAAAATCAAGAAAACAAAAGGTCGGCTGCGCGCAAGCATTGGCGTTTTTGTCGAGACGGCGTGAGCGCGACCACGTGACTCTGCATGCTCCACCAATAGGGACGCGCAGAACTCATCGCCTGCCCTCGCTGGAGGGCTCTGGCAGAAAGATAAAAGAATGTCGCTGTTTTTAGTTTTATTCGAGTGGCTTAGTGGCAGCTAGAGGAGCAGAGTTCAGCCAACGTTTATATTTCCGCACGGTGATGTTGTGATAGCCAGTACCTTGTATCTTAATATACACGATACATCCTTTCATGTATCGGAAATACAGATAGCGATACACGTCTTGCAAGACTTGTCATGATACAGATACAAGATACCCAAAGAGTATCTAAGATAGTATCCGCGATGCACGTATCTTCGATACTGCCCAGCACTCCTCTCGACATCTTACCGTTACCCGCCGTGGTTGCTCAGTGGTTATGGTGTTGGGCTGCTGAGCACGAGGTGGCGGGATCGAATCCCGGTCACGGCGGCCGCATTTCGATGGGGGTAAATGCGAAAACACCCGTTTACTTAGATTTAGGTGAACGTTAAAGAACCCCAGGTGGTCCAAATTTCCGGAGTCCTCCACTACGGCGTGCCTCGTAATAAAAATGGTTTTGGCACGTAAAACCTCATAATTCAATAGAATTGACACCTCACCGTCAGCACGCAAATTACAGATCTACACAGGTCTGAGTGGTTTATTTAGAATTAACAACCGTACCGTTGCAGGCTTCGGTAACGACACGTAACCAATTAATTTGACAACAAAATATTGTGGACCGATAGCAGCGTCGTGAGGCAGGGCTACTATCATAAGTTGCTGCAGACGTCGTTTCTAAGACGTATCCATATTTCACTTGCTCGACGGCAACAGTTGATTTGTGTATTAAGTGAAGAAAAATTGGAAGGTACAGCCCTTCAGGATCGGGTGTATCGTAGTCATAAACACTACTCAGGAAATAACAAGGCAGACTAAGACATGCTCGTGGCATCCTGACGAAGAATAATCCTCTTTAACCGCCGTGAAATATATATGCAGCTAGAACATCATTTCTTTGAGAACTGGATGAGGGAGGTGAAAGCGCAGTGCTTATCTTTTAGCGCCTGTCAGTGGCTCCAGCGTGCACAGGGCCCATTAAGATGACGTCCTATGACCGTGAAATAGTGGAACGAATTACCATGCAGTGTGTTTGAATCTAGCAATTTTCTGCAAGAGCTAGAACTTTTCTTCAGTTAGTTGAGAAAACAAATTTTTTTCTCTCTATGTTACACATTATGTTACTAATGTTATATTTGTCTATCCCTGTGCTATATTTTGTCAATATTCTAACTATAATGTTGTGTATTTCCAACATGCGCTATGTTTATTTGTGTGATATATGTCTTTCTCAAAGTCTGTGCATGCCATTCCTGCTAGGGCCAAAGAATTGCACTGCAGTATGAATAAATAAATAAATAAATAAATAAATAAATAAATAAATAAATAAATAAATAAATAAATAAAATAGAATGAACAATGAACAAACAAGGTTGCATATCTGGGATCTATATCGCCACAAGTCTCGCAAACGTCGATGCACATGTCTAAATAAGAGTTATAAAAAGTCCAACAACTTCCAAAATATTTTAATATCGCCAATTATTTTCCACGATCGTCGTTTCTTCAAGAAAGCTTACAAATGCACGCTGTGCACACATTTGGGATGCTTCTGTTAGCCATTCAGGCAAGAGCTGTCGTTGTTGTTGCGGCATTAATAGCTGTTCGCTGTAAAAACGAAATATAAGGTTCAGTGTAATTCCAGGCGTACTTTTCGGCGATGTCTCGATGTTGTCTACACATCTCTATATATTGCGTTCTGCGGCATTAATTTTGTTCCCCGATATGTATGGTCATGGTGTACCCTGCACAGCGCCCACACTAAGAAAATTGGGTCAATAAGCGACTCTTTATAATAACTTTATCTGTGAAGCTATATGATAACATCGTCGAGGAGCTGACAAATGGAACGCGATTCCGTGATACAGTAAAATTTCGATTTACCAAAATTTATATTTAACGAACGTTTCGATTTAACGAAGTGCTTTCGACTGCTCGAAACGTATACCTTCATAGATCCTAATGCGTTGACAACTTGAAAAGTAACAAAGTGAACTATTGCTGAAACAGGGTACACAGACAAAGCATAAGGCGAGTATAGGCGACACACACGGGCGCCGACTTTCGACTTCGTCTGCTGGCCTTGGGCCTTCGTCTGTTCGCGCTAGTCGCCATGGCCTAACCTAACCAAGAAGCCATAACGAAGTAAGCTCAACGTCTCGCCCGATTTAACAAACTTTCTACGAAAATGTGGGTATCACCGCGTTGCACTTCAGGTGATGGACGTCTGCATTTAAGAAATACAACACTCTTTCAATGAACTCGCTGGCTCAGAAATGCGATATAAGTGCGCGCTGGAAAAAAATACATGCCTCTCTTTCTTATGCTATTGCTTCCGAATAATTGCAGTGTGATTCTCAATAAGTGTTCTCAGTGTTCTCTATTTAACAAAATTCTAGGTTGAACGAAATTATTATCGGGTCCCATGAACGCAGAAAATATCGAGGTTCAAGTGTATCACGCAAGACCAGCGTAAGATAAAAGAGGACAGACGCGAAGAAGGCAACACGCGTCTCGCTTCGTCTTCCTTTCTCTACGATTGATTCGTGTCTAAAAAATATGCGTTGTCAAATGCACCACACACACACACACACACACACACACACACACACACACACACACACACACACACACACACACACACACACACACACACACACACACACACACATATATATATATATAAGAAGCCAACAAAGCCACCAAGAATAACACAGGGGAAATTACTTGTACTTACCGGTTGAGTTAAAGAAATGGCAAATATGCCAGAAAGTGGATGGAAAAAACAGCGACGCGGCAGTTCAACTGGTCGAGCATCGCACGCACCAAGGGACGAGGCGGGATCGTTCCCCACCTGCGGCAAGTTGTTTTAAGGGCCCCATGTCGCAGAAAATCCGGCGTCTGGCGTGCAGCGTCGGACGTCGTCGGACCACCCATACCCTGGCTCTCCATGCCGCTGGTCTATCAACATTTGGCCACCCATTGCGCAGCTTGCAGTTGCAAGTCCATTGTTGAACGCACACGCGTAATCTGGACAAACAAAAACGAAAAGGCTCGCCTCATTCCAGAGGCCTACCTAATCAATAAACCTGGTCACAGGTGGGTAAGCCAGGCGTGACACACACTACACAACAACAACAACAACAAAAATGTTTTTTAGAAGCATCTAATCATTAAAATTATCGGACTTCTTGCTTTAGCGCTCGCCTTTCTTGCTTTGCTTTTGTCTGACAAAATGTATGGTGTACGCATGTGTGAGTTCTTCCTATCTATATGGGTGTTTAAATGTAAAAAAAAACATTTAGTCGTGAGTCAGGGCTCGTGTTTCGTCTCTATTCTTCGTCCGTGTTTTTTAGTGCGCGCTGTGTGTAATAATTATGCAGATGTACCGACTCGCCCAGCTGGCTACCGTGCTTCCAGATGGCGCTCGCATCCGCCGCGTCGCGGCCCACTCAAGAGGCCGCGTTTCTACCAGAAAGCCCGCCTCCGTGCATAGCGCTCGCCGCGAGCGTTTCCCGGTAAACATTATGCTTACACACGCTGCAGTTGCCGGAAAGCGTGGGAACCAGTCACTGAATGCTATTGCGTGCGAGTCTTAAAGGCGAAGCTTGATCATCCTCAAAATTTTTTTTCCATCCACTTTCAATTCCATGTATTTATCATTTCTTTTTTTCAATAAGTACAAGTAATTTTCTGTCTGTTATCCTTGGTGTCTTTGTTTGCTCGCTTCTTATGATATGATAAATAAAAATCGAGCCCCTCGGTTAACCCCTTTCTTCTCGTTCATTATACATTTGCACGTGTTTGCTTACATTGCAGTGAGGACACCACAATACGGAACCACAACTCTGTGTTATGCACTGGAACTGTGCACGCCATAGCCACTGTTCTTTCTCCTTCCTTTTCTTTTCCCCCCTATCGGGCACGCATCTTCCTGCACATTAGTTTTCCCAGTTCTGCCCGTTGCAATACACGTAAAGTAACACAAGAAAAACGTGCCGTCGGCTGTTTCGTCAGGGAAGTCGCAGCCTGGTTTCAATAAACTGATTAGCGCCGAGCTCAGTGCAAATTCACTCTTTCTTTCCCTCTTTTTTTTTCTTTTCTTTTTCTTTTTCTAGTGCGAATGTGCTTGGCACATGTTGTTGGGCCGCTCGCTTATAAGCCAATTCTAAACTAGACCCAGTGTTCTACATCAAGCAGTCGTATTAAACAGACTCTGACTACGTATACGTGAAGGAGAAAGCTTGATATCAACTTATGCGCGTGAAGTCCGGTCCGCCTCGTGCAATCGACTAATTGCATTAGAGTGCCCTTTGAATTTTGCCCACGTACTTGAATTGTGCCTTCTTAGCATAGCGCCTTGTAATGTGCTGTGTGGGCTAAGCAAACTTAGGAAAAAGGTCTTGTGATAACAAAATTCGTGCATACCACGTTAGGCTCTCTTGCTCTGGCTTAGATATAGTGAACTCTTGAGTACTGCTTAAATGGAAACTAGACAAAATTATGTTGACGCGCAGTAGTAAGTTGACCATCTACCATACCAAGAAAGAAGCCACCCTTACCCGCAGAGTAGGCTTGATAGGCTCCTCTGCAGGTGTGAGTGGTGACGCCACTTTTAAATTGCCGCGCCATAGCTCCTCGTCACGTCTTCAATCATGACGATGGTACTCAGACTGAAGCGTCTGTGATTAAGTAGCAGTTACATTGCGCTCTATAGGGACCATACAGGTAGTCTAGAAAGCCTTCGGGAATATTTTCCGTATCTTAAGATCTGTATCTTAAGATCTGTGACGTCACAGCGACGGACTGGCGATGCTGTTACGGCACGGAATTCAAAACGAGAAACTTTGGCCTCTCTTTTCTCTTCCGCAAGTAACCAATCTTCTCGGGCCTACAAACAAATGCGAATGGAGTCTTGAACGAATAAGTCACCAATATAATCTGATGTATACTGCTTCTTTGACATGAAGGAGGAGTGGTGTTGGTTTTGGGCAACACTCTTTTCATTTGCCGTTTCATCAGTTCCATTTGTTTCCATTTTGTCGATGGCAGGTGGAAGCCAACCGGGAAAGTTTTTGAACAGAGAAATCCCAGAAAAGATTTAATCTTTTCGTGTAATTTCATGGAGCAGTATCATGGTCAGACGGGGAAATGTACGCAAAACTATTCAGGATACGTTATCAAGGACGAAATTCATTTATCTTTTTTTTTTGCTGATGCTGTGATCTTAAAAGAATTTTTGCGGTTGCATGTGGGTAAGTGCCAGCAGCAGGATGACTTGACTGCATGAAGAATAAAATGAGTTTGGGTCATTTTCTTCTATGGGGACTTTACCGACCCAATTTAACTATCCCTCACGAAGTATACCCCAAGACAGCTGGTCATGAAACGAGCGAACGCCACAGCCTGCGGAGAAAAAGTAGACTTCAGGGGCAATTAACTCGTCCACGCCAAAGGCTCACTGGAGCACAAATGAGGCAAGCCCTGATGATTTCGAGAAACGTCGCTAGCACGTGCGTACGGAGGGAGTGACGAGCTGTAGCCGCAACCAATCCGGTGTGCCCGGCACCGACTCCGCGAGGAGGCGCGTGCGTCTGGCGGTAGCAAGCCCATCGTGTCTCACATTATCACACGGACAGCGCTGACTCTCAACTGAATGATTATTGCACGCGTCGTGAACTCGAACGTGAACACGCATGCGCAACACAAACGGAGACAACAACAAAAACAGAAAACACCAAAGGCAACGCAGTCTGTTTACAGCTCGTGCGTGTTTTTGAAGAATCCCATCTCCTTATCGCTTAAGGAGACAGACGGCTGGCTGATACACTTCGTACTGTTTTAGAGCACAGCTCGTAGTTGAGTAACGAAGCGTTTTAGCCGTGTTGGTATTAATGATGAGGCTTATGGCACGCGAAAAGACGAGGACACAGAAAGACGTGATACACACAGGCGCTGAAAATCAATCATTACAAAATGATGAATAAGTGGGCTAGTTGGTAACGCATATTCATAAAAACTTAGAGCCCTAAAAACGTAGTTTTTAGTTTTAGTACGTAGTTTTGTACATGTGTTTTCATGCCAGGTTTGTGGACGAGAATTATACGGGAGATGTTCCATGGCACAGGAAATGATCGTGTTTTGAGGCAGGCCCGGTATGCAAGTTAGGATTGGACTAAGCCCATCACTGAATTATTTATTTAAGGCCATTGGAATTCCATCAGGGTCACATGAAAGCAACGGTCTTGCGCTGCAAATGCTTTGGCGACAAGTTCTTCACTAACAGGCGCAGTGCTTGGCGCATCACCATTGTGCAACGGAAGGTCGGACGAAGTGGGATCACCGCCCCTGCTGAAAATTGATTCAATGTGTTGTGCAAACGCATCTGAAACGTCCTGTGCTCGATAGTTCCATGAACACTTGTTAACAAAGAAATAGAATCTGTTAATTAAGGGAAAATGAGAATATAATAATAATAATATATAATATTTGGGATTTTACGTGCCAAAACCACTTTCTGATTATGAGGCACGCCGTAGTGGACTCCGGAAATTTTGACCACCTGGGGTTCTTTAACGTGCACCTAAATCTAAGCGAGGGAAAATGAGAAATCCACCCAATCGTACCAATTGCAACAAAGGAAACCCACATGGATTCCTCGAAAGAAAAGCCTCGCAGTTGAAGAAAAATTCGTCCTGGTCCGGGACTTCTCTCCACTTTGCGGGTTTCCGCAGAACTATTACGTCAAATAGAATCTGTTTTACTTGGTACCGACCTCAGTTGTGCATATTTGCAGAAATTTTTAAATTTCTTAGAACGATCACTTTCTACTGAGTTAATGTAGTTATTGTGATCACGATCATACAGTTTCTCGCTGAGATAGCATTTTTCTTTGAATTCAGCTTTTCATTTTTAAGGTCCGCTCTTCACTCTTCTGTGGGCGCGCTTTTTGCACTTCGATTATTTGCGAAGCTCATTCGAAAGCCAAAATGCGCAGCGTGAAGGGCGACTTCGCTTTAGGGGAACGTATGCACGCATTCCCTCCTGCAGAATGCAAGTGAAATGTCGGACACGATAATTTGCATCATCTGACTTTACTATAAGGGACCAACCTGCCTTATAGAGATAGTGATAAAAACTGACGTAATCCCCAGCGGCGAAATTATACTGCTGAGAGCGCGCCACTTTTGGTGCACTTTACTTGAAAACTTGTCTGAGTTTTGCCACAATTGAAAGACAAGGAGGACACTTGTCTGCTCGAACCAGATTTCTGTGATGATGGGAGGCACGCACGCTTTCCATGTTCTACAAACAGAACTGCATTATGTTACCATGCGAGTTCAGCACACAGTTCAACTGTAAAAGGTTGTTGAAAGAAATTAAACCAAGAAGAGTAGATCCTTTATGTGTAATATAGTCCTTAGGCTTAGACATCGACAGGTTTTCCCATAGTATTCCAGGTACGTTAAGATCTCGAAGTCATATGAAGTCATTCTTAGCGTGGGAAGAGATGGTGTCCTCAACTGATTGTGGACGCGCATGGAACAAAAATGGATTCATCGAGGGTGATATGTAAAACGACGCGAACAGTATGCGCTCTCACCCGCGGCAGGACAGATCTACCCATACAGATTCGGGCACGGCTTCCAAGTCAGCAACGACGACGACGACGACGACGACGACGACGACGACGACGACAACAACAACAACAACAACATTATTATTATTATTATTATTATTATTATTATTATTATTATTATTATTATTATTATTATTATTATTATTATTATTATTATTATTATCCGATCACGTGACACCTCTGATAGCTTCGGAAGCAGCTGAACTTTTGGCTCGGGCGTGCTTTTTCTGGCTCCAACGTAAAGAGGCCTCCGCATCAGTGCAAACCTTGTCGAAATAGCGCGGTAAGAACCAGTAGAATATAGCATTACTGTTTTGTTTAGGTGTTCCTTTCTGGCAGCGGCCACGATGGCTCAGTGTAGCAGCTGCGATATTTCAAGGTATACCCCTCTCTCGTTGAACGAGGCGGCCCCTACGTTTCTACATATTGATAATTCGATATCGATAACAATATCGAAGAACTGTCAGTTCTTGTCGATAACCCCTCTCTCCCTCAATTCGCACAATATCAACGAGCTCAGAAGCCACATGTGGAGAAACGGCCGGATTCTTATCCAGCGACAAGGAGCTGTGTTTCGATGTGGGACCGAATAAAAGAAACCGTAGAGATGTACTGACGGTTCGATGTTCCCGGTAGCAGCACAATCCTACATTCGCTGACATGGCGTGACGCCGAGTCGGCAGGGCGTCTCCGGAAGGCAGATTCCATTAGCAAAGGGAGAGGGGATGGGAGGACGTCGAGGTCCGGTTCGAGTGCTTCGTTTGCTATTGTTGTTGTTGTTGTTGTAAGAAATGACCTTTTTAAGAAATGCCGCCCCCGAAGAGGAAACGCAAGGACACAGAGGACCTCGACAGTTCACGACAAGAGTTGATAAATTTCAAAACAGAAGTTGTTGCTGAATTCAAAGCACTTAAGAAAAGTTTTCAGTAATGAAGCGATACCTTTGATACAGTGGCCGAATTTCACAGGGAGGTCAAAAAATTTATGAAAGAAATTAAGTCACTTAAGCAAACAAACTCAGCAGGAGGAAAACCGCAAGCTAACCCAGCGAATCGAAGGCCTCGAACGGTATTATCGAACAAACAACATTGAAATTAAGGGCGTCCCTGCAGACTATGAGCCACTTCAAGCCCTCGCAAGGTTGGTTGAGTTTGTCGGTGAGCCTGTGACCGAAAGCGGCATTGATATTTGTCATAGAGTGCCAACCGCAAAAGGAGATGAAAAAAACAACAACAACAGTGTCGTGCGGTTTGTGAGGCGAGAAAAGCGTAATGCAGTCCTTAAGAAAGCAAAAAAAAAAAACGCGGGTCACGACAGCTGCGTTGGGGCACGGGAAAGCGAGTGCCGTGTACATAAACGAGCACATCACCCGAAAAAAAGATACTTGGCGCTGCGAGGCAGGTGGGGTGGAAGCATGTATGGACCAAGCACGGGAAAGTCTTCGCAATTCATAGCTCCCCTGTGCTCCGGCTCATCAGCCCCGATGACGTACAGCTCATGATAAACAATGCTGACGAGCCGTGATAAGCACTTCAGAGCGCTCTCTTTCAATCCCAAGCTTACGTCTTATTTTGTTGTAGCGCCAAGGTGGCTGTTGCGCCGCAAAACATAAAAACACTGCGAAACAATAACTCCCTAGCTTACCTTCATCTGAATACGCGATCATTGGAAAATAAGCACGATGATATAGATTTGCTCATTGATTCTACTGGTGCTCACTTTGACGCCATAATGATATCGGAAACTTGGTACACACGACCGTTCCGTTTACGCGTCCTGGCTATCAAACCTTCGTGGAAAACCGTCCGCAACGTTGGGGCGGTGGCGTGTTGCTGTTGGCTGGTCGCGCTCACAATGTGCAAATTCTGAAGGAATTCTCTATCTCAAATGATAACTTTGCGATACTGACTGTGCAAAACGGCTCCAACATTATATCAGTGGTATATGACACTCGGTGTCAAGTTTTTTTGTATTTTTTCAGGAAATGTTAGAATTATTGTGTCCCAAAACAAATATGTACTGTTTCTCAGCGGTGACCTGAACATAGATTTGCTATCTGTTTCCAGAGTTAGTAGTGATCTTCAGGCAATGTTCACATCCAGTGGATTTTAATATGTTTTAAATGAACCAACCCACATCACTGGTTGAACAGCGAGCTTACTTGATCTCTTTATTACAAATGCAAACTGTGAAATTGTGTCACGTGGAACACTTATGTGCGATATTGGTGACCATCTTCCTGCCTTTGCTTTTATTTCCGATGTAAACGAAGCAAAGCGTGCACGCAGCAGTCCCGTGCGCACGCAGGGTATGACAGACCGTTCCCTACATGTCTTTCGAATGGAAGTTCGGATTCGCGATTGGGGTCACGTTATAGCGTGCACTGACGCAGATAGCGCGTACCAAGCGTTCATTGTGGATTTTAAAGCTACATATAAAAACATTTTCCAGATTTCGTTATCAGAAAACGTAAGAACTCTCAAAAACCTTGGATAAGCACTAAACTTGCACTCACAAGCAGATAAACTTGAAAAACCACATGTACTGCGAATGTGAGAAAACTAAAGATATTGACAAACTTAAGGCTTTCAAGGTGTTTAGAAATAAGCTCAACGGTAAACTAAAAGCCGCGAAGAAAGAGTATTATCAAGCCTATTTTGACGATGTGGTGAGCAGCTCTGCTCTGTTCTGGAAGCGAGAAAACAGCCTTATAAGACAGACAGATGTTTCAAATGTTGGCAGCATGCTTGTGAACAACCGCGTTGTCCGCGCGGCAGACCTTTTAAATGTTTTAAATGATCATTTTATAGCTGTTGGAGAGTCTACAAGTTGAAACAGAACAGGCATACCCTCGATTCATAAAACAGCAAATTTTTCTGGCAGTATGGTGTTTTTTCCCACAAGCGAGAATGAAATTAAAGATGTGTTTTACAGCCTAAAAAATTCCAAGTCACGTGAAGCAAAAGATGCGCAACTTAGGCCAATTAAATTTGTTATTAACATTATTGCGCCCATTTTGTTGAAATACATAACTTATGCTAAAGGCTCGCTACTTTTCTCCATCTGCTAAACAAGGATCGCAAATTAGCACTGAAACAACAGAAATGCCCAAGCAATGTAGAAAGAACATGAGTAATGCAAGCTTTCTTTTCTGTTTCCCGCGGAAGCCTACATGGCAACTTCTGATTTTTGGTTGTAGTCGGTCATTTATGTTTTTCTCAGCCCAGTCATGTAGCACCTTTATTTTCGTTTACGCTACAACCAGGGATGTTTTCCTTCCAACATCTGTCTACGGCACACAAGTGCTTGGCGGCCTTTTCTTTTCCAGAAAACTGCCGATCTTTTTTCGGTAACGATACAGCAGCGATTCAGTCTTAAAATTTTCGTTTGCTACCACGCTCTAAAGATGTTGAGGGGTTCTTCTTGAAGCTTTTTTTTAAAAACAATAACTGATCGTGTGTTTAAAACTGATCCTACTTGTCTTTGATAGCAGTCTGTCTTCTTTTTTTCACTAATTAGAACAAGCGTGGTACCTAAGTATACCAGAATAAATATTCCTGCTGTAAACGTATGCGTCCTCCGTTTGACCATTCCATATATATATATAGTTGTGGCTGAGGAAATCATGCTGGCCCCGGTAGTAAAATCAAGAATAAGAGAAGGCTGGTCCACCTGCCGAAACGTCAGTGAAATATACGGTGCTAATTCAACGTACGTCGTACTCCCTCTTTCTTGATATATATATATATAGATATATACGCACACACGCACACGCACGCACGCACACGCATATATAAATATATATATATATATTTATATATATATATATATATATATATATATATATATAGATATATATGCGTGTGCGTGCGTGCGTGTGCGTGTGTGCGTGTGTAAACATATGGCAAGTCTTTCATATATTGCGACCTACAGCTGGTCGTCACGACAGAAATTTATCTAATGAGACGCGCGTCCTGCAGGACCTTCAATAAAGTTTATCCAATCCGATCTGTCGCTCTCTTTTAAAATGAAATCGATTTTGTCGTAGCTGCACCAATTTGCGTCGTAAGCTTAATTTCTTCGTGCTACAACATTGCAAGTTCCTTCGCGACGAACAAAACATCTTGTCCCCTTGACTCATGATACGACATGCTCATCGCTCGAATCGCTCTCGTATTTCGAAACTTTCTTTCTTCAACTCGGTTTGTGCTGAGCATTTCAACGCCGTAGTCTTAGAATAAACGGCGCAAAAGAATAAAATAATGATCCATATTTTTTATAACATTTTTGTTTTATAACTTGAAAAAAATTAAAAACAAAAGAATATTTTTATACAACAATATGGGGCAGGATGTGTAATTGGCCGGTCGATATATTTGAACCCGTCTGAGATGCGGTATCTCAGGAATGTTTTCGACACGGCTTCGTGATGGGAAACTTGAACACTGGCATAGTGCGCTTGGGCCGTAGCGCGTTATGTATACGTCTTGCGCTGGCCTTCAGAAGACATTATCTTGTTGTCTAGTCTTCTCTATCATCTTTTTATTTATTATTCCGATGATAGAGGGCGCTGACCACAGTTATTTATACACTAATGTATATCGTTCGTGTGGAAGAACGAGCAGTACTGGCAATGCACACACAACGACATTACAACATTACACTCAAGATACGGCAAGCTTGCAAGGAACCTCTCACGGCAACGTCATCATCATCGGCAGCAGCATCAGCAGCATCAGCATCAGCATCCTGGTTACGCCCACTGCAGGGAAAAGGCCTCTCCCATACTTCTCCAACTACCCCGGTCATGTACTAGTTGTGGCCATGTCGTCCCTGCAAACTTCTTAATCTCATCCGCCCACCTAACTTTCTGCCGCCCTTTGCTACGCTTCCCTTCCCTTGGAATCCATTCTGTAACTCTTAATGACCATCGGTTATCTTCCCTCCTCATTATATGTCCTGCCCATGCCCCATTTCTTTTTCTTGACTTCAACTAAGATGTCATTACCACGCGTTTGTTCCCTCACCCAATCTGCTCTTTTCTTATCCCTTAACGTTACACTCATCATTCTTCTTTCCACAGCTCGTTGCGTCGTCCTCATTTTAAGTAGAACCCTTTCCGTAAGCCTCCAGGTTTTTGCCCCGTACGTGAGTACTGGTAAGACACAGCTGTTATACACTTTTCTCTTGAGGAATAACGGCAACCTGCTGTTCACGGCAACAATGTGAAAAAAATCGACAATATCACATGGAATACGAGGCGACGGTACAAATAAATAACATTGTTAAGAACAACATGCTTTTTACATCTATTAGTAGTGCCAGACTCTCGTAGTGCTCCAACAGTGCCATCGCCCTCAAAAAAAAAAAAAAAACATAATGTTATCAAAGCTCACTTTCGCATTGCTCTTGTTGACAACGGGCCAAAGACCTGTTTAAGCATATACATCCTTCCCGCCATTCTTTCCAAGACGAGCACACGTGCCATACATAGGCCAACAACGCGCCCTACTCAACGTTTCCGCGCCGCGCCGGCAGGTTTTGCACGCCTACCGTCAACGCTTCGAATTCGCATGCTGCGCACGCACTACACGCAACGTCGAGGCACGCGGCCAGGATAAACGTTTGAAAGCGGCTGTGTTGAGCTAGGAGGCCACGAAAACCCACGGAGTGCTTTCAAGTGTAGAGTTGACACTGAGAAGTATGAGGAGAAGGTTGCCGCTTATGTTGCCAACCGTCCCGAATTCAGCGTGACAGTCCCCACCTTTGAGTGAAAGTCCCGAATCCCGACTTCACCCAGTCAATACGGCCAAATGTCCCGAATTTTGCTTGTTATCCACTTATTAACAACCAATAAACCAGGTTTCCTTTTTATATTGCCCGACAGCTCGGTTGCGCATTCATATCTTTTGGCGTCCGTTGCAGTGTCGTATACATAAAGACAGTCTTGTTTTTGTTATTGTTCTAGCTCTGTTGTATAGACCCCAACCATTCACAGTACCTCCATTTATTTGTATTAGTGGCCGTGTTAGCCTGGTAAGCACTGCATTTTTCTTGTTGTAAATCGCGGATCGCAGGACTAAATATAGTTGTTTAACTTTGTTGTAAGCACAAACTAGCGGTTCCTGGCACTGACAGGGTCGGACGTTGCCAGTCTACGTCACCCCCCCCCCCTCCCCGTTTCCCATCTTGACTTCCACTACTCAAGAGTTGGCAACCCTGGTTTCCACAGGTCCACAGGTTTTCCGGCGGTTCAACCGGTTCTACTCTCGCTGTTCCAGTCGCCGGTTCGAACTCCCCACCGGGGCGCCATTTGCCGGCTCTCCCCTAATTGGCACACTATAGGCTGCACTGGAAACGCTCTGCCGCCCGTTCATACATACAGCGTGCAACTGAACTGGCGCAAGCCGATTAATTTCTGATTGCATATTTTCCGTGCTGTTTTCCACATGTTCTCCATGTTTTCTCTTGAGACAACTGCTTTCTCTTCTACCGTCACAACACCAGGGCATCACGCTTTTATGACAGAACTTTTTGTCGATTCGACACGACCGACTTCGTCTGTCTGTCGCCAAGACTGAAATTTGAAAGGTGACGACAGCTTCGAGTTCCGAACGGCGACAGAAAGATTTGTTGTCACCACAACAAAATTTTCTCAGCCTACTTGCCCTCCATAGGTGCGCCGATATTCCTATTCATTCACGAGTGACGCAAAACTATTATCGAGACGCGTGTGCCTTGTCGATTCAAGCTTCAAGTTTAGTTTATTGATAGAAAACGTTCTGGTACAGAGCGAGGTCCACAATCCACGCTATCTAGGAGACTTCTCGTTAGAGGATGTATAAAATGATACGATGATGAGATTCTTACAATAAATATAAGAATGTATAAAGAATAAAATTTTTAATTTCTGGAAGATATGAAATGAAGATCTTACCTTTGTAAGGAGGAATGTTTTATATGTGCATTCATTTGTTCTTCTCGTACCTAAGTGAGTTGCGAGCAACGATGGAAATAGCCGAACTGGCAAAACGCAAGTTACAAATTTACGACTTCGCGACGACAACAGTCACCAATATTTAGAGCGCTGAAATTTTACAATTACACGAAATTTGACACGGCGAATCGATGTCACAGAGGATACTGATGCAATAAATTGCAGTACACGAGCACGTAGCGATGTGAAACACACATAAAGCGTTGTAAATGTGCCATAGCTGCATATCGTCCCGTTATCGAGCGCTGCAATTCATTAATCATGAATAAACTCGTCCGAGAGTCAATTTTTACGGTACTGTTATGTCAGACTACTGAGCTTTGCAGAAGTCTTATTCACGAAATAACTGTTTTTTGTATGTGAAGATGTGAACGTGGGATGAAAATTTGCGCCTGCTTTGAACGCTCGCTACAAGTTAGTCTGATCGGCGGGCTCTAAAACAGACGCGATTCCTGAAATTTTTGGCATTCATTTTTATTCTAGAGCCACGGTGCTCAACGCTTACCCTAGTTGCAAATGATTGCGCCGTGTCTGTGGTAGCGCCCTTAATAGTAAGGATGCGAACTTCAGTTCACATTATCATTTCATTCATACAATAATTCAACGTTGTGGAGAATACGGTGACATATTTATGGTCAACCTTTCTACTACCATAACATATCAATCAATCACATGTCCCGTCAAAATTTTGAGGATATGTGGTTCTCGCCGCGCGCACACTCCATTTTCAAGTTAGATTTTTCTAAATGCAAATTTCACCGAAATTGCGTCAGCGACTGCCTAACTAGAAAATTCATCCTTCGACAATGCATTTGAGCGAAGAATCGAAGTTCTGCCCGGAGAAGAGCAGTTCCTTTTTTTTTCTTTTTATCTTCGCATTTTATTGCCGTTTTTCTGAAAGCTTTTCTTTTTTCTCTCCTTTTTCTTCTTTTCATGAGACGCGAACAGAAAGAACAGAATTCATTGCCGAAAAGCTTCCGCGGGATATGCGGGGAAGTATACGAAGGCACCCACAAGGGCTTCCTTTGGCGGTTTGTTGTTTCTTGTATGCGACAATTCATTACTCCAGTGACTAGTGAAAGTGAGGCGACACAACGCCAGCCATGTCGTGACCTTCGAGAGAGAAAGGAAAATCAAGCGGCATTCGTGATCAGCCAGCCAGAGTCAACAGGTGTGGTGAAGTCGTGCAGGGAGGGCAAGCTGTTGCATTCGCATACGGTATCCGCGCATTATAGGCTTTGTCCCTGTAAACGAGGACTCGACTGTTTGGGTAACTCTCTATAAATTTCAATTGCATAAATTTTGCGTAACTGAGTGCGGCACTGTTCCGAGAAGAGTCGGACCGTGCTCCTGTTAAGCGCACGTCGGCAGGTGCTAGCGCGGCTCTTTGTACATTATAACGCATGTGACCTTCCATGCGTTTCAGTATCAACACGGAAACGGTAGCTAAAATATTCATACCGCACATAAAAGCCGTATGTGTGCAGAACTGTGTCGTAGTTGTATAAGCGTATTCTCGCCATCAGCTTTCGTGAAAATTGGCGCTAACTTGATCGAGACCGTTTTAATGTCGCAGAAGACGAAAAGCACGCGTGAAATGATTTTCGACTACAGCAAGCTGACCTGAAAATACAGGATGTATACAGGATCAACGGGCCGGGCTAAGACGCGATGTTCATTTCTCGCGAAGAAAATCGGCTTTCGCGACAAGGAATGTGAGCAGTTACTGTCTCTGTGTGATGCTGGCGCCTATCACATTTAATCGAGGTCAACTAAAACAAATACTACGTTTTTCACGTTCTTGACATACTAGCCAGTGATAAGAAGCAATATTGAAGGCTACCATGATCCAGAGCTGCCTTCGGGTCTTCCAAGGATAACATACTAAAGTGTTCATATGATGTTGCATCTTCTGCTAGCAACGAATGTCATTGCATAACGTAAAATACGCGACCTGAAAAAATACTAACAGGTAACAATCGTTAACAATAAGTAACAAGTGCTCTTGTAAATAGTCAACAAGGTCTGCAAGAGCACTTATTACAATAATGCAAACGTGGATGCCTCGTCAATGATATCTCGCTTCGAAATTGTGTTTCAGGTCATTCATTCGCGATAGCACCCCAAGGAGAGCGCATACGCTGAGAGATATTTGGAACGTCACTTTGAGGAAAAGATTCCACGTTTATGGCGCGTAACAACCAGGATACTTCGCTGCAGAGAACAATTTACTTTGCGAGTTCATAGTGCACGTCGCTGCTGAGTTCGATCTATTCGTTGCAAATGAGCAACAAATATTGATGCAGTGAGGCTGTTGTAACGCTTCGGGGTTACGGGCAAGGAGCAGTAGTTACACGCAGTAAAATCGCCAAGCATTTCCGTTTCGGACATTTTGCTTATATCTACAATCAACACGAGTCGAATATACCGTGGGAAATCAACGATGCGCTTGTTCTAGTTATTGAAAAACGCGTTGTGCGAGAGTGCGTCGAAGGAGGGAAAAAATAAGAAAGCATGCATGTCGTACCTTTGACGCATGGGTGCTCCTCCAGAAAAGCGGCACGCTTGGCTCTCAACTTGCGGATCACCGAGTTCTCGTGTGGTGCCTCAATCGTCGAAAAAATGGATGCGCCAATCACGATGAAGAGAAAGTAGAACGCTATGAGTACGAGCAGTCGCACGTTGCTCCGTGCCAGCCGCATTTCGCACAGCTGTTGCGGGCAGGTTCACCACCACGAAGTCTCAGCACTCGTAACTTTTTCTCTCTCCCCCACCCAGCACAACCACGCACACGAACAATCGCTGTTCAAACAACGATTCGGTGTTTCAGCGAGGTCGGTCGGTCTGCCGTTCACAGGCTCACCGCACGGCGACGAAGACGACGACGCTTAGCCGGCGATTCCAAAGCGGTGAGCGGCAACTCGCAACCCCACGGTTCGGGCTCCACTGTGCGATGTCGACGCCGCGAAAGTACCGAGGGCATTGCGCCTGAATCTATTTTTTTTTTTTTTCAAACCGTCCAAATTGACCCTCTATTTTTCTTCACAGTCGATATTACTTTCCTCGCTAACACCGAATGCACCAGAATCAAAGTGGCGAAGAAGCATGCGCGGGGCCACAACACGACGAAAGCGCGCCCACCCGCACGAAAAAAACTCCGTTCCGCGGCTCCCGACGCCTGCAGTCTGCGGCGCGGCTACGGCCAACGTTGTTGGCTCGACGACGCTACGGGCACGAGAAAATCACGGCGTATGCGATGCTAGCGACACCATTGGACGTTTTGGAGCCTTTATCGCGCCGAAGGCAAGGCTTCATCAGTGAGGTGGTTCTCGCAACTTATTTTAAAGACTGTCCGCGCTTCTTCGGCACCTTTAATAATTAACCACGTGCCATGTTTCCCAAAAGGGAGAGCCACATTTGCGCGCTAACGGTATACAAAATGGCCGACACTAACTCTGCTCTCCTCATGCTCTCTGTTCAGATGCGAGTGAGCAAGCGTTGAAAAGAGAGAGAGAGAAAAAAAAAGAAAGAAGAATGGAGGAGAGCAAGGGGAGAATGCGCATTGGCAGCATCGAGAAAGAGCCGAGCCGAGACAGATCGATCCAAGCCAAAGCCGGTGGACTTCAGCGCCAGGAGCGCCAGCATCCGAAGGCAAAGGCTCGCAGCTTCGGCACCTTCGCGTTCGTAGTATCGTACTGCACGCGACCGCTTTGTGGCGGTGTTGGCGGCTCGTCGACTACGGATAGGAATTAGTGAACAATGGTAGTGCAGTCTCGGCTGCTTGCTTCTGCCGTATACACTGGCCCATCTCATCCCGAGCGTAAAGAGCAATAACAATTTACGCTGTCCGACGGCCTATCGAACGCGGTCGGGCGTATACAGGCGGACGCAGCGAGTCGCGCGGAAATTATTGGCCGACGACGATCCGCTTCGTGGAGCTTGGCAGCTGCGTTTTCGGAGTGCGTTCCTCGCTGGGAAATAACAGCTGCAGAAAGGAAGAAAGAAACTCAATCGAGGAAAACACTGTACTCGATCGCGATCACAGCTGATTATCCTTGACAGAATACATTCGCTTACAGGCCACTTACAGCACAGGGCTTACTTCAAGCTGCCAGACCCTTACTTGCGGCCCATCACGTACCAGAATACCAGAGAGACTAAAGTTAGAAGAGCAACATCGAGAATAACGTAAAGAACAAAAAGCCAGTGATTAATTATCGTTATTTGAAGTACTTGTCCTATTGGCGCGGCAGTTCTTTCTTCCTACCGCACCTTTCTGTGACCACTGCCTCGAATTATTAAACATCAAAATATGCCAATAATCCTCAATGTGTTCCTTTATTAACAAATGCTCACTAGTTAATATAATTATGACTTTCAAGTTACACGTCGTTATTGCAGATTTGAAGACAGCGAGTATTTCAAGCGTATATCCTTAAATTTGCTAGAAACGTCCAGCCTCGAATTAGTTTGGAGAAGTACGGACTCAAATTGTCCAGTGAAATGCATTGCTGCACCAGTTAATGTTTCCGCCCTGTGAAAAAATTTAGCACAGAAACATATTCGCTGGAACAGCAATGCATTTTGTAACAGATTCAGCGTTTGAGGAGGAGTAGTAGATTTTATTGAAGAGAAAGGAGCAGAGGTCGGCCTGGAGAGCAAATTTCTAGCCTGCTAGAAACTGGGGTAAGGGGAAGCGGGAGGTACAAGGAAAGGTAGGTGGCAGGTGATTATGTTATGGTACAATGAGCTACTATATACACGTTGTCCAATACGCGAATGTGCGCTGTAGAGACAATACATGCAGCAGTAATCTTGTCCACACAAAACGTTATCGTGCAGACACATTTCGCACTGTCTGCACGGCTCACAGGTTCTAGAGGCGGTCGTCTAAGCCAGTCTCATGCAGGAAGTTCAAGAGTGACTTTATGGTGCGTTGGGCATGACTAACCCTTCTCCACGAACCTGTTTTTTCTTCCGAAAAGGGGCGGGAGTCCAAGCAGTTAGCACTAGACTTTAGTGTTGCGAAGGTATCTTGTGAAAGTATCGGTGAGTGTAAGCCACACCGAGCCTTAATCGATGGATGAGTGTTTCCTGACTTCGTTATTCTGGGGATGGAGAGTCTCACCGTTGGCTTTGCCATCGTCCAGAGTGGAACTTCCGGTATGTGATGCGATTCGAAGTCCGACGGCAGTAAATCTTGTTGCGACAACACGGCTTCTGAGTAGGCGGCGACTGGTCGTATGCTTGTGACGACCGTCAATGGATAATTCCTGTGTATAATCAGTAGCCTTAGATGCACTCTCAATGGTTCATGTTGCAAATAAACTCGAGCTGGGCAAGCACATGCCTCTGCAATAGTGCCCCAAATAGAAGCACGTCGTGGTAGTTCTAGGCAAATTCTTCGTGCGCGAACCTGAGAACTTCCAAGTGTGCGTATACGGGAGATGTACTAATCCAAGAGAGTACAGGCGCACTGTAACGGAGGTAGCCAACAAAAAGTGCCTGATAGATCATTTGGATGGTCCCCACGATTTTCCAGACATATGTCGAATGACTTGAGCAAAGCTGCCTAGCTGTTTTCTTAATGTAGGGATGTGCTTCCATCAAGATCGATGGTGACTCCGAGAAACTTCTAGTGGGTTACCGAAGGCGTAATCTTCCCATTAATCATTACGGGATGGCAGGTCATTGACTTCCGTGTAAATGCCATGGCTACACTATTTGTCGGTGATAGCTGTATTCCACGACTGTTTAGGAATGTCGACGTTATTGACACTGCATGCTGTAACATCGCTTGTACTTGCATGCGCCTTAAGCTTGTGGTCCACATGCAGATGTCATATGCGTACACAGAGACCGAGACTGTGCCTGCGAGTTCTTTGACGAGTGCAGCGAGAACTGCAATAAATAAAGTTTGGCTCAGTACATCTCCTTGAGTCATCCCGCGATAGACGGGAATGTTCCTTGCATCACCGCCTAGAGTTGTCATGAATATCGTTTTTTCTTGAATATAGCTGGCTATCCACCGATGCATACGGCCATCAATGCCGTATTATTCAAGGGCATCTAAAACTGCATCATGTAGAACATTGTCAAAAGCACCCTTGATATCAAGAAAGACCACAGCCGCCAATCCACCGCGACATTTCTGATGTTCAGCAGTCATTACTAGGTCAATAACGCTGTCGATTGACGACCTACCCTTTCGGAAACGTAGTCCTTATATGGCAATTGGTCATGCTTTAAGTATTGGCTGTCTTTGATAGACTGAAATTGCAATGTTGACCTTAAAGCCGATATTAAAAAAGGTAGTTAGCCAAAATTTGTTTAATTAGAGATCGTACAATCGATTGATGAGCAAATTATGATGCTAGCCACGTTTATAAAACTTGGTCCATAAGAAATATGATTTTGTTTTGGTAAGTGAAACAAATTTTGCGCCAATAATACAACAAACAGAGACTCACATTTGCAATGCTAACTGCCCACGTTTGCAGTTAGCATGCTTCGCCAGCAGTTGTTCCGCCTGAACATTTCTTACGCTATTAGCATGGGTTCCACTAAACGTCCATCAACCTAGTATCTAGAAGGCAATCAATGGGCGTAGAACACTCTTCCTTTTTACTCTCCGGATCCTTCCCAAAACACTTGGCCTTGAAAGCCCACGTGTCTATACAGAAGACTCGTCTTCTTTGAACTGCAGCCAGAACCAGACCAAATGTTCCACATCACCAATATCAGCTTAATTGGCACAATGCGTGGAAGTGGATCGTTCGGTCTGAAATAACCATGCCTGCGTGTAGGTAGGGTGAGTCCTAATTCTGTACAACGATCTTGGTGACTAGGCCACTGACGACGCAGGATCGATGTGGATTTTTGTTCTACATCCGTTGTAATTGAATGCAATAAGGAAGCTGATCGCTCGGGTACGCGAAGCGCTGTCATATACGCCAAAACTGAGAGCCCCGAAGAACTTTCAGCACGCAAAAAAACGCGCTCAGTGGTCATTCTCCCATTACAAGGACCGCCGGAGGCGCACGAAAATTGGAGATCGGGCGACTCTTAACACGGTGGCACTTAAAACTTCAGAGGTGGCGTGATAGGGACTGACTACCTCACGGACTACGAATGGTTAATTAAGTTCTGCAGGCTTATTATCCAGCTTCTTCACGACGAAGGCATGCGCGCATTCATTAGAAGACGCACTATAATATGCCGTATATGGCAATCCGTGCGGTCAAGAGAGAGAGAGAGAAAACAAAAGAAAGGTATGCAGGTCCAACGCACATTTCGGAATCCGCGCGATGAGGAAATTTAGCGTAGCGGTTAACTTAAAGTCATACAACTAACGGTGATGCGTACAATCTATTTTCATTGATTTTATTGATTTCATTGATTTAAATTTACTTTCATTGATTACAATTTTTCTCTCATGCAACTTTATGTTTTTGCAACACACCGCTCACAACCCATGCCGAATTGAAAACTGCGGATGCACAGTGCGAGACGCCTGCGCGGTCATGTCACGAGGGCGAAGCCGATGTACGACGCCCTTCGGGGGAACGAGAGTAACGAATGGCGCATTCAGTGAGGTTTACGACACATATCTCTACGTTTAGGGATCGCGCACCTTTTGGGTCACAGTGGAGCATGCCCGTTCTGGAGGAGTGACCACACGCCCAGTAGCACACACTGAATATATAGATAAATAACATTCCAGTAAATCGAGGAATCCGTTGAATATATAACGCGCTATTCTCTTAACTGATCAGTGTGCGTACTGATACTACTTTGTCGGTCAGCATACAGGAGTTACACAAGCCCGTTTGCTGGTACTCTTATCGTTTATTCACCGCATATATATATGCGGTATATATATATATATATATCGTTTATTCACCGCATATATATATATATATATATATATATATATATATATATATATATATATATATATATATATATATATATATATATATATATATATATATATATATATATATATATATATATATATATATATATATAAGTGGCGTAGCCAGAAATTTCGTACGGGGGGGGGGGGGGTGGAGCTCACGTTGCAGCTCGGCCTCCTCCTTAAGAGGCAGCTTTAGCTCGGGTGCTCGTATCTAAATACAAGTAGAATGAGAATTCGTTTTTCTCGGCAACGACTGCACCAAATTTGACGAGGTTTGTTGCATTTAAAAGAACAACTTCAATTTAGTGACTGCATGTTTTGAATTTTTCATTTCGGTTGTCAATTCTTTATTAAGATTTGGCATAAATCGCAAATTTTCAGAAAACGAAACTACCAAGTTTAAGGCTCCGTAACTCAACAACAAAAATGATATCAAAATTCTGTGAATTGCATCTAATAGTACATCTACAGCGGACAAAATTATTATGTTATACATGATTATAAAACAATTTATTACTACGGAAATACGTCTTTTGCAGAACCCTTCTACACAACGTAACCAATTCACGTAATATACCAATTGACCTACCAAATTTGTCCGCTTTGACTGTTACAATAGATGCCGCTTAAAGAACCGCAATATATGTTCTTGATGCAGAGCTATTCGTTTGTAAACATCGTGCTTCTGTATCTTTCGAACTTTCGTACTTTTTCAAGACATTTTAAACAAAATTCAGGCCCTAAATCTAAATTCTGTTTCAACAGACACTAGAACTTAACTTTCTCTCTCAAATGCAACAAATTTCATTAAAAGCGATCCAGGGGTTATCTCAGAAAAGAGCTTCTGCGTTTTACATGTATTTGAATAGGCCGCGTCGGAGTTGGGCCCTAGCTAAAGGATCCACTTAAACAATTTGTCGAGGGATCAAATAGATGAATTCATGGATCAAATACATACTACAGTGCCATTGCCAAAGATGCTGCAAACGATTTCTTGAACGCTACGCACTGTCAATAGAAGCAAAATATATATTTTTTTATAAAAGAATATACTCGTATGAGCCAAAACTTGTGCCCGAAATTGCGCCCAAGATAACTGATATCAGTGCTTCCATATTTTTGTCTATTTAATAAGCAAAGAAAATATCACACGAACCTTAGAACTATATCAGTTCGAAACCAGCAAAACAGTGGATGCTGTTGATATGAAAAATGTAAAGGCCATGAAATGAACAAGGTGAGAACAAATATGTTAATGAAACTTTGTCATTCAAGAACCTTGTTTACATTCTTGTACATATACAACGGCCAGTGAAAAACCTCAATTACGCTGTCATTTGTTCCAACGTATTACGCACGAGTAGCTGTCGCCGGTCGTGTATCGTGAGTAATTGCATCGAAATTATAGTCGCAACAGAGAGCACGCATAAAAAGCAGGAGTTCTGCAAAATATACGATGGCCAGTCAAATGAAAGTGAGCCAATGCGAACCTATCACAAACGGAGTACCTTATTTAAAAGTAGTCTAGACATTTGTCCTATTGACTAACGAGTCGCATGATTCCCGTCTCAAAAACTCCTTGGGTTGCTTGTTCAAAAAGTCTGCAACTGACTCTTTCACGTCATCGTCCATCACGAATCTGGTTCCCTTGAGCTATTTTTTCAGTTGCCCCAAAATGTGGAAGTCGCTAGGGAACAGGTCTGAGCTGTATGGCGGATGTTGCAGCGTTTCCCACTTGAACTTTGCCAGTTTTGTATTAACCACATCAGTGACGTGGGGACGGGCATTGTCGTGAAGCAAGATGACCCCATTACTCAATTTTCCACGTAGTTTGTTCTTGATTGTGACGCGCAGCCGATCTGGCGTTTCATCATATCGGAAACAATTGATAGTCTCTCAAGATTTAGCAAATGTTATCACCGAGATGTTTCTCGACTTCTCTAAAGCGTTTGACAAAGTGAACCATGCATTGCTTCTTCATAAATTAGGCGTTCTAAACATAGACCCCTCCGTAATTAATTGGATTCGCGCGTTTCTGACATCACGTGTTCAATTTGTAACCACTAATGACGCTAACTCACCTTTAGCCCCGGTTGACTCCGGCGTCCCGCAAGGGTCTGTGCTCGGTCCTTTATTGTTCCTAATTTATATTAATGACTTGCCCACTCACGTTTCCTCGAACATTTGTCTATTTGCGGATGACTGCGTCTTGTATCGTAAAATAACTAATTCTTCAGATATTCTACTAATTCACGAGGATCTCAATAACAAAAATGAGTGGTGTCGTACGTGGCGCATGGAATTAAACATTAGAAAGCGTAAGACTATGAGGATTTCTCGTACTAACGTGATCTGCCCCACCTATACGCTAACTAACATCCCACTAGAATGTGTAACGTCATATCGATACTTGGGGGTTCACACTGCCAGCAATCTATCCTGGAAAACTCATATTGATCACATAACATCTAAGGCCACTTGTACACTGGGATACTTTCGTCGGAAATTTTCTAAAGCACCATCATCGCTAAAACTCTTATTGTACACAACTTACATTCGTCCACAACTAGAGTACGCATCATCAGTATGGGACCCTGGTCATGACACCCTCATACAGTCTCTAGAGGCAATACAGAATCGATCAGCCCGTTTCATTCTCACCAACTACCAAAGAACTGCGAGTGTCACTAACATGAAAGCTCTCCTTCACCTCCCGCTGTTATCAACCCATAGAAAACTATCTCGCATATGTCGTTTCCATAAAATCTACTACCACAACACATATTTACGTTCTATTTTTGTTCAACCACCACCATACATTTCATCTCGCATAGACCACCGCCAAAAGGTAAACATTCCGCACTGCAACACCGTCGGCTTTTCATATTCATTTCTTCCCCAAACGAGCAAAGATTGGAATAACTTACCCGCATTACTTACAAGCATAACTGACACCAATAACTTTAAAAGCACACTTCAAAGCTTCATGTTATAAATTAATGTTGCGTTTGCTTGTTCTGTATAATAACTGCTTTTATGCCATAATTTTACATTATGGCTTGCATTTCTTATATCGTATGTTCTTTCCTTTCTTTTTTTGTTACGCCATGTATTTTCGCCATGTTGTTTGCCTTCCTTCCTTATTTTGTGATTTGCCTCTGTATTTACTTTTGCCCCTCCCCTCTGCAATGTACAACCGCACCTTGAGGGTATAATAAATAAATAAATAAATAAATAAATAAATAAATAAATAAATAAATAAATAAATAAATAAGTTATAGCCCCTGACGATCGAGAAGTAAAGAAAGTCAACCACACCTTTCCGGCGGAAATGACGGCCTCTGCTTACTTTGGGCTTGGTGAATTCGAGTGTTTCCACTGTAAAATGTGCCGCCCTGTTTCAGGCTCGTAGTAGTAGCACCATGGTTCTACCCGGGTCACAATTGCAGATAAGAAGTCGTCACCCTCGTTGTGATACCGGATCGGATGAGCCAAGGCAGCACCGAACTTCTCCATCTTCGGGCGGTGGTTCAAAATCTTGGGCAACCATTGTGCACTCTAGAGCCGATAACCGAGATGTTCATGAATTATGGCGTGAACCGAACCGTGACTGATGTTCACACGCTCTGAAAGTTCATCGATGTTTATCACCCGTTCTTGTCTCATCAGCTCATAAACCTTTGGTATTTTGTTAGGGGTGATTGCACGATGGCTTTGGCCCGCTCTTGGCTCACCTTTGCAGCTTTCACGTCCTTTGAACCATTTGCTTCAACGCTTCACAGTGGCCAATGAAATGCCATGTTCAACGTACACGACAGCCATACGGCGACTAATTTCTTTTAAGGAAACACCTTCTGCTGTCAAAGACCTTACAACACCACGCTGCTCAACTTCTGGAGCGTACATTATGTCACGCAACCACGTTCAACCCAGTGTATGACAGCATTAAAGAACATTTATGCTCACAGCTGCGTGTTACTTTTGTAAATGAGAGATGTCTGTGTGCTACGCGCATGCCTCTCAGATAATGAACGGAACCAGTATTGCGCGGGGTGAGTAGGCTCACATTCATTTGACTCGCCCTCGTACATTAGAAACACAAAGATACAATGGAATATACAAATGTGAAGGCACAGCTTGATAAAGGGCAAAAAAGTGTCACTGGAAACGAAGCTCACTGCACGTATACACAAAATCTCGCAACCAGATATTTAAATATACGTATAAGTCTTCAATAAATATACGTATCTAAGAAAAAGTCACCGTACATAATGCATCAAACAAGGCAAATAAACATGTTACGCACCCACAGATTCACAGAATCATAGATCCCGCCCCCATTCAATCCACTCCCCCCGATGCGCGCGATGAAAGGCTCCCTGCTTTTCTCCTTTGCGAACACAAGACTGAGCCACCATCGCTGGCTCACCCATTCCAACCCCCCTCCGCCTCCTACGCTTTCACTCTCACATACAGCATGCGGCGCGCAGTCACGATGTTTTCGCCCTTGGACTTTATACGAAACATGGGGGCCACGGCGAGGCAGGAATGGGCCTGGAGTGTCTATATAATTGCTATCGCAATAATATAATAAGAGTATGCGGCAACTGAAGCGTTCTGTGGCTCATTACTTTCTGCAAAAGAAAAAGTAACAAAATCGAACTTTCACCGTGCGACAATTCGCTGCGCCGCAATAATGTATGTTTTTTTTTCCTTTTGGGGGGCAAGGCCACCGAAATAAACAAACGCAAAGGAAAGTATGTCGGCCACAATTGAATGCCTACTTTGTGCAGCTAATGTGGCTACCTTAGGAATATCGAAGAAAACGTGAGACGCTTGGTCCACCGAGAGCCCATGCGCAAACTTCTCGGTATCCTACACCGGCAAGAAAATAGGTTCCGTAGAGGTTGCGCTCAAGCCAACGCGGCGCAATCCGTCGAGTCCCCACAGTGATGGCGGCGAGCGACCATTGTTTCTTTTTCTAGTCTGTTAGCCAGAAAGCGTCCAAAACTCTGCAAGGCGAAAATCCACTCGGCCAGAGAAAACCGGACGCGCACCGAAGTGCGCCGCGCGCTGGTCGGGGAAACACGAGAGAAATGCATGCGCTCTGACTGGCTCTGGCAGCCCGCAGGTAGGGTAGCGAGAACACACACACAAAAAAGAGGAGTCTCAATGTGTCCTCGCAAATAAATGTCAAAGTAGAAAAAATAAATAAGAACGTAGTTACCTTGGCTGGCTTTAGTGGCTTGACATGGATGCTTTGGCATAGGTGAAAAAAAAAAGTAGATTTTTTTTTGTGTGATGTGACGGCACAAATGAACAACCACAACGTTTCGTCTCATCGGACCTTGTTGCGTGCTTTAGCAACTTGTCTGATAGTGTGTTGATTTGGCTTGTCTCTTTGTATGTTCCGATGTAAGATTTTAAAAACGTCAATGCACCTTTGGCGTTGAATGTTTAAAACAACATTAAACCCACGAAGTTCCGCAACTGTAAATCTAAAGCCCAACTTTGGAAATGTCAATGCACCTTTCACATCAAAAATTTATCAGAACTTTATACCCATAAAGTCTCGGAATTGACATCCATGCGCTCCGTATACATTACGCGGCCTGCGCGAGTAGCCGCGGCGAGCCCATTCGCCATGGAAACGCCCTTGAAACTTTGTGCTCGGATGGGGCTGCTTGCGTTGTGTAGTCCTGGTGCATGGGCATTGCCGCGAAATCCAGCCCAAGTTCGCAATGTTCTCGGTGAAATGTCTTTTCGAACGTGAAAAAGACATTCTAGACGAAACGAAATACAGAATGATTTCCGGCGCCGGGGGTTGCTTTGGTCGGCGGTGCATGGACAGCATGAAAAAATTTTGGGGGGGGGGGGGGAAGGGCTGACGCCCCATAATATATATATATATATATATATATATATATATATATATATATATATAGTAAGTTTGGCGGCAACTGGTTCCTGTCAATTACTGTTTTGGGGAAGAAGGAATACTTAAATGTTCGTTCTAGCGCTGAAAGGTGTTAATGAGTGTGCATGACGAAGCCTTGTTAGTCGCTTTATTAAGGGCTTTAGATATAGATAGGGAGTCATTGACAGTTTCTTTCTCTGCATTTTTCAGCAGAGAAAGGAACTTTCGCCGCAGAGGCTTAATTTTGCCGAGCTTCAAGAGTTGATATGCCGTGATCGTTCATTAAGGAAGTATGAGTCAGAAGCGAGGCACTTTGAGATCAATCGAACAGCTTTTCGTTGAATCATCTCAAAGGTAGCAATGTTAGACTTCGTGAATAATTTCTAAACAGCGTTATTGTAGAAACCGGCGTCCTGCAGTGCCTTCCAGTGTGAAACCAGTCACCCTAGCAGCCGCCGGAGAAGAACGCCCCTCCTCCCTCGCTTCAGCCCTCTGCCTCGCGCGCCACAGGAGAGGGCACGCATCCGGGCTGCGTTCCTCGCTCGCGCACGCGAGATTGAACCGCGTTCGCCGGCTCACCCTCACACGCTTTCGCTCATGCGGAACCTCACGGCGACGGCAGAAATGCGCCAGGAGTGTCCATATAATTGCTATCGCAATAAAAAATTGACCGCCCTTTTACTACTGTGAAGCGGGGTGCAAGCGAAGCTCGGGATCCGCGGCTCTTCGTTGTCGTAACGCCTCGGCTTCGCGCTCCATCACGGCGAGGTAGGCACGTCGACGACGAACCCCTTCTCGAGTGAGTTCCCGGCGGCGTTCATGAAACGCCTCCTGTTCTTCGGCCGAACGCACGACGTGCGGCCCGCTCCCGCTGCTGTTCCTTCACGCAGCCTGCTTTTCGGCACAACGAACCAAACGCGGCCTTCCTGCCTAACTGCCGCGCATGAAGTGGCGGGAAACGGCAGGCGCGAGGCGAGCGAACATGCGATCACACCCTTTCGCTCCTCCGAAGGGAGGGGACGCCTGTGATTGGCTCGCGCCTTGCGCTGCGTCTACTTCTTCAGGCATATCCCGCTTTCAGAGGTCGCGTACGACGACTGAAACGACGAAAGGGTCGTACCTACAAGCGTACATTTCATCCAGATGACACTACCCCTAAAACATGTTTATGGTGGACTTGATATTCAACCGGACTGGTACCCCATTTTGGTGAGGTGCCGATCCTTACCACCCTTCTAAAGTGGAACCAACGTTTCCACCCACAGTATGAACACTGCTTTTTCTGTATGTGACTTTCACTGTGCCCTCCATTCTCTGACTATGCACAACTGCATGGTGAATGTTTTATTGAGTTGAATGCTACTGTAATAGGTGTCATGTAAGAAAGAAAAAATAACCGCCAGTGGCTGAATCGGTCAGCGTGGTGGTGTCGAAAGCCGGAAGTTGATGGCTCGAATCCGCAGCCCGACGAGCAATTTTTATTTTCGCGCGACTTGAGTTTTTCCTTACGGCAACGTCAACACCGACGCCGACACGAGTGAGGCAATACAAGCTTCGCTTGAAAAATGAAAGTGACATGCAGCCGATAAGACAGCACATAGTTACAAGTATGCAATTCAAACATAAATGAGTGAAGTAACCACGCGTTCGAGCACAATTTAACGGCAAAGACGTCCGCCACAACGAATCCCGCTCGGCGATTGCGCGTGGAAAATACGAGAACATAAAGTTACTGGTGCGCGCAGAATAAGGCGGAAAAATTTGAGCATGGCGATGTCTGGATAAGCGCGATCAAAAGGTGCTTGATCTATGCCTGCCCATCGCGTTTCACCGAGTGTATAGTGAGCAAAGAAACTTAAGCCTTGATATCTTCATGTTTCCAGCTCAGGGATACAGCTATCAAGCATAAGTTTAGAAGGTGTATCGGTACATATAGGTCTATCGATAGTAAAGCTGAAGGAAAGCCTTTCAACCACTACAAACCTGTGCTTGTCTTATTTTGTGAAAATGTCGCATGTTACATCCTCAACTTCTGGCAAGATCACTAGGGGCGGTTTTTAACTTGCGCTTCAAGATGCCCATTTTATGAAGCAGACGCACACATGTTATCGATTTGCTTAGGCAATGACAGCCTGTTCGTTACTGTCGCTCACAAATATTTATATTCGTTAATAATTTTACCGTTGGGCCACGAATCTTGTAAGAATAAGAAATGGCTGTTTCTAAAAAGTTAAAAGTAGATTAGCCTAATCGTGTCAATTAGTCGATTACTCATTTTTATTTCCATTGTAAGTAATGTCCACCTCTTCGAGTAATCCAGATCAATAAGTAGACCTGTGCTGTATGCCACAGGTGATTTTAATAAAATTTGTTGACGATAAAATAAAACAACCGGCATACGTATATTTCGGTGGTGTGGCGCTGTTACCATGGATGGTGAGTAGGAATTCACTCGGCCGTTGGGGCAAGACATAGAGACAATTATAAATGAAATCCAGGGAGGTTAACTTTGCAAGACAGATCCCGGCAGCGCATTTGAACTCACGGCATACCACAGGAACTGCCTTATAACCAGCCTGTAGTCAGCGTCGCTGTCGCAGGCAACGTAGCGGGTTATACTTTCGACAGAGACTGTACTTTGAAATAACGCAAGGGCGAACAAAAAAAAAAGTGTCGTTTGTAAATCACCAGTCCCTACGACTATGCTGCAGGCTCTGTTCGTGCCTTGCTACGTCGCAGGTGTCTTGTATTGGGGATTATCAAATCGCGTTTCTTTATGCGCACGTTATCCGCGTTTCTTCACTCCTGTTTTGGTTGTTGCTCATTCAGCCTAGTTGCGCTGTATTTTACCTCACGCAAAACGTCACATTAGCCTTCTAACGCTGATTTTGTTTGCTCGTTCGTCCTGACATCCTGTGTTGCTCACAACACGCATTTGGCACGTCTGTCAGCTGAGATGAAACAACCTTTAATGTGATAGCAAGTACGCGCTCGTCGCGCATAGTTATATATACCTTATAAAAGCCTTCAATTCTTCGTTACGAAATTGTACAAAAGTGGTAACCTTCTAAAGATAAATAATCAAATCTTACAACTCGAAGGGGAACAAGCAGCGCAACATAACAAGGCAGCACAGGAACGCAAACTTACTGGTCGTACAGGTCGGTTTGCGCCTCTTGCTCGCGTTCGACATGAACTATAGCGACTAGCTCAAAACAGGCTTCTGCAAGTGTTACAGCTTTGAAACTCAGCAGTGGTGAATTTGATATCCCAATTGTGCCATCTGCATCTACTTGGGCCTTTAAAGATGACAAAATTCATATTTTACGCACCAATCGGAAAATCAACCCCTAATTTGCGAACAGCACCTTCGGAAAACTTAAATTACCCGGGAATTTGACGTAAGTTGTAAACGAGCATATCAGACTTCTCCTTTTTAAAAGTTGTATAACGGATACAATAACAATATGATTATCATCGCTGTCTACTGCAGGACGAGGCCCAGCGATCTCCAGTCACCCCGCCACGCATTAGCTGACTACTGTTAAGAACGGCCCAGCTGAGGTGCAAGTGTTGCCAGCCAGTTGCGACGACGGCGGGGACCGGCCACGAGCGGGGGAGTCTGTTTCGGACCGTGAACCTGCGTGTGTGCGTGTGTGTGTGTGTGTGTGTGTGTGTGTGCGTGTGCGTGCGTGTGCGTGTGTGTGAGCGCGCGCGCGCGTGTGTGTGTGCGTAAGCCGTCCCGGGGTGAGGCGGCGTGTTTACAATGCCTGGACGAACGTTTCCGTCCCCTTGGAATCAAGGGGGGACCGAGTGTTTATAAACCGCTGTTGTGCGGATGCTCGACACTTTCTTAAGCAGTCATGCTAGACTGGTGAACTGCATGTACATACCGTAAATAAACCCTTATTCCTCGTTCTCGATGACAAGCAGTCCTTCCCTTCATCAACGTCCTCAGCGTGGATAAGTTGGACGACGGCATGGGCCAGCTATCTTCTAATTCATGCCGGACTGCAATCTTGACAACGGATCACGAGCGATGGGATTGAGCCCTCAATCCTGACACTACATAAATCCTATAAATGCCTAAAATTTCCTAATTTCACCACACTACCTATTCTTCGACAGCCCTAGACTGCGTTTCCTTTCATTTGGTAGTGATTCTGTAACTCTAACAACTAATAATTTACGGAGCTAACAGATGCAATTTACAGTAAAGCAGCCTGGACTGTAGCAGACGACGCCGTCTTCTCGAAATCGCATCATCTTTTTTGCAGTCTGTGCCTATATTGGAACAGGCCTTACCATGGTAAGGTCAACAAAGCAGCCGTCTATGCCTAAAATTGGAAGGCATCCTGTGTTAGCAACAGTTTTCAAAACAGCGTGAATCGAAAATGAAATGGCTGCTCCTAGTGGTAAAACTGCGTCTATTTCGAACGTCTGCTAGCTAAATAGGAAAGCAAACTGCATCGTCGCAGGCGACGCTGTCTCCTCGAAGCTGCATGTCTTCTTTGCCGTTCACGCTATGCTATGAAACATGGAATAGGGCTTGTGACTTGGAAGACCAGAAACAAAGCGGTCGCCTACCCCGAGGATTCGGATCCCATCAGCAACTTTTTTTTTTTTTTAATATAGCGCCTCACGCATGCATGTGCCTTCGGGCAAACGCGTCGCCGCCACCAGCAGAGGCCTCCTTCAGACCTTCAGGAGGGCATTTTGAAGCGGAGAGCGCTGGCTGTTACCGCGTCGACGCCGGGCACGTCTGGGCCGATGACAAAGTATTCGTCACCCTATATCGGCCGCCGCTTCCCCGCGGGGCGAACGCCCGTCAAAGAAAAGGGCCGCTTCGCTCGGCGGCACGAGCTGCTTGCTGAGGATGACTGCGTTTAGTGGCGACCATCACCATTCCCCGAATGCCTGGCTACTCTTCGGCGGAGATGTGATGGCACGGTAGAACAGGACGCTTTGGACACGTGTTGCTGAGACAGAGAAATTGCCGGTATGGCCTTTCCTTTCTTGCTATGCTAGCTTGTACGAAAATTACTATACGAAAATCTGTCGCCAGTGTCTACGGGAGCTGCAAGCGAGGCGGTTCAGGCAGCACGGCATGATGGCGTCGTACATAAATTTGCCTAGACTTCGCCCTTCTGGCTTCGAACGGCTTTCGCAAATGAATTCGCAAATCGATCACTTAACAAAATGCAGCGTTATAAACACAGCAATGCGCAATGATTATGCATGTTTGCAGAAGCTTATTGTCTGCATCGGTTTGAAAATTGCTTTCAAAAATTGCATGAGAAAATGTATGAGCAAATTGCTCGGGAATTAAGAAAGATAAAGCGTAATAAATGACGCCACAAGAACCTCTGAAGCCCACAAGCGCGAGCGCGAGACAGATCCACGCACTATTCATGTTTCCTGTCAAAGGAATGTCAATGTTCTAACGTTCCACGAAGCATCGCAACAATCCACTCAGCCGCTTTACAATCCAGATGCGGCACTCTTGGACCATCGCATGTACAGTCGAGCGCGAAATCTTACGGAACACGAGATCTGATAAAAAGCTGAATATCTGCGCTACTTCACAACGCAGCCTACTATTCGCATTTAGAGCATCTACTAGTGAACGTGTAGGGTAGCCAACCGGACGTTATTCTGGTTAACCTCCCTGCCTTCTGCTTTTCTCTTTCCTCCTCCTCCTCTACTAGTGAACAACATTGTGGTGTCCTCTTTTACTGACTACTTTAACAGGCTGCTCGGAAATTGACCGTTTTCTGAGATGTCGTAGTCGTTAACTTTTGCGTTTCACTGTACCACACGGTAAAATAGGGACATTGCTTTGACATAAAACAAAGTACACTCAAGGCATCGGAGGCGAGTTGGAAGTGGATATCAAAAGGTGGCTTGACTCGCGCTATCTAAGCTTGGTAGAAAAGGCGGGACGCGTATTTCACTTACGGGGATTGAATACATAGATAGGGATAAAAGTGGCGATGAATAATTTTCAGAAATAAAAATTTCAGGGCGTCAGTCTCAGTCTTATTGAAAAATCCACGTATATGCGAGTGTGGCACACATTAGTAAGTTTGACTTATGCAATAAAAGAACGACCCTTCAATTACCGCGGGAATATTCTTGGTGTATATGCGTCAGAAAAGACACAAAAATGGAACACCGGCGGCGACGCTCGATTTCTTCCTCGGCACTAGCTCGCTTTGCCGTCATGAATTTTGACCGCGTCTACTCTGTCCTATAGTTAAATGTTTATCCGTAACGAATGACTGCAGCGCTTTCTGAAGGAACCAGAGGCTCAACACTACATATTGAGAAGTTTTCATGCGCCTAAATGACCAAAGCACCAGAAATAACTTTTAAATCCGTGGCGTCACACTCATGTATCGGCGCCGACGTTTCGGCATGAAATAAAAAAAAATTTATGTTTGCACTTCATTTTCTTCAGTAATAATAAGCCTATTCTTTCTCCAAATGAATGGAAATACATTTTTGAAAGAATACTTTGCCAACCTAAATTGATTCAGAATTCATCATTAGTGTGCGCTTGAGATTGTATGTCTCAAACAAGACATATGACACTTTGAGTCGACAGTTGTGGAGGGCCTGGCAATAGCTGCTGCTCGCGCAAGCTGAAGACATTGCCTCCGCAGAATGTGGTCCTCCTTACAGACTCAAAGGCCGCGTTTCAATAACTCTACCGTGGCCTACCGCCCATGAAGTTCCCGTGCGAATCACTAGCCCTCGTGAAAGAACTCGGCAACAAAGGCTTCACAGTAAAGTTTCAATAGATTCCCTCCCACATTGACATTGCTGGCAACGAAAACGCTGATACACTTGCATGCGCAGCGCTCCATCGTAATCCCAAAGTCAAGGGCCCAAAGAGCAATCAAGTTAAGAAATCTTACATTCGAAATCCCTTTGGGTCACTTTGGGTTCCATCACATATGCCATGCGTAACCAAGAGATTTCGTCGAGAGAAAGCCTCATTTCTATATCGAATAAGGACAGGATCTGCTAATACACTAGCATGGTTATTTAAGACGGGGAGTATCAATTCTCCGAACTGTACGACATGCGACGGGACAGGAGACTTTAAACACTTTCTCTGGTCGTGCCCAAATTCCAAGATGAAAGGGACGTTATCCTGGAATATCTGCTACAAAAGGACCTTTCGCATACTTGCCTGCAACACTTTGCGTTCCCCGAAGAACCAGTGATAGCCCGCAAAGAAACTTCACGTCTCCTTATCGCATTCTTGAGACTGGTCTGATGGACATGTGGTGAAACACCACAGTGATTCTATGAGAGACGCTCGGGCGGAGCAATCGCCGGCCTTGCGCCAGGCTACACCCGCCTGTCGCTACAACTCACCGCCACCGCCATCATAGCAGAAACAGCATGCAACGGGCTTCCAACGTGTTCCAAAAGTCGCAAAAGTGGCCTTTGCAACGCATTATAAGGAGTTTTCACGCACGCCATTTATGTCAAGCGACCTGAAGTGAAGCGCATATGTATCCAATACTTAATGCTGCACGAAACATTCCGAGCTTTATCGTGCATATATTGCACCAGTAACCGTAGTAACTATACAATTTGGTATTTGAGCAAGAAACTTAGAGATTTACGGCGCCTCTGCGCTTACTTTATCAGAAGAAAATTTTCTATTCACAATAGCCGTGTTTGGACGACGCCCGTAAATTCTATCTCGATAAAACGGAAACTGAAATTGAAAACCTTCGCGCGCGACTTACACTCGCGTTTCCATGCGTCAAGCAAGGAAGGGCCACCCATCGCTTCTCGTGGCACTAAGCAAACAGCAGCATGGCAGCACACGCTTGACAGTTATGTCGACAACTGTGCCGTAATGTATACAAAAAGCTTCCGCTCACCCGATATGTACAGACTCGTCGCAGCTTGCAAGAATGCAATTTCTTAATCTTGTCAAATCCACGGAAGCGACGTTGACACATGTCACTTCCGCGCTACTGAGCAGGTCCACCTTGATTATCTGTTTTTTTTTATTATTATTCTGTTGTGACGGACTACCTATGTAAAACTGACCAAACAAAGGCACGATCGCGCGTGACTGAGTGAAACTTGTCATCTTTACAGAGTTAGTTATGTACTCATGTACACATTGTGTTGATGTAGACTACCATTTATTTGTCTTTCCTTCTGTTCCACGTACTTGTTGTCCGCGTCCCCTGACGGATGACCAAACCACGACGGCGGATGCGACGTGTGTCATTGCCGCCTCAACGGAGTTGACAGATTAAGAAATTGCTTTCCTGTACAAGGTGGCGACGAGGCTTCGTATGGTGTGAAGGGAATTGACGTAAAGTTGACAAAGCATGACCTCTTTATTTTGATGAGTCTGTGCGTCTCGGACCACACGTGAGACACGTGTAGTCTTATTTGACGTTCTTCGTGCTTATACTTTCCTGAACTCATATTCCTGGCTCATCATTAGCTTTCCTTGTTTCCACAAATGAATTAGCCAGTACAAGTTTACCTATAGGTCGGTCGGTCGGAGGTCATGGAGGTGAAGCTTCCTTTCATTATATTTTCAATCGTGAAATAAGCTGCACGTGATAAGCGTCAGTGGAGGCGCCCATTCCGGCCGCGCCGAGACTTCGTCCTCCCTCGGATTCGTCGTAATGCGAGACATACGGGAAGTATAGATAGCATAGACGCAATGCTCGAAATATTAGAAATTTTCGATTTGTCTACCAGGAATATATGCCAACAGTTAACGCTGTTGTTTCTACTCTTGCATGGAGAGTAAAGAGCGGTGAAGTTTCTGCAGCCCGCAACGCATTCTTTATTTTCCTCCGACAAACACACACACACACACACACACACACACACACACACACACACACACACACACACACACACACACACACACACACACACACACACACACACACACACACACACACACACACACACACACGCACGCACGCACGCACGCACGCACGCACGCACGCACACACACACACACACACGCACGCACGCACGCACGCACGCACACGAAAATACGAAAAGAGAAAGAAAGGAAGGGAAGAAAGAAATAGAAGAAGTAGAACATTATAGTTCCGTACTCGATTCAATATTAGGAGTCAGACCTATGACAGCGATCGTGGTTCGGTCCGAGTCGAAATAACGTGGCGTTCGCAGAACCATATGACGGCCCCCTTTTTGCCTCGGCCGCAGCAGCAGCAAAGCAATACGCAAAGCGTCCACGACAGCTGCCTTTGTGGCGATCGATGCTGCCAGGAGTCATTGTTGGCGTAGGACTGCGCATGGCGAGCACACTTGCGGGGGAAAGTGCGTGGCGTACTGCAAGACGCCACGCCCTTCAGTACGTTCGTTTAAGCGAAATATTTATCTTGAGCTATCGCTTTTCAGGAGCCGAATTCGCAAATATTTCGGTTCGTGCAAGTTGTTTACCTTTTGCCAGCCGCTTTTCCTAATACGTCAAGCAATATGATTGGCTGGCAACTGCTCTTAAGATCAGTTTAGGCGTAATAGCTTCTGCGCGAATACGGGTCCAGATGCATGCGAAATTATAGAAATCATTTGATTTCATTACACGACCGCCAATCAGATATCCGTATCTTTCGGTTGTTTTACATTTGAAAAATTCTTAGTTCGCCTGAAAGGCGAAGCACCGATTGCGATAGCAAATTAGTGAATAGCTGTACGAAGTAAGGACAGTAGCTTTAGGGGGCCGTATAAACTTGTAAACATTCGCTTACTAACTAAATTGACGATACGATGGGTGAGCGTGACTGAACGAGGACGTATAGCGTCTCAGTTTAAATCACCCTAATAACACTCGGGCAGATTTCTATTCGCAGTCGCTTGCGGTTGCAAGTACACTCAACGTTAGACTCTCCCCGCATAGCGCACGAGGTCGTGGGATCGAGTCCCGGCCCCGAAGGACGCATTTCGATGGGGGCGAAATGCGAAAACACCCGTGCACGTTAAAGGTGCACATTAAAGAACTCCATGGTGGTCGAAATTTCCGGAGTCCTCCACTACGGCGTGTCTCATAATCAGAAAGTGGTTTTAGCATGTAAAACCCCATAATTTAATTTTAATTTATCCCCGAATAGCTTATACAAAATGATGTGTCGCTTTTATATTGCCGCACCTGCGTTCCGATGCTTAGCCCTGTCTCAGTAGCCTGTCCTGTCAATCGACCTGCCGTGCATGGTGAAGTGGTTAGAGTGCACGACTTGTGAGCGCGAGCACGTGAGTTCAAATCCTACTTGCGGGTACTTTTTTCAGTTCAGTAATTTTTTTATCAGGGTATAAATGCCTGATTTCATTAATTCCACCTTAGCGGAGCATCGGAAAGAATTACCGTTACTCCCTTGAGGAGCATCGAAAAAGGGTAACTGTTAGTCCTCGAAGGAGTAACAGTTCATCCCTTCACACTTACCCCCTAAGGGGAGGAATCGCTGTGGCAGGTTAGTTCCGCCCCTAAAGGAGTAACCTCAATACTCCATGTCTTTTTAGAGTGTGTACGGACAACGTCTTTCAATATGTGTATAAATACGTAGTTTGACCAGAATTCTAAGAGCTCCGATTTGTATCATATTGATCCCTTTATTGAATTCAAATTTTCATTGTCATTAGACAGAAATATGGAAACCCTTATTCGTCGAATAAGGCTCGGCACTGCCTACACAAAACATTTCTTACGCAGAATTGGCCGTGCGGAAACCCCTGAATGTGACTATGGATTTCTAGACGAAGATATAGATCACGTCCTTCTAGTTTGCCCACATCACGACACACCAAGACGCCAACTTAAATCAGTCCTAATTACATTAGATCGTAGATCTTTCAGTTTAAAGAAACTTTTGGGTCCTCGGCCAAAAAAGTCTTTGAAGAAGAGCGCTTTAAAAGCACTAAATACTTTTCTTGAAGACAGCGGCATTGTTGACCGTTATTAACGCTTTTATTATTCCTTTCATTTCAATGTCGCTGTATATATGTATGTATTTGTGGATTATTTTATGTTGACTGTTCTGTTGTGACTATATGTGATAATGCATTTACACGATGTATGTACCACCCGCTGACTAGCGACTATTTTATTAGGAGACAGTATCATTTGTATTTTTGAGCCTTTTTTCTACAGAACTGTGGAGTCCTTAAGCTTGTATGTACACCCAGCCACAAAATATTACGGACCATGAAATCTGAGAAAAAGTTCAATATCTCTGGAACCTCACAACGCAGCCTCGTATTTGCATTTCTGGACTCGACTAGAATATGCCAACAACACTGTCGTATACAGTTTTTCTGGCTACTGCTACAGGCTGCTCAGGTGTTGAATGTTTTCTGAGAGCCCGTGGTCAGTAAACTTTTGTGGCCGAGTGTACCATGTGTTTCTTACGTCATAGTGTTACTGTGAAAACGTTGCTTGACAAGTTCTGGTGCTTGTATGGAAAGATAATTTGATATGTAATCTTGTACCATGTATATATTGTAAGCTAGACCCATTCAAGACCTAAGCTGTAGCCGGCGCCTTAAATTGTGCGTCAACGTCTCCTTATATCATATCCATAAAAAAAAGCGCTCAGAATGAATTTCTTATACGCCGCTCCGAATTTCACCCCCAGTTGTGGACTCGGCGGCACGGCCGTGACAATGTTGGCTCACGCGCCTTTGCACATGCAGCTTGTGCTCGGGCATGCTTCAACGATGGCGGATCTGTGGGACGGGCGGATGGAGTGCACCGTTCCGCGGAAGTGCCGCTGATCTCGCCTTCATCCGTTGTCGATCACGGCCGTCTTCACAACGCAAGTGCCGTTTCTGGCAAGCCATGGTTTAAGCTGCACGTGAACACTGTCTACTGCGCATCTACCTCGGGCACCCTGACGTCACTAAGAAAATATCGGCATGCCGGATTCTTGGGCATAAAAGAAGCTGCGGCTGTGACGGACTTCAGTGGACTCGGCGGCACGGCCGTGACAATGTTGGCTCACGTACCTTTGTACATGAAGGTTAGTGATAAGAAACATGTCTTTCGTAGCGATTACCTTTGTCTGGTCGTGCTGCCGTGTCCACATACTATTGTGAGTTGTATCGGCTAATGTATCTCTTTGGCATGGATGTTGTTGTCATTATCAGGGGATGTTGGAAAAAATTCTGGGCCTACTAACACGGAAATGATCAAGGAACTCCTTGAAACGCAGAAAGTGATCTTAGGTAAACTTTCTGAAATTCAAGAAAAACAGGCCTCTTCTGAAGCAAAGTTGGTTCAAATGAACACGATTCTTTCTTCCATAGAAGAAAGTTTGAAGGAATTCGATGTTGTTAATAGCAGACTATCTAAAGTTGAGGTCTGTCTGCATGAACATGACCGGAATTTAGATGCTCTCAACTGAAAGGCTGATTAACTTGAAAACAGGTCCAGGCGAAATAACTTGATAATAAGAGGAATTGGAGAAGACGGACGGGAAACTGATGATGTTTTGTTGAAAAGGGTGAACGATGATGTGTTTAGCGGTATTTTGAAGCTGAAAACAAATTCAATTGGAAGAATCCACCGCTTAGGTAAAAAGCTTGAAGGTAGAGACCGACCCATCATCCTGAGGGTGGCTGATTTCAGAGACAAATCTAAAATTTTGCGTCATTGCTCTGTGCTTAAGGGTACGAATATAAGCGTCAGTGAGGATTACTCGAAAAGGATTGTAGAGGTACGTAAATGTCTATGGGTTTCTACATAGGAGGAAAGGTCAGAGGTAGCAAAGGTTAAACTTCTATATGACAAAACAAAGTCAATAATGTCCTTTATGCGTGGAATGAAACCTCTAAAGAGCGCTATAAGTGTCAAGCACGCCCTCAGAATGACCCCGCTTGAATTTTGGAAAGCGATTCCTTCAGGATATTGAATGTGAATGCAAGAAGCATACTAAATAAGGTCGAGGATATCGAAGCTATGATTTTAGAGCATGATCCGGATATTATAATGATTACTGAGACATGGCTTCATAAAGATATATTAGATAGTGAGGTAACTCCCAAGTCTTATGTAATGGTAAGGAAGGACCGGGATGGTAGAGGTGGGGGAGTTGCGTTAATGATTCGCGATAATATTGACTTTATTATACTTCCTGTCCCCGTTGATATTGAGGCAGTTTGGGTTAAGATAAATTTTAAGAATCGTTCCGTCCACATAGGCGGCATATATAGACCACCAAATTCACCAGTTCAGGTTCTTCCTTGTCTCCGGCACTTATGAAGTACAATATGCAACAAGGTGATAATATTATACTTTTGGGCGATTTCAACCTACCTGGAATAAACTGGAATGCTTGCTCTCCTGGAGATGTAGAAATTTCGAATTGCAATGAGCGTCTAGATCTTGTTTTTTGTTTTGGTTTTAACCAGGTGGTGACCGACTATACTAGAATCAGTGCTCGTTCTTCGTCTATCCTTGACCTTGTTTTCGTGTCTAATCACCTGTTTCTTTACTAATCGACTGTGAGACCAGTGATGGTATCTCGGACCATAAACTTGTATTGCTGTCTTTGAGCCTTTTCGCTAACACTGTCAACTATCCCTGCAAAAATGTGTTAAACTTTGCTAGAGCTAATGATGTTGAGGTTCTAGAATTGCTAGAGGGATCTTACGAGAGATTCTCTGAACTTTATATGCATAACCAGAGTCCTGACTGTCTCTGGGGGTACTTTGATCATTTGTTCATGTCTTATATAAAGCTGTATATACCTAAGCGCATAAAGAAAACTGGCAATAGAAGCCCTTGGCTAACTAGAGAAATTATACACTTAAATAGACAACTAAAACGAAAACGTAAGAATTATAAAAAGAATCCTAGCACTCAGACTCGATCCACCATTCGATATCTTGGAAGAAATCTTAAGATACTTAAATTTTTAAAAGAAGCACCGGGTAAATTTTGGAGATGTATAAATCCATCATCGAATGTTCGCTCAACGACACAATCTAAGGCACATCCTTCTTCTGAAAGTTTCAATGATTATTTTGCATATATGTTCACAGAAGATAACGGTATTATGGCGAGTATTCAATCTTCATCTGACAGGCCGCCTATTGCTGACGTTGGAATTTCTGAACAAGGTGTGCTCAACTTTTTGCTTCATTTGAACACAAAGAAAAGCCCTGGACCCGATGGCATCCCTAAAGAGTTTCCTTATCGATACGCCGAATGGAATTTTAAATATCTTGCAATAATTTTTCGGTCTTCACTTCATAGCTGTTTTTTACCAAAGGTATGGTAGCAAGCTAAAGTGATTCCTATTCTCAAAAGCGGCGCTGCTGAGAATTTAGCAAATTATCGTCCTTTATCAATTACTAGTACCTGTTCAATGATGCTTGAACATATTATCTCGAAACATCTGTTAAATTATATCAATGAATATAACTTGTTATCTATCCACCAACATGGCTTTCTTCAAGGCCTACCCACAACATCTCAGCTCATCGAATTAGCCCATGATCTTTCAGGAACTATTAACGCTCGGGGACAGACGGATGTGATCTTCATGGACTTTGCGAAGGCATTTGATAAAGTGTCTCACCGTAAACTACTAGGAAAAATTGATGTTATGTTCAAAAATGCTTCTATCACACAATGATTCTCTTCCTAATTTCTTTCTCGCGAGCAATATGTCGAAATTAGTGGTACAAGGTCTCAGATTTCATGTGTTAAGTCGGGTGTTCCCCAAGGCAGTGTTTTGGGCCCCCTTTTATTCCTCTTATTTTTAAATGACCTCACGAATGAAATAAATATTTCCATCAGGCTCTTTGCAAATGGCTGCGTTATATACAATAAAATTGATACAGTAGGAGACCAATATAAATGGCACGCAAGTTTACAGAAGATAAAGAAATGGTGCGATGAATGGCAAATGGTGCTAAACCCGTTAAAACCTGTAGTTATGACAGTCTCTAGAAAGTTAAATTACTTAAACTACTATTATTTTTTTAATAATCATGAACTTATAAGAGTTGAGCAGCATAAGTATCTTGGCACGATTTTCACAAGTAATGCTTCGCTGGAACCACCGTATAGATTATGTGTGTGCCAAGGCCAACAAGTCGCTCTTATGTCTGAGGCGTAATTTACCATTCGCAACTCAATAAACAAAGCGTCTAGCTTATAAAACATTAATTAGACCTATATTGAATATGCAAAGGTTGTCTGGGACCCTTACACTGCTATAAATATATCAAAAATCGAAATAATACAGCGTCTGGCAGTCAGATTCATATTCAATAAATATCGGCGGATGGACTCCCCTTCTCAACTTTGTGTACAGGCAGACCTGCCGACATTAAAGGCTAGAACCAAATATGAAAGACTTAAATATCGTTACCTAATAACTCATCATCATGTTCATATTAGGTATAAAGACTTTTTTGAAATTCGTTCCGGTGAAACCACTAGACATCGTGATTCAATGTTTATTCATCCCCCTGTTATTCATAGCGATTGTTTCAAGTATAGCTTTTTTCCAAGAGCTATAAAAGAATGGAACTCCCTGTCGGAAGAAGCCGTTTCATCGTCATCAATTGATTTCTTCGCAAACCACATTGCAGATATCGTTGTTTGTAAGTAATATACTTTACTTTGTATCTATGTTATCTTCAGCGGTTAATGCTGATACCTCTTGGTGTTATTAATTTTATTTTATTGTCCCTTTTCGTATTCCATGTACAATTTTCCATGTACAAAATATTTCATTTGTAAATGTTCGTATTCCACTCCTGCTATAGCCCTGTGTAAGGGCTGGCAGTATCTGTAAATAAATAAATAAATTTGCGCCGTAGGGCTTTTGTAAAACGTTCGTAAACATTGCAACGGTGTTACGTAAGCTGTAGGTTCATATGTCACATTTGTCCACTTTATATGCTCTGAGACAATTTACAGAAAGGGGATATTAACTTTGTCTGTCAAAGGCAATACATTTATTCAAATCGGTCCAGCGGCTGTCACATGAGCGCATTTCTGCGTTTCACACGCATCTGAATATAGGGATGTCGAAGTTAGCCCCGAGCTAAGGCTTCCATATTAGGCAATTTTTGATACTCGTCGAACACCTTCCGAATTGCTCGCGCGTGCATGCTCTGCTTGCGGTCAGCCGCGGTGGAAACGTGCGTCATTGGCGAGTAACTCTCAAAAGAGGAGTTAAACGCGCAACAGCCTCCCCCAAAAAGGTGTTGCCATCACTCCGTTTTCCTTTTTCTTACAAGGCGCCTGGACGAACACCCGAGTACTGCACGTGATCTTAGCAATGCAAGCCTTGCCGCTTTGCATAAAACACGACTATAGGCAAAGAGTCAAGGATACATATGTACAGTCTATCGGTACACGCGCCGCGGCGTCTCACTGGTTATGGATGGCTGCTGAGCACGAGGTCGAGGGTTCAATTTCCGGCCGCGGCGGCCGCATTCGGTGATGGGGGCGAGAACGCTCGAGTACTCGGATTTAGGTGCACGTTTCGAGGAACCCAGGTTGTCTATATTAATCCGACGCTTCTGGCTACAGCGTCTTTCACAGCCCCAATGTTGCTTCTGGAACGTTAAACATGATTGATCAGTCAACCCTTCGGGGAGTGCCCGAACACCAGAAAAGGGTCGTTAAATACGGAACGAGCATTTGCTGTCCATAACGGTGTTTCTAGCGCACCCTCTATTTTTTAAAGCGAAAGCTTTACTGGCCGCGAACTTGCGATTTCGCCGTGGCGGTGCTCCGAGGAGACACATGAAGTCACACCGCGTTCCTCGTCACACCGCGTTCCTCGTCGTTGCGCTCGCCTCCGCTCGCTTCGACAGCTGCGTCGCATGCCTGATAACATGTCGGAGGACTGAAAAGGAGAGCTCGCGTGGAGTATGGACGGCGAAAATTCTGATAAGCAGGAGGAGGACTGGAATCGACATCGGAACGAGATGAAGAGGAAACGAATCGCCCAGGAAACAGACGAACAGCGCGCCGAACGACTGGCTAAACGCCGCAACATAGCTCGACAACCAGACTAACCTGGACTTGCAATCAAGATTAACCAAGGCTAACCATGCTATGCCTTAGCTTTCGCTGCGTATATCCTGGCATAGCCGAGCTAAGCCACTGCCAATTTTCTTTGACGGCGTCTGCTAGGATACCCGAGCACTACACAGAATCTTATAAATATATATAGCATAATCCTCCTGTTTCGTTACTGCATATAAAGGCCCCACTACGAAGAAACTTAAGGTAAAGGTCATGAAAACCGGCTACACAAAAAGAAACTTGAAAAGTTTAGTCTACACCCGACAGCCTTCTATTTAACACACTCAGTATACACTAGTGGTTTAATTTGGTGCCGCGCAATACAGCCGTGGCTAACATGGCCGCCATCGAATCGATAACTGCAGAGGGCAGCAGCTTATCCGGTGCTGTCACCGTGGCGAGGCTCGCTGCAATGAAGGGCGGCTCTTCGAGGAAGCTGGATGGTATGCGAACGTTCGCTTTGCCGCCAAATCAGCCTCAGTGCGGCTCATCGGGAAGTTCCCCCACAGGAGGCAGGTCAATTCAGGGCATATGCGCTAACAAATAAACGATGGAGTGCTGTTATCCCGCAGCCACTCGTAAAGCTTTGGCCATGCTGTTTAATTGTCTTATACTCCAATTGTTCTATACGCAAGGAATATTGTAAACATTTGCCGAATTTTTCAGCTGAACTAGTTAGTGTTACAAGTGCATGCAATGAATAAAGGGAAAATCAGACATACACCCGTTCGTAGCAACTGCTACAAAGGAAACCGATACAAGTTCCTCAAAAGAAAAAGCCTCATAGTAGCAGTTGTCCTTTGTAGCAGTTGCTACGAACGGGTGGATGTCTGATTTTCCCTTTATTCATTACTTCTCTCCACCTTGCGGGTTTCCGCAGAACTACGTCAAACACTTGCCTTTCCTTCGTGTTGTCGACAAATTCGACTTCGCCCTGCCATTTGCTAGCCGCCTGGTTATATCAGATGGTAGAGCGGCTGCCCCGGAAAGGCCGTGGTCCCGGGTTCGGGTCCCGGACCAGGGTGAACTTTTCTTCAACTATGAGGCTTTTTCGTTCGAGGAAACCGTATGAGTTTCCTTTGTAGTAGTTGCTACGAACGGGTGGATGTCTGATTTTCCCTTTATTCATTGCTTCTCTCCACCTTGCGGGTTTCCGCAGAACTACGTCAAACAAAGTGCATGCAATATGTCACATGCGCTGGCTAAAAAAACTTTATTTCTGAGTATTTTCATCAGCTGTCATGTGCAGCCGAGGCGCTAGGCTCTAACTTCTAAAAAGGCCAGAGACCAAAGTCAATCTGCATCCACAGCGTTTATTCCCGTGTCTCTTTTAATTCGAAAGCATTCTATGCCCCATTACGCGAAAATCCGTCGGTGTAATCGGCGTGAACGAAAGATGGTACCAAAAATGGCCGATGGCGCAAAGAGTAAAATATACGTCACGACATGCTCGAATTGAAGTCAAATGCCTCGTGGATGTTCCTGTAAACAATGTAAATTAATGGATTTGAAAATAAAATTTGGTAAATTTCGGCCTGGATGGGAATCGAATCCGGGCCTCCGGGGTTCGAGACGAGCAACGGCGGCTCCACAGTGACTGAAGGCGTGCCCGTAGCGCGTGCGTCATTGCACACGTGACGGCGCACGCGACGCCGCGTGACGAGTGTACAAAATAAAATAAAAGCATCAAGGTGCAATTAAACGGCGCTGAGCGGTCCTTCGAGTCACGAACTCCTCGCGGGCAAGCGGGCGCGCTTTGATTTGGCGGCCTTATACCGCGGCGCAATTGTAAGGCAGGCGAGAGCTCGTGCGGACAAGGAATGCGCGGGAAAAAGCATTTCACCAAGGTGACTGTGATGCTTTCGCATTCCAACGCGTAAGAGCCTTAAGTGACTGAGTCGAATTTTTGTCCTTTCTGATTAAAGGAAGTGAAATAAAACGAAAACGCAGGGTATCAAAACAAATTGATGACTACGATGGTCTTACAGAATTGTTTAATAAACGAAAACTGATGCAACAATTAAGAATATCTAAAGGCAGACGCTTGAACTTCCTGTTGAAATGGTTATTTCTCCCTCACTTTTCTGAGTCCGTAATGAAGTAAGTAAATCAAAATCAAGCATGATTCACTAAAAAATTATGGGGTTTACCGTGCTATCCTGACTCGGGGTTGAGGACGAGAGACGGGCTTCTGGAGCAGAGGAAGACGGAAAACATTGCACAATACGCGCAGCAGGAAATAGCGCACGGTTAGCGGTAAGATAGCACCAGACCGACATGGCGGCCAGTGGCGACTCTCTTCTAACAACGGGGCGGTTCTGTCTTAAAGAGGCACTAAAGGTTACTATGAAGTCATGTTAAAGTGATAATTCAATGCTCTAGAACGTGTAAGGCGTCAATATAACCGCGAACAGAGCTTTAGTAACCGAGAAATTGAGGTAAATGCATGACACGATTTGAGACCCCCCAGCGACATTCCGGTGCAGCACGATGACGAAGGCGCTCTTCATCATAATTTATGTCACTAGTACTCAACTACTCGCATTAAAAAAATAATTTCATTAGGTTATAATACGGAAGAAAATGCTACTTGTCTTCTTCTGTTCGATTCTAAGAAAAAATAGCATTTTGACGTTACCCTTTAGTAGTATGGGTGGTCGAAAGGTTTCGTTTTCGCTCCACTCTGCGCGCTCGACTTTGCGCCGCGCGCACTTTGGAGTTTCAGCTGTTTCTTTATCGCGTCGTGCTGCGGTGGTCCTGCTGGCTCGCGAAACTTGCATTTGGAACAAGCAGCGAGAATGCCACGTCCATGTGATGTCCTGGGATGCGCGAACGGTCCGCGGAACTTGGCCAAGGGCAGTTGCAGCGGCGAATCCAATGTTACTTATCACTGTATGCCAACGAGTGAACCTCTCCGTTCGAAGTGGTTAATTGCCGTACCTCTGCCACAGCGCGTTGGCAAAGAGCCGAAAAATCGCATAGTGTGCTCGCTGCCCGTTCGTCCAGAGGATGACGAGTTCAACGCCGACTTACTGAAGTCGTGTGGAGTGCCTTTCAAAGCAATGCTTTCCCGTAGCGCTGTTCCGTCGGTCTTGCCTGCATTCTCCGAAGAACAACTGCAGGTTGAAGAAGGGGCGGTAAGTGCGGCATTTGGTTTTGACGAAGGAAAAGCTACAATGGTACGAATATGTACAGCCATGACATACAATTGCCGTCGTAGTAGTACGCAACGACACCGGCAGCGCGAGCCCTCAGCAGCAGGTCGCGCATCAGTGCTTAAATCGCTGAAGCCGAGCCCAGCATCGCGATCCAATGTGTCGTTGTCAGGGTCGTCCATTGCAACGAGCGTCAAAGTTGCGTGATAAAATAAAGAACCAGCTTATCGTCGCGCGCTTTCCCTTCCGCTATCCACCATAGTTCCCTTTTCGCGCTGCTGTCGGCTCTGTCGTGGCTCTGTTTCTGGCCGCGCGTTTGCGTTTTGTGCAGAAAAGCCCAGGCGCCGTCTGCGGGCGCCGTTTTACTCACCGACAGCGCAACGCGCAACATCACTATGAGACTATGACGTCCCCATTCCTCGATCGGAGGGCGGGCGACTTGAACTGCGCTAGAGGTACGCGGACGCTTCAGAACGCATTTTCTCTTAAGATAAGTCTCTTCTTCGCATGAAACAAGCGTTTCGAGGTTCCTGGGATGGTATTTCAACAGTTCACATTGACTTAATATTAACCTTTAGTGTCCCTTTAGATCCCTTTGGCGATCAATCGTCGGCAGGAACGAGGCGGGGCGGGTGCTGACGTCACCCGCGTCGCATTCCTCTTTCGTCGCGGCAGCAATCTTGGTGCGGCGCGCCATCGGATTCCTCATTTCAACGCACGGGAAGGGTTCGGCAGTTTCGTGGAACTTTGGAGGTTCGTACACATAGTTGGGCAAGTTGGCCTGACATGACGATGTCAAAGTTGTCAGTGGATGTTTGAAGCTCGACACAAAGGCAACCACTTCAGAAGAACGAGGGAGGGGGGAGCGCCCGTTGCCTTGATGACAGGCACGCAGTGGGGCACAACAGTGCGGACACTTTTGTTTAAAAAGCAGCGCTGCAAAGTTGAACAACGGAGACGAGAGCTCTCTGTGGTTCTCGTCTCAATGGTTCAGCTTTTCAGCGCTGCTTTTTAAACCCAAGTGTGATATCCCAACGCAAGCCTCAACCAGTGCCGACACCACGATCTAATTATGAGACACGCCGCAAGCTCCGGATTAATTGTGACCACCTGAGGATATTTAACCTGCACCAAATGCACGGCGCACGGGTGTTTTTGCAGCTCGCCTCCATCAGTTCACCAAGTCACGGCCGCCGCGGTCGACATATGATCCCGCGACCTCGTGCTTAGTAGTGCGATGTCATAACCGCTAAGCCACCACGTAATGATTCTGGGTTACTGGGAATATTGGGCATACGAATTTTTTTCATAAGGAATGCAAACTTTTGTTGAAGATTGTCAATTTACCGTCACACAAAGGCCGTTTACTCCATGTACTATACACCATATCCACGTACTGTCTGCCGCATCATATTCCACGCTAGATGGACCGCCATAATCGCAGCTCGCATAGGCCCACTAATCACCTCTAGTAAATTCTCTAGAAAGCACTATGACTATCCTGTACAATGTTATCGCTTCAAAACGTGGCGACATCTTCGAGGCGTCCGCATACAAGCTTACCTCGCCCGCATTCACCGCGCTCTTAGAGCAGCGTGTTCTTATACAGAGCCAAGCTTCGCACGATGCTGTTAGGAAGAGAAACAGCTGGCGCCGGTGGTCTCGTGTTGCGCTAATCGTTGGAGATCACGCAGAGAAATCTGTTGTCATGGCGACGCGGGGTTTATAAAACAAAAGGGTGCGCGACTCGGTTTGTGTGCACTAGGCTTGTTGTTGTCGATACACGTTACGATGCGTTTCAAAGACGTATGCAATGGCGCGATAAACGCTAATTTGTGTTAGTGTTTCTGCGATTAAAGACCCCCTTATTCAGCAGTGCTGAATCAATGGCACTCGGCAAATGAGCAGAAAAAGAAAGCTGCATACAAGCCCAGCCCAAAACAAAGTTGGCAGCAAACCCTCTATAAAGGGTAATTCAATTTATAGTACGAATCGAGCTTATTTTGGAGCCCCGAATCGCCACTCTCAGATTGTTCGTGCCTTCTAGACGGTAAAAACTGAATGGATCACGCAATGTGGAGTGGCTGGGCCATTGGGTCAGGCAACACGAAGAGTCAGGATTGCCAGACTCGCACGCTATCAAACATATAGCTCTAAACAAGCCATTTTCTGTCGTGTTCATTTTTTAAGAGTGGCAGCGGAGCGATACTTGAAATATTGTGCTGGTAGGTGGCACTGGAGTCATTGGCTTCATGCGTGATGTTACTGAGCATGCAGATTAACGCTTGCGTGCGTGCGTTTGTATATCGTATATATATATATATATATCCTAAAAAACCACAGACACACAGATACGCAAACGGACGGACAGACAGATAGATAGATAGATAGACGGGAAGGCAGGCATTGATTTTTCTTCCGGCGCTGTTACGTTTCGCCTACGACGCGCGGTTTAGCCGGCGCGACTGCAACAAAGCGGCAGACATTTCGGCCCGTTCGGCGTCGCCGCTACGCTCCCCGCCAAGCGCGTCCAGGCATGTTCCGATGCCACGTGTCTTCATGTGCGTGTGTGAGTGTATGTGCCATTGTGCCCGACCAGAGGCGCTACGAGAGTAGAAGTCACCTTCTCCTCCCAGCCATTGTGCCCGACCGAAGGCGCTACGAGAGTAGAAGTCTCCTTCTCCTCCCAGCCATTGTGCCCGACCGAAAGCGCTACGAGAGTAGGAGTTACCTTCTCCTCCCAGTCTTTGTGCCCGACCGGCGGCGCTACGACAGTATGCGTCACCTTATCTCATTGTACAATCACGCGCTCGTCTATTGAGGGGTTCCTTCTTGCCCTCAACTGCGAGAGTATAAAAGCAGCTGCCCCCGGACGCCAAAAGAGGGCTCCGATTTCTTCTGTTGAGTAAAGTGCTCTCCCGTCTCTCTACTTCGGTCAACCTGACCGCCAACTCTTTGCGATGTTAAAATAAACAAGTTGTTTTGTTGTTACCAGTCGACTCATGCTTTGCCGGGACTTTCGGATGCTTCCAGTTGTACCCCAGGCCGCCAGGCCAACGCTACCCTTGGGGCTTGCGACCCAGGTGCAACAACGGGCGTCAGCGCCGAGTTCCCAACAACTCGCGCCAGCGCTGCGACCACAACAACCGTTGCCATCGGTGCGATCCAAACAACTGTCTGCCAGCGGTGAGATCGCGACAACGGAGGCCAGCAGCGAAGATATGCAGTTGACTGTATGCTGAGCAGCTCAACGACCATCCGGGAGCAGTGCAACGAGCCCTGTGTGATGACTGGTTGCCTGCAGCGGAACGACTGCGCTGAACTCTTGACTGCGAGGTTTGGTGAGTGCGGGACTTTCTTCTTCGGAGCTTTGCCAGGCTTTTGTTAGTGTCAGAAACAGAGCTGGTAATTGTGGTTGTCGTTGCTGCCGGGTTAGTTTGCGGCAAGACAATAGTAAGCAGTAGAGAAAGCAGCATTCAGAGCAGCCATGGATTTGAAGTCGTTGCGCAAACCGAAATTGCTGGAGCTTGCAAGAGAGTTGGGTCTGGATGTCTCAGACAAACTAAGAAAACCTGAACTGTTAAAGGCTATTCTTGAGTTAGAAGCTGAGGATGACGAGCTGTCGGAATGCCTTGAGACCATTGAGGAGAGGGAGACTGCAAAAAGACAGGAGCGCGAACTTATAGAGCAAAAAGAAAAAGAAGAGCGCGAACTTAAAGAACAGAAAGAAAAAGAAGAGCGTGAACGTAAAGAACAGAAAGAGCGAGAGCAACAAGAGCGTGACCGTCAACACGCTTTGGAAATGAAGCGTCTTGAGGTAGAGATGGAACGCGCTCGTAATGGAAGTCAGGCACACGGTGCAGGAGAACGAGTATTGTTCAAAATGACTGACCTGATGCGGCCGTTTAAGCTTGGAGAGGACATTGGTTTGTTCTTGGTTAACTTTGAGCGAACGTGCGAGAAGCAGGGGTTCTCTCGGGAAACGTGGCCACAGCGCTTGCTCACTGTGTTACCCGGCGAGGCGGCCGACGTAGTCGCTCGCTTGGATAGAGAGGAGGCAGAGGATTTCGACACAGTGAAATCGAGTCTTCTAAAAAAGTACCGGCTGTCAGCGGAGGCGTTCCGTCGGAAGTTTCGGGAAAATGAGAAAGGCAGAAGTGAGTCATACACAGAGTTTGCGTACAGGCTAATGTCAAACATGCAGGAGTGGCTCAAAGAAGAGAAAGCGTTTTGTGACCACGATAAAGTTCTGCAGTGTTTCGGGCTGGAACAGTTTTATAGTCGGTTACCTGAGAACGTGAGGTACTGGGTCTTGGATAGTCCAGACGTTTGTACGGTGGCTAAAGCCGCTGAGCTAGCCGAGGAGTTTGTGACGCGTCGGGCTCGCGGAGCTAAGGACGGTCAAAAGGGTGAATTTGGCTCGAAGTTTGAGAGGCCGAGGTTCACGCCCATGAGATTAAAGGGGGACACGCGTAGTGACGATGCGAGTGAAAGCAGTCCGACCAAACGTAAAGAGACGGCGGCAGCCAAACGCAGAAAGCGGTTCGAGATGAGGCGAGCGCGCGTGTGTTATACGTGCCAGAAGCCGGGTCACTTTTCGGCGCAGTGTCCGGAAACAACACCAAAAGTCGTGTTTTTTTCATTATGCAGCACTGACGAGAACATGAAGCTTCTCGAGCCTTACATGCGAGACCTCCTCGTGAACGGGAAAGAGTGCCGAGTGCTTCGCGATTCCGCAGCTACGATGGATGTAGTTCACCCGTCTTACGTAGAACCCCATATGTTCACGGGCGAGTGCGCATGGATCAAGCAAGCCGTGGAAGCTCATAGCGTGTGTCTGCCGGTAGCAAAAGTGCTTATTGAAGGACCTTTCGGAGCGCTTGAGACAGAGGCGGCAGTGTCATCTATGCTGCCCCCCCAGTACCCGTACCTATTTTCGAACAGGTCCGATCACCTCCTGCGCGAGAAGGGGCTTTTGTTTGGTGAGGCTAGCGTTCAGGCCTTAACCAGGTCGAAGGTTCGGGAGCTCGCTGCAAAGGCGGTAGTTGCGGGGCCGACGTTATCGAACAATGAAAAAGGGTCAGAGGTGCAGCAAGCTGACGAACTGAATAAAATTGAGCCTGTAGCGTTGAAGGCGCCAGATACTGGAGAGGAAACGCCCGACACGGGAAAGTTAGAAGAGCTATCTACTGATTTGCTCATCGCGCCTACGTCAGACGGACTTGATAGGTTGCTAAAAGTCAGCCGGTCGGCTTTGATAGCCGAGCAAAAGAAGGATGGTAGCCTAGAAAACATACGCTGCAATGTCAAGGAAGGTATCGCAAGGAAAACTGCGCGTTTTGTGGAAAGAGGTGGAGTCCTGTACCGGAAGTATCTAGACCGCAGAGGAGTGGAGTTCGATCAGCTGATCGTTCCTCAATGCTATCGTCAGGATCTGTTGCGCTTGTCGCATGGGGGTTCGTGGTCCGGACACCTTGGAGTTAAGAAAACTAAGGACCGTCTCTTGCAAGAGTACTATTGGCCAGGGTGTTTTCGGGACGCAGACCATTTCGTAAGGTCATGTGACACCTGTCAGCGGGTGGGCAAACCAGGGGACAAATCAAGGGCGCCGTTGAAATTGGTACCTATCATTACGGAGCCTTTTAGACGGCTCGTTATTGATACAGTGGGACCTCTGCCGGTAACAGCCACGGGGTACAGACACATTTTGACTGTGATCTGCCCAGCGACAAAGTTCCCTGAAGCAGTGCCGCTTAAAGAACTCAGCTCAGTTGAGATAGTCAATGCACTACTGTCCATATTTGCGCGAGTTGGTTTTCCTGCGGAAATCCAATCAGATCAGGGCACAGTGTTTACTAGCGCTTTGACGACAACTTTTCTCGAAAGGTGTGGGGTAAAGCTGTTACACAGCTCAGTGTACCACCCACAGTCGAATTCCGTTGAGAAGCTCCACTCCGTCATGAAGCGCGTGTTGAGAGCATTATGTTTTGAACATCAAACTGACTGGGAGCTGTGTCTGCCTGGGGTGATGTTTGCATTAAGGACCGCGCCGCATGCAGCTACGGGGTTTTCGCCAGCTGAACTGGTGTACGGTCGCTCGCTTCGGTCTCCGCTTCGCATGCTTCGAGAATCATGGGAAGGCAGGGGCGACGACCCAGTCGTGGTGGAGTACGTGCTTAAGCTCCTCGAACGCTTAAGAAGGGCACAGGAGTTGTCAGGTGAAGCAATGACAAAGGCCCAGCGGAGGGCCAAAGTTTATTATGATCGGACCGCCAGGGCCCGTCGTTTTGAGGTGGGCGATGAGGTCATGATATTGCGCACATCGCTAAACAACAAACTAGACGTGCAGTGGGAGGGCCCAGCACGAATTGTTCAGAAACTGTCGGACGTTAACTACGTGGTAAGTCTGCCAGGAAAGTGGAAAGCACAGCAAGTTTACCACTGTAATCTGCTCAAACCTTATAGACAAAGGGAAGCAGTGGTGTGCATGATGGTAAACGTTCCTGAAGCGCTTCCGGTCGAGCTTCCGGGACTAGGCTCAGTGACGAACAGGGAAGACACCGGTCAAGTCATTAGTGACCTTATCAGTAAAGCACCGCTGTCGCCTGAGCAGAAAACCGAACTACACCAGCTATTACAAGAGTTTCAAGGTCTGTTCTCTGAGAGGCCTGGTAGGACTTCTGTCCTTACTCATGATATAGAACTTACCTCCCCAGAGCCAGTACGATCCAAGGCGTATCGGGTGTCACCCCGCCAGAGCGATATTATGGAGGCTGAGGTAAAGAAAATGCTACAGCTCGGTGTTATTGAGGCAGGTGAGAGTGATTATACCTCCCCTTTGATTTTAGTTGAGGTACCGGGCAAGGAACCTCGTCCTTGCGTCGACTACCGCAGGCTTAATTCCATCACTAAGGATCAAATTTATCCGATCCCTAACATCGAGGAGCGCCTTGAGAAAGTTAGTAGCGCTCAGTTTATTTCCACCCTAGATCTTGTCAGGGGTTATTGGCAGGTTCCACTTACAGAAGAGGCTAGTAGGTATGCGGCGTTCATTTCACCAATGGGAACATTCCGTCCTAAAGTGTTGAGTTTTGGTTTGAAGAACGCGCCATACTGTTTTTCAAGCCTCATGGATAAAGTGTTGCGGGGACAGCAAGAATTCGCTTTACCGTATCTAGACGACGTAGCGATATTCTCCGCATCCTGGTCTGAGCATATGACACACTTGCGGGCAGTGCTAACCCGCCTGCGCGAAGCGGGCTTGACAGTCAAGGCTCCTAAGTGCCAGTTAGCACAGGCCGAGGTTGTCTACCTCGGTCACGTGATTGGTCAGGGTCGTCGCCGCCCCTCTGAAATAAAAGTGGCCGCTGTGCGAGACTTTCCGCAACCGCGCACCAAGACCGATATTCGGTCGTTCTTGGGTGTCGCCGGCTACTATCAGAGGTACATCCCTAGGTACTCTGATATCGCGGCTCCCCTGACGGATGCTCTAAGAAAGACAGAGCCTCAAACAGTCGTCTGGGACGAGACAAAGGAAAGAGCTTTTAGCGCCCTAAAGAGTGCCCTAACAAACCAGCCTGTGCTACGATCGCCAGACTATACAAAAGGGTTCATTGTTCAGTGCGATGCTAGTGAGCGAGGCATGGGCGTTGTACTGTGCCAACGGGAAAAGGGAGAAGTAGAACACCCCGTCCTGTATGCTAGTCGTAAGCTGACCAGTCGTGAGCAGGCGTATAGCGCCACCGAGAAAGAGTGTGCGTGTCTCGTGTGGGCCGTTCAGAAATTGTCATGCTATCTAGCCGGCTCGAGGTTTATCATTGAGACGGATCACTGCCCTCTCCAATGGCTGCAGACCATCTCTCCCAAAAATGGCCGCCTCCTGCGCTGGAGCCTCGCTTTACAACAATATTCCTTTGAGGTGCGTTACAAAAAGGGGAGTCTCAACGGTAACGCCGATGGCTTAAGTCGAAGCCCCTAACGTAGGAATCAGCCTCAAAATTGTTTGTTACTGATGTTTTTCTTCCTGAGGCGGGATTTTTTTTTAACATATTGCTTTTGTTTAGTGTTTCAAAGTGATGATATGCTTTCTAGTGCAATTTTTCAATTTGTGGACGCGTTCTGAGTGATGCTAGACTACTGTAAGGAACTAGGCAGTGGTATAAAAAGGGGAAAGAGCCTGGCAGGGCTTAGTGAGGGTTGTGCCGTGCTTGCTGACTGAGCGGTTGAGTTTCAGCGTAGTTCTAACGCTTGCCGGGAACGAGAACAAAAATGTGAACTCTCCCGAAGTCACTTTGCAGTGTCCCGTGCGAACCTGAACGAGAGAACGAGGCCTTCTCTGTGCGCTGCGCTCAAGAAACGTCGAGGGACGCCCGACTACGGTTATGAGCATCATCGAGCGACATCCCTCCGGACAGCGGATGCAGTCCCCTGTCCATCGGGATCTCCTTCCCCCGGCGGGGCGGTCTGTTGCGTTTCGCCTGCGACACGTGGTTTTGCCGGCGCGACTGCGGCGGGGCGGCAGACATTTTGGCCCGATCGTCGTCGCCGCAACGCTCCCCGCCAGGTGTTTCCAGGCGCGACTGCGGCGATGCGACCGCAAAGGATCACCCTCTCCTTCCAGTCATTGTGCCTGAACCAGGCGATGCGACAGCAGGGGCACCCTCTCCTTCCAGTCATTGTGCCCGAACCAGGCGATGCGAAAGCAGGGATCACCCTCTCATCCCAGTCTTTGTGCCCGACCGGCGGCGCTACGACAGTGTGCGTCACCATTAGCCCATTGTACAATCACGTGCTCGTCAATTGAGGGGTTCCTTCTTGCCCTCAACTGCGAGAGTATAAAAACAGCTGCCCCCGGACGCCAAAAGGAGGGCTCCGATTTCTTCTGTTGAGTAAAGTGCTCTCCCGTCTCTCTACTTCGGTCAACCTGACCGCCAACTCTTTGCGATGTTAAAATAAACAAGTTGTTTGGTTGTTACCAGTCGACTCATGCTTTGCCGGGACCTTCGGATGCTTCCAGTTGTACCCCAGGCCGCCAGGCCAACGCTACCCTTGGGGCTTGCGACCCAGGTACAACCACGGGCGTCAGCGCCGAGTTCCCAACAACCGATGCCATCGGTGGGATCAAAACACCAGGTCGAAGGTTCGGGAGCTCGCTGCAAAGGCGGTAGTTGCGGGGCCGACGTTATCGAACAATGAAAAAGGGTCAGAGGTGCAGCAAGCTGACGAACTGAATAAACTTGAGTCTGTAACGTTAGAGGCACCAGATACTGGAGAGGAAATTCCCGATGCGGGAAAGTTAGAAGAGCTATCTACTGATTTGCTCATCGCGCCTACGTCAGACGGACTTGATAGGTTGCTAAAAGTCAGCCGGTCGGCTTTGATAGCCGAGCAAAAGAAGGATGGCAGCCTAGAAAACATTCGCTGCAATGTCAAGGAAGGTATCGCCAGGAAAAATGCGCGTTTTGTGGAAAGAGGTGGAGTCCTGTACCGGAAGTATCTAGACCGCAGAGGAGTGGAGTTCGATCAGCTGATCGTGCCTCAATGCTATCGTCAGGATTTGTTGCGCTTGTCGCACGGGGGTTCGTGGTCCGGACACCTAGGAGTTAAGAAAACTAAGGACCGTCTCTTGCAAGAGTACTATCGGCCAGGGTGTTTTCGGGACGCAGACCATTTCGTAAGGTCATGTGACACCTGTCAGCGGGTGGGCAAACCAGGGGACAAATCAAGGGCGCCGTTGAAATTGGTACCTATCATTACGGAGCCTTTTAGACGGCTCGTTATTGATACAGTGCGACCTCTGCCGGTAACAGCCACGGGGTACAGACACATTTTGACTGTGATCTGCCCAGCGACAAAGTTCCCTGAAGCAGTGCCGCTTAAAGAACTCAGCTCAGTTGAGATAGTCAATGCACTACTGTCCATATTTGCGCGAGTTGGTTTTCCTGCGGAAATCCAATCAGATCAGGGCACAGTGTTTACTAGCGCTTTGACGACAACTTTTCTCGAAAGGTGTGGGGTAAAGCTGCTACACAGCTCAGCGTACCACCCACAGTCGAATTCCGTTGAGAAGCTCCACTCCGTCATGAAGCGCGTGTTGAGAGCATTGTGTTTTGAACATCGAACTGACTGGGAGCTGTGTCTGCCTGGGGTGATGTTTGCATTAAGGACCGCGCCGCATGCGGCTACGGGGTTTTCGCCAGCTGAGCTGGTGTACGGTCGCTCGCTTCGGTCTCCGCTTCGCATGCTTCGAGAATCGTGGGAAGGCAGGGGCGACGACCCAGTCGTGGTGGAGTACGTGCTTAAGCTCCTCGAACGCTTAAGAAGGGCACAGGAGTTGTCAGGTGAAGCAATGGCAAAGGCCCAGCAGGGGGCCAAGGTTTATTATGATCGGACAGCCAGGGCCCGTCGTTTTGAGGTGGGCGATGAGGTCATGATATTGCGCACATCGCTAAACAACAAACTAGACGTGCAGTGGGAGGGCCCAGCACGAATTGTTCAGAAACTGTCGGACGTTAACTACGTGGTAAGTCTGCCAGGAAAGCGGAAAGCACAGCAAGTTTACCACTGTAATCTGCTCAAACCTTATAGACAAAGGGAAGCAGTGGTCTGCATGATGGTAAACGTTCCTGAAGAGCTTCCGGGACTAGGCTCAGTGACGAACAGGGAAGACACCGGTCAAGTCATTAGTGACTTAGTCAGTGGAGCATCGCTGTCGCCGGAACAGAAAACCGAACTACACCAGCTCTTACAAGAGTTTCAAGGTCTGTTCTCTGAGAGGCCTGGTAGGACTTCTGTCCTTACTCATGATATAGAACTTACCTCCCCAGAGCCAGTACGATCCAAGGCGTATCGGGTGTCACCCCGCCAGAGCGATATTATGGAGGCTGAGGTAAAGAAAATGCTACAGCTCGGTGTTATTGAGGCAGGTGAGAGTGATTATACCTCCCCTTTGATTTTAGTTGAGGTACCGGGCAAGGAACCTCGTCCTTGCGTCGACTACCGCAGGCTTAATTCCATCATAAGGATCAAATTTATCCGATCCCTAACATCGAGGAGCGCCTCGAGAAAGTTAGTAGCGCTCAGTTTATTTCCACCCTAGATCTTGTCAGGGGTTATTGGCAGGTTCCACTAACAGAAGAGGCTAGTAGGTATGCGGCGTTCATTTCACCAATGGGAACATTCCGTCCTAAAGTGTTGAGTTTTGGTTTGAAGAACGCGCCATACTGTTTTTCAAGCCTCATGGATAAAGTCTTGCGGGGACAGCAAGAATTCGCTTTACCATATCTAGACGACGTAGCGATATTCTCCGCATCCTGGTCTGAGCATATGGCACACTTGCGGGCAGTGCTAACCCGCCTGCGCGAAGCGGGCTTGACAGTCAAGGCTCCTAAGTGCCAGTTAGCACAGGCCGAGGTTGTCTACCTCGGTCACGTGATTGGTCAGGGTCGTCGCCGCCCCTCTGAAATAAAGGTGGCCGCTGTGCGAGACTTCCCATAACCACGCACGAAGACCGATATTCGGTCGTTCTTAGGTGTCGCCGGCTACTATCAGAGGTACATCCCCAGGTACTCTGATATCGCGGCTCCCCTGACGGATGCTCTAAGAAAGACAGAGCCTCAAACAGTCGTCTGGGACAAGACAAAGGAAAGAGCTTTTAGCGCCCTAAAGAGTGCCCTAACAAGCCAGCCTGTGCTACGATCGCCCGACTACACAAAAGGGTTCGTTGTTCAGTGCGATGCTAGTGAGCGAGGCATGGGCGTTGTACTGTGCCAACGGGAAAAGGGAGAAGTAGAACACCCCGTCCTGTATGCTAGTCGTAAGCTGACCAGTCGTGAGCAGGCGTATAGCGCCACCGAGAAAGAGTGTGCATGTCTCGTGTGGGCCGTTCAGAAATTGTCATGCTATCTAGCCGGCTCGAGGTTTATCATTGAGACGGATCACTGCCCTCTCCAATGGCTGCAGACCATCTCTCCCAAAAATGGCCGCCTCCTTCGCTGGAGCCTCGCTTTGCAACAATATTCCTTTGAGGTGCGTTACAAAAAGGGGAGTCTCAACGGTAACGCCGATGGCTTAAGTCGAAGCCCCTAACGTAGGAATCAGCCTCAAAATTGTTTGTTACTGATGTTTTTCTTCCTGAGGTAGGATTTTTTTTAACATATTGCTTTTGTTTAGTGTTTCAAAGTGATGATATGCTTTCTAGTGCAATTTTCCAATTTGTGGACGCGTTCTGAGTGATGCTAGACTACTGTAAGGAACTAGGCAGTGGTATAAAAGGGGAAAGAGCCTGGCAGGGCTTAGTGAGGGTTGTGCCGTGCTTGCTGACTGAGCGGTTGAGTTTCAGCGTAGTTCTAACGCTTGCCGGGAACGAGAACAAGAATGTGAACTCTCCCGAAGTCACTTTGCAGTGTCCTGTGCGAACCTGAACGAGAGAACGAGGCCTTCTCTGTGCGCTGCGCTCAAGAAACGTCGAGGGACGCCCGACTTCGGTTATGAGCATCATCGAGCGACATCCCTCCGGACAGCGGATGCAGTCCCCTGTCCATCGGGATCTCCTTCCCCCGGCGGGGCGGTCTGTTACGTTTCGCCTACGACGCGCGGTTTAGCCGGCGCGACTGCAACAAAGCGGCAGACATTTTGGCCCGTTCGGCGTCGCCGCTACGCTCCCCGCCAAGCGCGTCCAGGCATGTTCCGATGCCACGTGTCTTCATGTGCGTGTGTGAGTGTATGTGCCATTGTGCCCGACCAGAGGCGCTACGAGAGTAGAAGTCACCTTCTCCTCCCAGCCATTGTGCCCGACCGAAGGCGCTACGAGAGTAGAAGTCTCCTTCTCCTCCCAGCCATTGTGCCCGACCGAAGGCGCTACGAGAGTAGGAGTTACCTTCTCCTCCCAGTCTTTGTGCCCGACCGGCGGCGCTACGACAGTATGCGTCACCTTATCTCATTGTACAATCACGTGCTCGTCTATTGAGGGGTTCCTTCTTGCCCTCAACTGCGAGAGTATAAAAGCAGCTGCCCCCGGACGCCAAAAGAGGGCTCCGATTTCTTCTGTTGAGTAAAGTGCTCTCCCGTCTCTCTACTTCGGTCAACCTGACCGCCAACTCTTTGCGATGTTAAAATAAACAAGTTGTTTTGTTGTTACCAGTCGACTCATGCTTTGCCGGGACCTTCGGATGCTTCCAGTTGTACCCCAGGCCGCCAGGCCAACGCTACCCTTGGGACTTGCGACCCAGGTGCAACAACGGGCGTCAGCGCCGAGTTCCCAACAACTCGCACCAGCGCTGCGACCACAACAACCGTTGCCATCGGTGGGATTCAAATAGCGCTTCTAACATGCATTGGGAAGTGGAATGGATCAGAAGATTGTAGAGAAAAGTGTGAGGGGGGGGGGAATAAAGAAAGAAACTAACACTTTATGTATGTGCACTTAAGTTATCGTGCATTTGTTTCTTCTATAGCCGAAAGTCTGACCTGTTTGGACTGACGCGGGCGCATTATACTGTAGCCAGCGCAAGTCTCCTAACATTCATGCATCAAGAAAAAAAGCTTTTTCAACCTCGTTAACATTTCTACAATGTATGCTTTCAGCATTAAAAGGCAAAAAATGTATACACGGCACGAAAGCTGCCAGAACTTGAAGTTAGCTTCATTGGAACATTTTAGCTCATGTTTCTCGGCCCGCGGAGAAACACCCGCGTTGCACGCTACGAGAGCGCCGCTGGTATTTCTGAGGTCCGCAGGCTGCAACGAAACTTTGAGAATAGCCTTACTGTGTGCGTGAGTGTCTGTATTCTGGGCGCGTGCGTGCGCGCGTCTGTGCAAGCGTGCGTGTGTGTTATTTGTACGTTTATGTGATCACTATGTATATTATAATTGTCATCGAGCACCTGGAGTAGCATGGCAGGCGATCAGCCATGCTAACACGCTGCATGGACGTCTCGGTCGCGCTATACGGCGTACTCACTGTATACTGGGCTGGCCAAAGATACTTTGCATTTGTGTCATGATGCGATACAAGATACCCAGGCAACAACGTATTAGAGATACAGATACAAAATACTATCGCAATTATTATATCCGATACGATACTTCCATTTGTATCTGAAGATACTTCGATACATTCACAAATCTCTCGTTAAATATCTATATGTAAGGTATACCATAAGAAGCCAACAAACACTGACACCAAGGACAGCATGGGGGAAATTACTTGTGCTTAATAAATGAAATGGTGAAACGATAAATTAATGGAAATTAAAGTGGATGAAAAAACAACTTGCCGCAGGTGGGAACCGAACCCACAACCTTAAAAATCCACTTTAATTTCCATTAATTTATCGTTTCACCATTTCATCTATTAAGCACAAGTAATTTCCCCTATGCTGTCCTTGGTGTCAGTGTTTGTTGGCTTCTTATGGTATGACTAATAAAAATCGGGCCCCTCGGTTAACCCCCTTTCTTCTCGTTTATTACATAACGAGGGTCTCGAATCCGGCAACATTGATGCCTTCAGGTAGCATATGTGGGTTTATTGACCAGTTGCCTTCACCCTAAAAGATCACGTTCTCGTGACGCCTGGGGCAAGCAGGACGTTCCACGTCCGCCGCCAAGGTCTGTGTGTGGTGGCGCTGGCTAACACTCCCAGGGTTCTACTAGGACACATAAATACCCAAGAAAGTGGATGGGGAAACAGCGCCGCGGTAGCTCAATTGGTAGAGCATCGCACGCGAAATGCGAAGGTTGTGGGTTCGGTTCCCACCTGCGGCAAGTTGTTTTTTCATCCACTTTAATTTCCATTAATTTATCGTTTCACCATTTCATTTATTAAGCACAAGTAATTTCCCCTATGCTGTCCTTGGTGTCAGTGTTTGTTGGCTTCTTATGGTATGACTAATAAAAATCGGGCCCCTCGGTTAACCCCCTTTCTTCTCGTTTATATGTAAGGTAGCAGCAAACGCGTATGCACAAAAATGTTTGCTTGGGAATTTCTCAACTCCGATCAACTTTGTTTCATTTACATGAAATATCTGTTATTCTCTCACCTTTCTTAGTCAAAGTATAATACTTTAATTCTGAAACAATTTATTGGGGTTGCTTTAGCTGCCTAACATGAAAGTTCTTTATACCCTGCGCTCTCCGCGGTTTTTGCTTGTCGCTTTTGCAATTGATGTGAGTCGCTGCTCTGCTTGCCGATCATAACGTATAAAGAAGCGCTAATCCTTGCGTAATGTACAGATTTCGTAGTTTATTCATATTTCGCAGAATTCTTAACGTAGTCCCAAAAGTTGCTTTTGGTGCTTGCGAGCAACAATAACGTATACAAAATAGCCTCCTTATGCACAATTTTCCGGAAGCAGCGCCGTGCACGCTTTGTTTCATGACAGAAGAACTTACATCCACGAGATTCTTCAAATCGCTGATGCGCAAAAGGCACAAGAGGCAAGGCAACCCCATTCTTGCGTTCTTCAGACTTCGTAACAAAGCACCGCAGAGGAGAAACTTCGATAACAACGCTACAGCGGCATCAGAATTTGCGCGAAAGACGCCGCACGCGTTACCAGCGCAGTACGGTTGCTACGAGCAAGTGTCATGGCACCGACGCAACTTAAAACAAAAAATCAAGAAAAAAAAGGTCGGCTGCGCGCAGGCGTTCGCGTATTTGTCGAGACGGCGTGAGCGCGACAACGTGACCCTGCATGTCCACCTATAGGGAGGCGCTGTCCTCATCGCCTGCCCTCGCTGGAGGGCTCTGGCGGAAAGATAAAAGAATGTCGCTGCGTTTAGTTTTATTCGAGTAGCTTAGTGGCAGCAGTGCTGTGCCACTGTCCACGATATGCCCCAGAGAGACAAGAACTTGCCAAAGCTTTCCAAAAAATGGATATGGCTTAGCTAAGGTTAAGCCCAGGATGCGAAGCATACTAGCCTTTATTTAAGTTGTTGAACCACTGTTTAGCCTGGTGAACTGCTGTTGCTTGGCTATATTTGGTTCGGCTAGACGAAGAAACAACTCATGCGTTACTCTGCTTCGCCTTCAAGAGTGGAACGCGACAGCGTTCCCGTCGACCCGCCAAGGGGTGTAAGACAATGGGCTACGGCGCAGCGACTACGCGCCCCGCATTGGACGCGGTGAGCGTCGAGCAACGCAGCGTTCGGCGCGGCAACGAAATGTGCGCCTGAGCAAGCGACGCACGCCTGAGCCTTAGAAACAGCTCGTTTCTAAGGCAACACCGCATTCACTAGAGGCGCTTTTGTACCGCTTTCAAGCATCGTACTCGTGGCTCAGTGGTAGCGTCTCCGCCTCACACTCCGGAGACCCTGGTTTGATTCCCACCCAGCCTATCTTGCAAGAGTTGAGCCAAAGCCACCTAGAAACAAGCGCAGCTGCTTATATTGGCGGCGAGGAGTTACGGAGTCGCCATCTATCGGAAGCGCCTCGCTGGCGTAGTATGAGGGATCATGCGGCGCGCTCCTCATAGGTTTTGCTGTCAGCGCTCACTGAAAACACCACGCGCGAGCTCTCTCGGACATTTCTATAAGTACTTTCGAAAACGAGAGAAGTTTCTTACTGTCTAAATAATAATCTTGGGCAAACTGAAAGCACACAATCGTTTACAGACGCTATCTCCTCACCGAATACGTACAGTGAACGCCACTGCGCGCGGTCGCCGCGATGGAGTCTCCCGAACCGGCTTCTTGCGTGAAAGGTAGGTAAACGCTGAGAGCAAACTATGTGAAATATGTTCTTATAGTGTTTGTATAACTAAATGGAGCGTAATAGAACGAAGCCTCAATGCAGCGATCGCGCAGATTCGCAGCGACCGACTGCGCGTCTGCATGCTTGTCCGCGCACTGTTTCGCTTTCTCCGCGCGCGCGTTTTCGCACCGTGCCATGAGCTTTAGGCTGCAGAATATGAGCATTTGACAGTATACAAGCGACCATTGTTGCGTGGACGCTATCAGAGCTGTTCAAAAATAATTTCATTGTAGAGACTTCGACGCCTACGGGGAGGGACTGTGATGTCCCGTCGCGACGATTCACTCTTTTTTTCTTCTAAATTCTTCGACCTTTCATTATTATTTCTCGAGTTGCGTCGCACTGTATGTTTATCGGTGTTCTCAGCGTGCAATTTCCCGCTGCTCCTTTTTTGTAATCCAGTGCATTAATTCATAACACAAACATCACCATATGCCATGCTTTTTTTTAAATGTGCTTCTTACCGCTACCTTTCCACTCCACTGAACTTGCGAGTACCTATAGCATCGACAAGTTCATATACCAAACCGTCATGACATTAGTCGGGCAGCGGACTCGGGCGAGCGTCTCAGTGCGCGTTTTCAAAACATCGCAGACCAGGCGACGTAGCAGAAACCTTCCTCGCGTCTGTGCTTCCTGCGTACCCGAGTTGTAGCCGATGACTGTTTGCCGGTTTTATGTTTCGCGAGCCAAGCTTCACGCAGCTTCTTGTCCTGCGGCTACGTGTGAATAAGGCTGACACCGGCCTCCGTTGCGTGCGTCCGGCCCTGCGGAACCGAGCAGTAGTCTACCATGTTGCTCGCCTTCAAAGGCAGCCACTACCTATGGTAGTGCTTTGAAGTGTTGTAAAGGAGACACTCGAAGCGGGAAAATTTCGCCACTAAATGAGGACCGCAGCGTACGAGGGAATGTAGACTCGTTTACAGCTCGCTTCGGCGCGCCCGAAGCAGCCGACGCGGCCGCTATATCCACGTGATCCCTCCTAGCACGTCACGCCGACGGTGGCGCCAGCTTTTCCAGTGGTGGAGCTCGAGGCCAATACCGCCGCGACGCCGCGAGCGACGGCGCGAGTTGGAGCCCCGTTTCTCCTCTGTCGTGACGTCACGGTGTCACGTGGTCAGCCTTGAAAGCGACGCCGCGAGCGACGGCGCGAGTTGGAGCCCCGTTTCTCCTCTGTCGTGACGTCACGGTATCACGTGGTATTGAAGGCGACACCGCCGCGCCTGAGGAGCTGGGTTGAGCTCTAGTAATATGCTTCGCATAAAACTGGACAATCGGCCGCTTTCTGTGCAGGGGCTGCTGGAACACCGCCCTCATCGCCCGTCGGCCCATAACGCGGTGAAGGCGCTTTTGTGCTTCTTAAGGACGACGGGCTTGTGCGACCATGCGTGACTATTAATGCAATTTCTGTAAGACCACACGCGTCAGTGAACTCACCGCAATTTCCTTCTTTCCTTCCCTGCTCTCTCTCTCTCCCTGTGATCTTTGTTTTCTCCTTTCCCATTCCCCCGGTGTAGGGTAGCCTACCGGAGGTTATTCTGGTTAACCTCCTTGCCTTCTACTTTTCTCTTTCCCCTTAGTGGCAGCAGTATAAGCATGAGGAACGGAGTTCAGCCAACGTTTATAGCTTCGCACGGTGATGTTGCGATAGCAGTGCCTTGTACCTTATGATACACGATATATCATTTCATGTATCGGAAATACAGATATTGATACACTTGTCATGATACAGATACAAGATACCCAAAGAGTATCTAAGATAGTATCTAAGATACACGCATCTTCGATACTGCCCAGAACTGAAGCATCTGACTGTGTACAATTAAGGCTCTTGGTGTGGGATCCGAAATGCTTAACATTACTAAATATATTACGGTCGGCGTTCCTCTTCGTCTTTCATCTCCAGCTTTTGATAAAAGACTTCAGGTCTCCCTCTCTCAGCGTGCTTCCTAAACGCACATGTGCGATGTCTGCCTTTCTGTTTGTTAGTTTCTCTTTCTCCACTACCCTTACCCTTGGAGCGTCACCATTTGCGCGGTGTAGACCGTCGATCGGTGCTCCTCTAGTCATAAACTCGCCTTCCTTTTAACGCGATAGCGTTAAGGAGCTCGTGTCGCAGAAAAGCCGGTGTCGTCGGCGTCGGTGTCGGCGTCCGCGGCGTTGGCCGTGAGCGATAAATCACGGCAGGCAGTTCATAAATAAAAAGCAACTTCCAAGATGGTCTGGGTGGGAATCGAACCAGGGTCTCCAGAGTGTGAGACGGAGACGTTACCACTGAGCCACGAGTTCGATGCTTCAAAGCGGTACAAAAGCGCCTCTAGTGAACGCGGTGTTGCCTTAGAAACGAGCTGTTTCTAAGGCTCAGGCGTGCGTCGCTTGCTCAGGCGCACATTTCGTTGCCGCGCCGAACGCTGCTTTGCTCGACGCTCACAGCGTCCGATGCGGGGCGCGTAGTCGCCGCGCCGTAGCCCATTGTCTTACACCCCTTGGCGGGTCGACGGGAACGCTGTCGCGTTCCACTCTTGAAGGCGAAGCTTAAGCGTCCTCCAATTTTTTTTTCAAGTTTGTCCTCTCTCGCTGTTTTTCACGTTGCTTCCACCACACTACTGCCAATTTTAGCGAGCTAATTAAGCCACTGAAGAAAAGCCAGCGTTTGCCTTTTCTTCTTCCTGAACGACGCCGTGCGCGCGAGATGCGACGAGTCTCGCGCGGACAGGCGGCAACCGCGCAGAACTCGCGACCGCGGCAGTCGCACCGCGGTGCGCGCTCCACGATGGCGCAGTAGCGTCGCGTTCTCGCGGCGCGATGTTCTGTCCGAGCCGTTCTTCCCCGGAGTCGTGCAGCGGCGAGAGAGAGTGCGTCCTCGCGCTTCGCCTCCAGCGAGCGTGGTGCGCGTGCTGCAAAAAACCACGAAGGAAACTTATACCACTGCTTGCTGGTAAATGTATCACAAAAGCACGCCAGCGTTGTTTGGAATTAGGCGAAACGCACCGCCCTTCCGCTCTCGTGGAAATTGGAGCAGCTTTCGGCTCCTACTATCAGGATCGGACCAGTTTACGTGTTGTTTGAATGCGAGTTCAGTGTTGTGCATTGCGCTTATTCCATTCATATGCAACTTTTGATGTCACTTCTTATTATTGATGATGATGATGTGTGGTGTTTTATGGCGCAAGGGCCAGGTATGGACAAAGAGCGCCAAGCCAATGGTAATGAGATGAAAGTGAAGCGATAAATTATGAGCAATGGTTGTAATAGGGCTGTAAAGGGGCCTAAAAGACGGTCACTGTAAAATGTGTAAGAGCTACACGTAATAAAACTATGACAATGACTACGAAGCGTGCCAAGGACGCGAAAGAAGCATTGTAAAAGAATGACAATGTGCTAAAATTGGTCATTTCGATAAAAAATTTGAAGAAGCACTACTGCCCTAACAGAGTCCTTGAAGCGCAAGGACCTGAAGGTGTGTGCTGTCCAGAACTACTATCATAGCAGCATCCTCTAGAAAGAGGATGCTGCTACGGTACTGTTGGGCTATTAACATGCAGAACAACATTCAAGAAACCTAGGACAGCTTTCGTGGTAAAAAGGGGTTCCTTACCAAGAAACATACCGGGATGGAGAGGGATACAATACCGGTATGATAGAGGAAACTGTTTTCTTCTATCTCTTTCGGCTTCCCGACACTCCACGAGGACGTGGAGTACGGTGAGCCTTTTACCACATCTACCATAGGTAGGAGGTTCGTTGCCAGTAAGCAGAAAATTGTGAGTACCATATGTGTTTCCTATTATGAGTCTACAGAATAGGACATAAGTCCGTCTTGTTTTTGTAACGGGGGGCCAGAAACCTATCCTTGGCCTAAATAAATGGAGCTTATTATTTGTTTCATTGTCCCACATGCGTTGCCAGTAGCTTCGCAGTTTCGTTCGCAAAAAAGGCTTGAGGTCTGTGGCAGGAATAGCAGTGGTGGTATTACCAGCTTTAGGTGTAACTAATGTGGCCATTTGGTTGGCCAGCACATTACCTTCGATGCATCTATGACCGGGGACCCAACATATTGTCACATGTCTACGAGACGGATAAATATTGCACAAGAGACAGTAAAGCGCCATGAAAACATTATTTTTGTGTTTTCTTAAGGACATTAGTGCTTTTACAACACTTAACGAGTCCGTGAATATTATCGCTTTCTCTGAAATGAAAGTTTTGTGAGATTCAATCAACGCCGCACATAGACGGTATTCTGCGATGCCACCTCTACGAGCCATTGATGGCGTTGTGAGACGAGGCCCGTATCAACACCTTAGCTCTAGAAATCACGGTGGTTTTCGACCTTTCCAGAAAAAAAGAAGCCACGATATCACATTTCAATGGACACATTGTGTCGATGTCGCGAATGAGCAGGCAGACATTGAAGCAAAGATGGCACTGGGGCGATGCCCTTGAAGTATGTATTGCGCTCTCGCGAACGGACGCGTGCACAATTCTTCGTTTCAAGACGCGCAACTCTAGGTTTGAGCACTGGACGAAACCAGACCGACGACACAGGGACACAGAAATGAAGTTTCGTGTTGTCTCACAAGCTCAAACGAAACCAAACAAGCACGGTGCACCGGATAGAGCTCAGTCTCTGCCCAGGCGGCGCTGCGGAAAAACCCGTCACCAGCGCCCCCATCGCAGCCTTGGCACGAACTGAGTAGTGCAAGGAGAGCTGTCCGCAAGCGGAGGTGCATAGGCCACAATGGACCCTTCTCCTTCGTTTGTGTTGAGGCACGGTTTCCTAAAGATCAAGGACCTGGAAAGCTTCTTCCGCCCATCCACGCTACGGAAAGGAAGCGCAGCAGGGCTAATAGTACGTGTAAAATACAAAATAAAGTCTCAAGTGTTATTTCGGCGTGCTGCAACTCGCAACTGCAGAGAGCATCAGGCTTGTCTATAGGCATGTCAGCATAAAAATTTAAGCATTTCAAATAGGTTTATATTGAATATGTCCTGAACACAAGACTTAAGTATCTCCTATATCTTTATTCATATCATAAGAAGCCAACAAACACTGGGAAACATAGGGGAAAATTACTTGTGCTAATAAATGAAGTAATGAAACGATAAATTAATGGAAATTAAAGTGCATGAAAAAAAAAACTTGCCGCTGGTGGGAACCGAACGCACAACCTTCGCATTTCCCGTGCGATGCTCTACCAACTGAGCTACCGCGGCGCTGTTTTCCCATCCACTTTCTTGGGTATTTATGTGTCCTAGTAGAACCCTGGGAGTGTTAGCCAGCGCCGCCACTCACAGACCTTGGCGGCGGACGTGGAACGAAGGTTGTGGGTTCGGTTCCCACCTGCGGCAAGTTGTTTTTTCATCCACTTTAATTTCCATTAATTTATCGTTTCTTTATTTCATTTATTAAGCACAAGTAATTTCCCCTATGTTGTCCTTGGTGTCAGTGTTTGTCGGCTTCTTATGATATGACTAATAAAAATCGGGCCTCTCGGTTAACCCCCTTTCTTCTCGTCCTATATGTTTATGTATTTTACAGTAATGTTTTGTCTCGCAATTATTTACAGTGTAAATCCTTTCATAGCCTTTTCCAGGGTCGCAAACAGAAAATGTTTTCCAAGGCAGCAAACAGCATGCGTTCATAACGAAACTAAGCTTCCTACAGTGCCTACGCGCTGCATCTTTCTTTCTCGCAGAAGCTACAGCATCGCTCAGTGCCTTTTAATTTGAACGTTTCGCAGACCCTTCGAGAAACAAGCGCGCACAAATCAATGTAAATAAACGCGAAATATTTTTCTATACACGCGCGCGTTACTTCGCAATTACACATCCAGTGCTGCTACAGCAACTTTATTGCTCACATTTGGAAAACGCAGTCGAACAGGCTCGGCACATTGCGAAGCGCGCTTGTTGTATCGGCGCAGAACATACAAAATACCGAAAGTATAAATGAGCTCGCGATACAACGATGCTCTAGAACAGGATTTTGAATTCATAAACGAACCAAAATGTTTGGTTAAGCTGACCTGCCAAATCTCTCCATTCCACTTGTTGAGTCAAGCGGAAGCGGACGTCTGTTAAAAGGTGGAGATATCGATAGCACATAATGTTTTTTCTGTTACCAGCGAAGTGGCGGCTGCAGATTCTTGAGTTTTCGCTTGGTTACCACGGTCCTCCGTCAGGGCTACGCAACACAATTACAGAAGAACAAAATTGTCGCACTTTCTCATGCAAACGTCTGGGCATGGGAGGATCGTATGACCAGTTTTCACGACATCACGGCACACTACCAATTACAAAGACGCATATACCCATTCCCTCACGCTAGGTTAGACAGGACGCAAGCAGTACACTTCAGACAATTACAAACAGACTCTTACAGAAACCCCAGACTCATGCACGCCATGTATCCAGACATGTACACTACAAACAGATGCACATCGTGTGACGAGGTTGCCACACCAAATCACATGTTATGGGAGTGTCGGGACCTAACAAACAAGTCGGGCAGTGCCGACCCCTCCATCTCTTCCACCGCCAGCCTCCGGTCACGCTGGATGACCGCACTGCTCAGCTCTGACCTGACAGCACAACTCTGGGCCGTCCAGCGAGCCGAGGAAGCCGCTTCGAGACAAGGTCTCGGAACCGCGTCCGCAGCAGGTGCCCAGACCCACTAAAAAGACGCCGGACTCAAATCTTGTTGATTTGAAATAAAAGTTTACGCTCTCTCTCATGCGAGCCGCTTTGTTGTGGAGAATGCAAGTAATCCGATTACCCAACAGGTTGAACGGCCCGTATCCAGCGCTCTCGCCTTTCCCCTGCATACGATCGCGATGGAAATCGGCAAAACTGAACGTTGTTATTCCGTCCTTCACGTTCATGGCAATTTACAACACAACAGTAGCGTCGATTGCGGCGTTTCTTTGTAGCGCGCGGAGCTATCCCGGTTGCCATCGTTTTCGCCAACAGTCTGAAGAGTGAGCCAGCAAGCGCTTTATGGCAGTTCGGCGGCTCGTCCGAATATCGTAGAAATTCATAGCTCTCTGTCTGGGTGTTAAATGCGCAAAAGACTCGCAATATGGACCAAAATCTAGTTAAATCGTTGTTTCGCAGTCGCTAGCTGCATAGGCAAGATAGCAAGGGAGTCGGGCTTTGCACTACTCTTCGCACCGGCCGGTGGCGCTACACGTCTTGCAAAACTCCAGAGTCTGACGTCCATTCCCCTCGGTGTCGCGTTAAGCCTCGTAGGCTGCAGTAACACTGGTCCAAATTGTGAACACTGTCTGGTGCCAGAAACGCTTGCACACGCGTCTGCACACTTTCACACTTGCACGCGCGTTGCACGCGTACGAGATTGGCAGAAGCTGCTCTTTTCGATTGCACACGTCGATGACTGACTGATTGCCCTTGGTGTGACGAAAACAGGGCAGTCGTCATTGTAGGAGCAGCTATAGACTCTTTTCACGGCGATTCCGTGGGTATTTTGGCCACGTTGCAGTTTGGACTCCTCCTTACAGAAATCGTCCAACGATGAAATACATGAATAATAACTGCATTGTCATTTCCAAAGATGCTGGAAACGAATTCTTAAACGCTGCTCACTGTCAAAAAAAGTAAAGCATAAATTTCTTCATAACAGAATATATTTGTATGTCACAAATATTGTGCCAGAAATAACTTATATCGATTCTCCCACGTTCTTTGTCTATTTAGTAAGTAATGAAACTATCACACGAACTTTAGAACTATATCAGTTCAAAAACAGCAAAGCAGTGGTCGCCGCTGATATGAAAAACGTAAAGGCCATGAAATGAACAAGTTAAGGACAAATATTTCAATGAAAGTTTGTCATTCAAGAACCTTGTTTACATTTTTGTATATATGCAACAGCCAGGGAAAAATCCCAACAACACTGCCCTTCGTTCCAATGTATTGCGCAGGAGGAGCTGTCACCGGTCGTGTATCGTGAGTAATTGTACCGAAATAATAGTCTCAACAGAGAGCACATATAAAAAGCAGGAGTTCTGCAAAATATACATTAGAAATGCGAATATACAATGGAATACACAAATGCGAAGATACAGCTTGATAAAGTGCAAAAAAGTGTCACGGGAAACAAAGTCCACTGCATGTATACACAAGACCTCGCAACAAGTTGTTTGAATATACGTATAAGTCTCCAATAAATCTACCTATCTAAGCAAAAGTCATTGTATATAATGCGTCAAACAAGGCAAATAAACATGTAGCGCAATTACAGATCACGATCACAGAATCCATGCGCTCCGTAGATTCCGCGGCCTCCCCAAGATGCCGCGACGAGCCCTCTCGCCATCAAAACGCCCTTAAACTTTGTGCTCGGATGCGCCTCCCTGCGTTATGCAACTCCAGGTACATGGGCGTTGCCACGAAATCCAGCCCGAGTTCCCGACTTCGCAATGTTCGCGCCGAAATGTCTTTGCTAGCGTGAAAAGGACCATGCTAGACAAAATCCAGAATGATTTCCGACGCCGGGGGTTGTTTTCGTCGGCGGTGCATGACAGCACGAAAAAAATTTCAGGGAGGGGGGAGGCGCTGAAGCCCCATAAGCACTCCCCCTCTGACTGCGCCCCTCATCGCTGGTCACTCGCTTGCTCTGAGGATCGTCACGAAACGTTCAGCTTCGAACATTCCTGTGTTGTCGGTGTAGTCCGCCACCCGTGCTTCAGCGCATGGTCTTAAGATCGGCCAGCGGGGCTAGTGACCTCCTGCACCACTGCGACGAAACACTTCGTGAAGCTAACAATGAAGCTAACCTCCGGACAGGCCTGCGGCGACAACAAAGCGAGACACGTTTGGCGGATGGACTGTTATTTAATGGTTTACTGTCCCTGTAACCGACGATGGGAGCAAGAAACTCCTGGAAAAGGGTGTTCTACGCCTTTCGCTCATGGACTCCAGTAACTGTCACAGTAAACCAAGACGCGCCAGTTTGAGACAAGACTGACAATCTCTGTCTACGAAGCTCCCCCCCTTTCTTCGTGTTCAGGGAACAAAGGTGCCGGAGTGCTTATGTCCACCCTCGGTCTCAAGGCGGACCTCTCGGCGACTTGGACGTTCCAGTTGGAGGAAGGTGTCACCGCAGATTTCCTTGACCTAGGGATCTACAGGGAGGACAAAAGGGATTTAAGCGGACTGCTGAAGTGTGTGCAGCGTGCTCTGATGTGTGCTCGCCAGAAAGATGTAGCCTTCCCACCTGTAGCTCGTGCTACGCGAACGATGTACTGCGCTCCGTGATCCGGCCCGTGCAATACCCCCTTGTTCTATGTAAATAAGTTTGCAATTCAAACGCAAATAAACCCCTGTTCCGTTCCTCATACTCTCGACCTCGTAATCTTCACGAAAGAAGCAACCTTTCTCAAGAAAACTCGGACGACGGTCTGGCCCCGCTTAGCCGACGTGTGACGTAGTAGCGTAGGCCTCGTCACGAGACGCACCGGCGGTAGCGTAGGCTAGAGAGCGACCCTCAGTGTGACGCCAGACTAACATTGTGATGAAAGGTTCTTGTACTCAAAGGTTCTGACGGTTCTCTTAGGCGGAGCCTCCGAGAACCTAATTGAGGACAAAGCCGTTGGTTTCAAACACACACACACACAAACGTTTAATAAAGCTAAATAGAAATAGAAATAAATAGAAAGCATAAGATAAACACTCAGACACCGCGGTAAGGAACACACTAAGGGCTAGTACGGCGTTGACTAGTGCGCGAGTCTGGGCTGACCACGATGGCAGTGGCGCATAACAGTCTCGACGTCGAGAAGCGGCGACAAGACGATGAGAGAAGTTGCGCCGGTCTCACCAAAGGTCGTAGTGTAGGATGGTTGACCGGGCAACCGGAGCGCCCTTGCTCTGGCTTGGAGGTAGAAGGTAGGCGGCTTGGCGGCACGAGCACACTGCGGTGGCGTTCTGGCCGGGCAGCTGGGCGTAGAACTCGGGCCCGTAGCCCGACTGCTCTCGTCCTGCCCACGGGCACAGGAGCTCGCCGGCCTTGGGCAGCTGGCGGCACGCTCGGGTAGACTGGCGACGCGCAGGAACGGGTTTGCAGGAGGCCCCGGTCGGGTGAAGTCCTGGTGGTTCGGGTCCGGAACCCGACGGCCCGTCTTCAACTCTCGGTCCGGTGGCCGACCTTCTCCTGGCGTCGCTTCCTGGAACTCTCCTGGCGTCTCCCCCTTCTGCCAGCGCCCCTCGCCTTTTCTTCCGCTCTGGCCGATTAGTCATTTTCCGATTGGCTGCCTGACGCCCCGTGGTCTTTCCTAATTGGTTGGCATTTTACTCTTGTTTTCTTTTCTTGCGCCGCGCGCTCGACGACGCCGGACGCTCTTCGGCGTCGTCGTTTTCCTTCAGCACGGAATTCGCCTCGGCGCGCGCACTCCTTGTCGTCTGCTTCTGTCCGTCCCGACCACCGCACCATGTCGCGCACCACACACATCACAAACATGTATAATTTCAGACAGACTTCGAGGCTACGACCCCTGACTCCTACAATGGGTGACTCGTCGCTGCACCACTACGGGAAAGAAAGTTTGGGAGGACGCTTAAGCTTCACCTTTAAGAGTGGAACGCCGAAAGCATTCAAAGATCCTTAACTGCTTTTCACGCTTCCCGGCAGCTGCAGCTTATGTACCCGTAATGTTTACCGGGAAACGCTGGCGGCGAACCGTACGCACGAAGGCGACCTTTCTGGTAGAAACGCGGTCTCTTTCGTGCGTCGATCTCCTGTTACTGTTTCGCACTTTTAATATTTCAGTCTGAGAAGATCTAACATAAAATGTATGTGCTTTCGGTGTTTTTATACATGGTATTTGTTTGTGGGCTGTCATCCTCAAAATTCCGAGGAATGACTTTGTAAAGAATGAAATACAAGATATGAGCAACTTAGGTGATACAAGGAAAGTTGGTGTTGTGGCTAGGGTGGCGTTCAGGGCATGGCATATACCACATAATATATACCCTCAATTTTCTCCAGATTTCTTGCAACCTTGGACATTGCTAAATTGAATATATGGATGAGAGGTCGAGTGCCCCTATTTCCCAAATTCTTAGCTTCTGATTTAAGCTCTCTTAGCATAAGTTGTGCAGTTCTATTTCTAAGAAAGTCCTTTTAATCATGTTAAAAAGTCTCTTACCTAACCCCATCTCCGAGAGAACGCCAAGTATTGCCTTATGCTTTATACGATCAAAAGCTTTTTCCACATCCGATCCCAAATGAGCTTTCGTATGCGCTGGGCTGGCCTGTATAAGTTGGTGTTTGATCAGCAGCATATCATCGAGCTGACAGCCCGGGATGAAAGCCGAAGAAGTTGTATGGGAGGATGTCATTGTGCTCAACGTATTTCGTGACCCGATTTAGGATGACATGTTCCATAGCTTTGCCTAGACATGACGTTAAGGAAATAGGACGGAGGTTGTCCAGCAGTAGTTGTTTGCCTGGCTTTGGTATGAGAATAGTATTGGCCACCCTCCATACCTCTGAGTATACCCCTTTTCTCCAACATTCATTGAAATATTCAGTTAGATAAGAAATTGATTGATCATCTAGATTTTTTAATGTCTTGTTAGTTATTCCGTCAGGTCCAGCCGCCGATCTACCATTAAGACTGCGAAGAGCCGCCCTCACTTCACTCTCAGTGAAGTCCCGGTCAAGTTCTTCACATATGACTCCCGTATTTTCGGGGCTCTCGTCTTCTTCGTTTGGTTGTTTAAGTGGGAGATATTTGGCTGCGAGACTATCCATGATATCCTTCTGTGTTTTATCTTGGCTTTCCTGATGAGCCAACGTAGATATAGCTGTTCTCTTGCTTGTCCTTGTTTCTTTCTCGTTGAGCAAGTGCTTGAGGAGGTTCCAGCTACCTCCATGTTTGAGTCTACCATCAGCCGAATTACAGATCTCATCCCACTGTTGCTTCACGAGGGTCTTCGAGTGATCATCAATTTCTCTGTTTAATTGCACTATTTTTTTCCTTAGCCTTCTGTTAAGTCTCTGTATTTTCCATCTCTGTAATATAGACTGTTTGGCCTCAATCAGATGCGCCAGCCTGCTGTCTATAGCCTCAATATTTTCCTCTGTCCGGATTTGTTTAGTGGCCTCCTTGACGTCCTTTCTGAGCTGGATGACTCACGTCTGAAGGGGATCCTGCTCGGCATCTAGAGGCCCCACTTTCCTTCTGTTCACCCTGATTTTTCTTAACTGATCCCAATCAGTAAACTTTAAGATTCTAGTTTCCTGTCTCGGTATGCGTGTGGTTGTGTGTATGATATAATGATCACTCCCGAGATCCATGTTTGAATTTTCCCAATTCGCTCCTCTTGAGTTGTTTACAAAAGTAAGATCTGGCGTGGAGTCCCTGCTTGTGGACGTGCCACAGCGGGTGGGATACGCCGGATCAGTAATCAAGCATAACCCCAGATCCATGGCAAGACTCCATAGCTCCTCTCCCTTCTTTGTGTTCCAAGTGTATCCCCATGTGTGATAGGGAGCATTAAAGTCCCCTCCAATAATGAGCGGGGAGTTTTTGGCAACCGAAATCACCTTGTTGAAGAGTGCTCTAAACCTCTGTCTCATGTCGTTAGGACTGCTGTAAATAAAATATTCAAACAGAAAATGCTTTGCGTCTTACCTCTGTTCCTTTTAAGTATTATCTCAACTAGAATAAATTCAAACCTGCAATGTCTAAGATGAATATCATACTCAATGTATGGCAACTTTTTGTCAATGAGGGTCGCCAACCCCCTCTCCATTTTTTTTGTCTCTACATGTCGCTTTGTACCCAGTAAGCATAATTTCGTCCGCTAAGGTTTCCTGAAGCATAATTACCTTTGGCCTGGCCCCAGATGACTTGATCACCTGTCGCAGTGCTGCTTTTTTGTGTTGGAACCCGCGACAATTCCATTGCCAGACGTTAAATACATGATCCATGAGAAAGACACAGGACAGGTCCTGTGTCTTTCTCGGCAGTTTGTGTGCGTCTTCTTGTGCGCTTATTTTCCGTCGATCTGCAATGCACCATCTAGCCCGACTGGAGGTGTTGTTAAGCTATCTCTAACTGTAGCAGTCTAGAAAATTTATTTGTGATAATTTAGTAGGAACTTTTATTGTGTGATTGCAAGTGGAATCACTGGGACTGAAAAGGTCGACTGAGGAAAACGGGGATGAAAGTAGAAGAAAAGACAACTTGGCGCCGTTGGGAGCCAAACCCGGAACCTTTACCAGTAAACTTACGGCAGCGGCTGGCGCTTCGTCTACTTTCTTGGCTGCGTGGGAGTAAAATTGGCCCCGGCAGCGTCAGCCACTTTCGGGATCAGGGCGGCGAATGTGGAACATTCCTTGGATCGAGCGTCACGTAGTGCATCGTGCTCGTAGGAGCAGGCAACTGGCCAAGAACTCCCGCGTGCTACCGAAGCACCGAGATTGCCCGAGTCTGGACACTCGTTGCGGTCTCGCTTCGCTTCGAATGCGATACTCATCGCGAACTTAACACTAACTCCGTGAGTAACTCTACATTTGAAATAAAAGAAAAATGAAACACAGCTAATTTTACCAGCGCTTTCATTCGCTGTCTGTTGGTTTCGTATAATTGTTGCTAAAGACAGAGCCTCCTCAGTTGCACTGCTTACCGTCGTTCACCGCATATACCACGTAATGCAGTTTGGCACCGCATATAGATTATAGCACTATATAACTTGAATTAGCATACATTGTCCATAACACGTTGAAAAATGCGTGCGTACGATGAATCAATGCTACGGGCTGTCGCGCACATTGCATCGTCTTGGGCTACAGCGGGATGCCGTTTGCTGGACACATCTGCGGTGGTGAACAATGCACTCGTGAAACTCTGTCAGGTTAGTAGCTCCAAGACGTGCAAGTCGCGTGCGCGTAGGCTGCTTCGTGCCGGATGCGCAGAAACGACGCGTCGGCTGGGCCGCGAACCGTTGTTCCTGGAAGTTAGCAGACTGTTTTCCCGAGCGAAGCAAACTTTAGACGCCTCGCCGCACTTGTTTCACATTTTCTATTCCCCCAGGCACACCACAGGCTGCGCGGAATCTCATCATCCGGTTCGGAAGCCGTTTATCAGCAGATGCGCAAACACCGCGGAATTTCCGACTAAAGTTACCACACGGAAATCTGGCACTGCGGCCGTCCGGCCACCGCAGGAATGACGGTTAGCACATATAGTTGTCTGATCTACGTGCTTGTGGCAGACGCTCTTGTGACTTTATTTATTGCATTTATCTGCATTTATTGACCTGAAGTTGCAAGCGAACATATTTTTCTAAACACACGAAGGCCTGCACGCATGCGCAATCACCATGAAAAGTTTCATTTTTAACGCAATGGATTAATGACAGTACAAGGCCACAAAGTCCCTTCAGCCAGAAGATTCAAGTTTCGGCAAGTCCACGTACTACCCGACATTCCCATGCTAATTGAAGCACCGTACGTGTACCTTCCACCGAACGCTAGCGCCAATTCACTCCTGGATATAGCAAGCTGTGCGGTTTGAGATAGAAGAAGAAGCACGCACCGAAGGGCAATAAGAACATTCGCAGTCGAGAACAACGCGTCCGCTAACGCTGCAATCGTGGACAATGTAATTTGCCGCAATAACTTAAAGAGCCACGTGTTATTAGGGCAGGCGCTGCTGTGAGCCTCCAATAAACCGACAAAACGACTCCGGAAGCGACCGGGTCGCCTTTAGTTAGGCCTGGTTCAAGTCGACGCGTCCTACAAACGCACGCGCGACTAGGTTCGCGCATCCCGTGACGACAAGCGTTAATCCACGTGCTTTCGCAAGGACGTAGTAAAGACCCACGTGTTATCGAGCTCCCCGCTACGCGCCCTTATTAAACGAACGAAAAACCCAGGCCCGGCGACGTAACCGGAATCACTTTCTGAAAGTTCAGACGCGTGCCTCGAACAGTAATGACCACCCGCTGGCGCCTGTCGTAAAAAAGTTGGCCCTGACAAACCCGCGGCCCGCTGCGCTGGCTTCGAGCACGCGAAGCACTCGTCGTAAGCGGACGTGGCCGCATCGCCCTGCGAGTGCGAGCGACGACGACGTCCGCTGCGTTGAGGCCACAACCGCCGCGCCTCGTCGCGTGTGGATGCGAGCACGACACGCAGAGTGAAGCGGAGGGGGGAGACATAAGGAAGGCTAGAGAGAATGAATGAAGAAAGTGTAGAAGGAAGGGTGACAAGGGGGGGTGTGAACGCGAACTTTAGAAGTTATTTCAGTGCGTGCGCCGTTTATATTATATATATATTCTAATCGTTCTTTCTGTTATGACCATAATTTTCAGCACACTCATTATATCAGAGAAGTAGACAGCACCACCTCTTGGCACCAACCTCTCCTTATGAGGAAGCTTTCGCTGGGGTCCGATTTCCCTATTGAAATATATATATATCTAGGAAGCGGGCTTTTAATTTACGAGTTCAAATGCTTTACAAAAAATGTCGAAAATCAGTAAGTTCAAAAGTTACAGTGACGGTTCACTTCGGGAACGCGGGCTATGCGCAAGCGTATGGACACCACGAACATGCATAGCGAGGACCACGGTGTCGAAGCACAAACGGAAAGGGCGCGGACACAACATTGGTCTCGACAGTGCAACACCTGTGGTGTGCACATACTGCTACACATGCAGAGGAGAGACGCCGCGAACATGCACAGAATGCACCGCGGCGTCGAAGCACAAACGGAAAGGGCGCGAACGCGGAAGTTCTCCTCTCCACCTCTCGAGGCAGCCTCCGGCACCCGCTTCCCTCGCGGCTTCAAACATAGTCTTGCCGATTTCACAGACGGGCCATCTAAGCTTACGCGTAAACTGATCAGTTTCGCCATAAAGTCGAAGGAATGAATCTGATAGCAACATGTTAAAACATTACACCAAGTGTAAGACTCATAGCTGTAGTGGCAGTATTGAAGTAAACGTAGGCAAAGTAAAAATGAGCTGCTGTGCTAGGTGTCCTCTGTTTGAATCCTGCCATCCGACAATTCCGTTTTGTTCATAAGTTAAAGCCAACGTCTTTCTTAGCGACATTACGCCACCTTTCCGTATCGGGTATGTTTCAAACTTTTTTCCTGGGCCGATCCCGGAGGTAATGCACAGCAGCGCCAGTAAAATTACATAATTTTCAGGTTCTGTTATTATTTCGCATTTTTAATATTTAAGCCTGAGAAGATGCAAGGGAAAACGCATGTGCTATCTGTGTTTGGTTTCATGACATTTGTTTGTGGGCTGCCATTCACAAAATTCTGAGGAATAATTTTGTAAAGAATGTAAGATCTGGTATAAGCAACATGTTGTGGCAATATAACCCGCATATACCGCATGTCATATAGCACGACATGGCATATAGCATACATATACCTAAAAAAATCCGAGGACACCTAAGCACTTCTTATGAGTTGTGAAGGCGAAAGCATTAATGTCCAATTGAACGCCGCTGCGCGGTCCTTCGAGTTAACGAACTCGTCAAGCGAGCGCGCTGAGGTGCCTGGCGCGGTCTGATTTCGCCGTTAGAACGCAGGCGAGAGTTTGCACGGACAGGGAACGCGCGGATAGCACAGGCTGACGGGGCGCCACAGCGACGCCCTCACGCAACACCCGGTGCGCCAGCGCAGCAGCAGGCGTTTCCTTTCGCCCGCTCGGCCTCGTCGAGAGGCGGCTCGTCACGTGGCGTCGCCGCCAATGGCAATGCGAGTTGAGGTGCCATTTAGCTGCTACAGAGGACAGAAGGCGGCTCTATCGCTCGAAACGCTTTCGTATCAATATATACTGAACCTCACGGCGACGACGACGACGATGGCAAAAATACGATAGGAGTGGGCGTATAATTGCTATCGCGATAAAATATTACACACAAAATTTACAAATCTGCAACTCTGCGCCAAAAATAGACGTCACAGTACTGTAAGTTGACCAGTTAGAGCATATAAAGCAGACAATGTTGAAATATAATTTAACTGCGTATGTGAAATTATTACAATTGCATGAACACGTTTAGATCTAGTCGTGATTTATCGCAGGAGCCAAGGGGAAACGAAAGTGTTCTGATCAACGGCCAATGATGATGATGATGACAATTATCTGTGCAGATTGGCAGATCTTACCCACCGTGTGAAATGAACGGCCAAGCAGGCCGAGCACGAGCATCAGCAACAGTCTTGAAGAAAAAAGAGCGTTAAAAGAGGCTAAAAATACGCTAAAAAGACGGGTCAAGAAGGTTACGCAAAGGCACAATCTTGTCTTTAGCGCACCATGTAAATTGGCCAAGATATGCCCTATGCAGACGAAAGCAAAACCAGAACCATACTCTAAGAAACATGCAGCACAGTACCCGCAATGCACCAGAAATGTCGTATATGAAATACCTGTAAGTTGCAGCCAGGTATAACAGGACGGTGTTACAATGAAAGGGCGCGAGGGCACAGTTGGGCCGTGAATAACGACGCGGTGGTGTCGTCTGGCTGAGCATTGTACACGTCACAAACGCCGTCCGTAACTTCGCGATACCATGTTTCTGGTACGTTCTGGACTTGAAAGTGAGATACTAGAAGCGTTTTACATGACTAAGGCCGAGGGCACGCGCCTTAGCTGCCAGTCACTGGCCTTTGCCGACAAAGAGATTGTATTTCTGATGCGAGAGGGAGTTCTTGACGTCACGGAGGTACTATTCGTTGTTGCTTTTTTTTTTCATCTGTATAAACCCTGTTTCTTCAAATAAAATTTAGTTGAAAGTTAGCACTCATCCGTCGTACATGTTCTTCTTTTAGTTGTCGTCTTTCTAGCGCTGTTTTTTCTTCAAGTATGTGCTACACCAACTCTCCCCCTCCCCCCCCCCCCCCCGTCAAGCTCCTGCTGCTTCAACAACAGTATTCTTTTACGTCTTTTGGTGGTGTTCGTACTTATCACTACACCATGCTTACGAGGGTTTTGCACAAGCCCCATTCACAAATTAATGGCAGGTCATATTGCAGAGCGCTGTATAAGAGCATAAACACAAATTTTATCTGCTTTAGGTTATTATTGCGCACAGTGTACAACGCTGTGTTTTCGTTTCTCAGTGCTTCATTACAAAACTGTAAACTTCACGCGTAAGCTTTCTCTCTCTTTTTTTCAACAGTGAACACTTTGACAAATTTTCTAAAAAGATTTAGGCTGTAAATCGACAATTCACTTCCTCGAGTTACTAAGTTTTAACTTCTATTCTTCTTTTAAATATAATAGACTTCATGAAAATAGGTACATTCTTTGCCGACAAAAATGATTTCTCTGTTCCCATGTATTTAGACAGAAGCTCACGAGTTAAAACTGCCAATTAAACACAGTTCACAAAGAAAGAGAAAGGATGGAAGGAAGGAAGAAAGTGTATACGAAAACAACGCACGAATGAGGGAAAGACGAGAGCAACGAATGGAGGGGCGACGAAAGGAAGAAAGAGAGTGAGGAGTTATCAGAAGAACATTCTATTGCAGAAGCATTCTGTCAAGCATGTCAATTATTTTAACTAGAGCTAAAACTGTCGGTCGTTGGTACAAACTGGAATATTTACAATCATTATTCAAAATCAAAAAGCGTGGTGGTTGTCATGAAGTAATTGAGTCATTAATTACTCTCTTTCCGTGTTCACACTTGCGAAGGTGCCCCATTGTGTCCATAATGTTTCCTTTCCCTGTGAAAAATAAAGTTTCCGTAAGCGTGATTGTTCTGTTGTTGTTCTGTTGTTCTGTGCATTAGAATGCGGCGCGGGCACCTGACGCCCCCGGAACACAACGACGTGATACCATCAACAACAGCTGCAGCTGTCCAGAAACATCCCTCCAAGATGCTCAGAACGCCGGATCAAAAACTACAAAAAGTCCTCGTTGCCTGGGCCGAAAGGGTCGCTTCTCGTGAGGGGCCATCCTAGGACTCGGGCCTGTCAGATCATAACTGAGCAGAATCTCAATAAAGTTGTTAGCACCACCCACCTCCAAGATGCGTGGGCCAAACCAGGAGTCGTAATACCGGGTCACCCGGCGGTTATTTTTTGCTGCCTAATAACGATACTTACAGCTACGTTTTATCGTAGTGTTAAACGCTTTAGAATGTGTTTGGCTGTTTTCCGCTCCTTCTTGTGCGCACTTTGCGCTGAAATAGCCTCTTTATAGTACGGCGTTCTTTGGTGTTTCTATGCCGACTGACGCCAAGATCCTCCTACGAAATTCGCCTTCATCGTCTCCACCAAAGGAAACGTTCCATGAAGGGCTCCTTCACCCCAATTACCTATAGTACATCGAATAGCATTGGTCGAGGTTCTGACGTTTGCGTTTACATGAATCACTGTTCGAACGCAAATTAAGTGTTCTTTTTCATATTGGCGAAGAAGGTATACTTCTGAAAGAGAAAAATTGTCATGCACCCGAATGTAAAGCTACAAAGGAAACCCATACGAGTTTCTCAGAAAGAACGCTTCGCAGTTGAGGAAAAATTCGTTCTAGTCCGGGACTCATGCCCGGGACCAACGCCTTTTCGGGCGGTCGCTCTACCATCTGAGCTAACCAGGAAGTAAAATGCGAAGCGTCCTTTTTGAGAACCTCGTGTGGGTTTCCTTTGTAGCTTCGTGCTACATTCGGGTGGATGATAATTTTGCCCTTTGATACTTGCTCCACTTTGCAGGATTCCGCATAACTTATTTGCCATAATGTATAGTTCTGTTTATTTTCAAGCTCCGACATCGGTAAGGTTTAAAGTTCGATGCAAGCGCTTCCAAGGTCCGCGCGGCGTTCCGCCGTACAGCTACATCTCACTATTGACTGACTGACTGACTGCCGTTCTCTATAGAGTTCCACTACATGCATAAGGCGTTCCTTTGCTATCGAGAAGGGGCCTTCCCTTTCTTCCTCTCCCTTTTATTCTATTTTATAGCAGCATAGCTGAAAGCTTCGACTTCGTGACATGGTAGAGCTATGCAGAGACGAAGCGGTCGGTTCTTGCATAGGTTTTTCGTTTTTGCTAACCACGTCGCAGGCATTTATTTATTTCCAAACTGGAGCGAAACTCGCGCTGGCTTCCCGATCACGTCGCGTGCGCAATGGTGCGCCGAACCTACGCTCGTCTTAATAATAATATTTGGGGTTTTACGTGCCAAAACCACTTTCTGATTATGAGGCACGCCGTAGTGGGGGACTCCGGAAATTTTGACCACCTGGGGTTCTTTAACGTGCACCTAAATCTAAGCACACGGGTGTTTTCGCATTTCGCCCCCATCGAAATGCGGCCGCCGTGGCCGGGATTCGATCCCGCGACCTCGAGCTCAGCAGCCCAACACCATAGCCACTGAGCAACCACGGCGGGTTAACGCTCGTCTTTGTCGACGTCAACCTGCCTCAGTGACGCCTCGCGCAGGAATGTTTTCCAGCACAGCGCTAGCGTGCTGGAAAACAGGTTAGCAGTTGACCGCACACGCTTCGGTCAACTGCTAACCGCGCCCGCGTCATCTATGTTAAGCTGCCCACACCCAGGCATGCCCGCTGCTGGCCAGGGCTGCAGTGCAGTTAATACGCGTATTATGCTAAAGTGGTCCTGCTATGCCGAGTGGTTTAGTTCATTTAGATATGTTTGCTATCTGGGGGCTTTCTGGGTTGGCACACACAGTACCATGCCCGCAGGTAGGAGAAATCAAATAAGAGGTCTCAGGCATCTTGTTCATTCAAGGCACCGGGAAAAGTTCCCTCTGGAACTGCGCTACCCATGCACTTTCTTCGATTCGCATGATTCTAACCGCGTCGTCTAAAACTCGTCCGGTGCCTTCACCGCAATCCAGAGAACTAACTCGACAATGAGTCTTTTTTTTTAATCACAAGTTCCTTTTTTTAATCCTCAAAATGCTACCGCGGGGGCAGCATTTCGGTGGAGGCGGAAAAACAACGACACCACCACAAAAAGAAAAAAAAAAAAAAAGATCCTGTGCTTGTATATAACCGCACTTAAAAAAAAAACCCAATGGTCAAAATTAATCCGGAGCCCTCCAATACAGTGTCTCTCATAGGCCCAGTGTTGCTTTGGAACGTCAAAATCAATCAATCAATCAATCAATCAATCAATCAATCAATCAATCAATCAATCAATCAATCAATCAATCAATCAATCAATCAATTTGAACTCCCTGAGTACTCAGCGGGGCTCCATTTCAGGTCAGAGCACCGAGTATTGCTACAGACGACCACGAGTCTGTGAAGGCATCACCATCTTTGACGGGGTTTTCAGCGAGCTGCGTACCGTTAGCGATGGCGAAAGAATAGTTTTTCCTTTATCGTAATGTTTGCAACCAATCCCTTGTTGATGAGTTTTGAAATGGTCAGTCAGTTTTTGTCTATAAGATAAAAGCGGCATAAATGATTGTACATTAAATGAATATTTAATTGCATAGTAACTATGAGCGTCATCCCACTTCTTTGACTTTCCTTCAATAGAGTCTGCAGTGTCCCCGAGTGAAATTGTCGAACTTGACAGTCGACTATACTTCATGTGAAAAGAGGATAAGAAAGAACAAATGCGTGAATCGTTTCGCAAGATTATTGTATTCCTTGCTTTTGTGCTTATAGGTGGTAATGGTAGACAAACAGGTGCCACTAAGAGCAAGTCCCCCTCATCATCAGCAGCTGCAGTCTGATTGGATAGAATGTACGACCACCCCTGCGAAAGATCTCCAACTAGCTCTGCCGAGGGGCAAGTGCCTTCGGTGGTGAAGTCAACGCCTCCCTCCCTTTTTCTGACCCCAATATCTTCGTCATCTTATCACTTTGACCAAAGCCGTTCCGGGACCTGTTTATAAGCAAAACAGAAACAACAAAGGAACAATACGGAATAGGAGCATTACAGGAAGGAAAATAACGTATGTATGAGCAACAGGGTTCGGTGCACGCGATAGTGTTCTTCATTGCATATCATTATTATTATATTATTATATGTGAATACATCCACTCGACAAGTTAAGCCCGCAGGCAAACTATATTATTCAACATGACGTGACTCACGCAGCTTTTCCCTCTTTCGTCAGGCAAAAAAGCATGTCGTAACTTTATGTCCACTCAAAAAAATGCTTCGCTCGACGACACTTGAACAGAAGTGAGTGCAAAGCTCTGTGATGGTTCACCTGCGGGAGTGAAGCTGCCCTGGTAACGTGTGCGGAGGCAACGACACTTTCAGGGCAGGTCACTGTGGGCAGCGCCAGCGCCATAGCGGAGCCATGAGGACAGCAACTTCAGATACGCCGGCGCTTAACTGCATTGTGTTTGCGAACGTGCGGTAGATTTGCGAACGCTGTCGTCGCGTGATATACCATAGCGGGAGGAGTATGGCACGGCACGGCAGAGTGCTCGCGGTTGCTGTTATAGCACGCCAACTGCCACAACCATGATATCCGCGAATGAACGAAAAACAAATAAGAAGAAAAATATTTCGTGACAGGAAAACATTTCCGCTCCTATGACGCGTCTGCTTCCACGCTCCAACATTTTCATTTGGAACAAGCACACAGTGTCTCGCGAGTTCGTTGCTCATGCAATTCCAGTCACGGATAATTGAGCGCGAATTGTTCAAAGAGTACTCGTTCTTTTAACTAAGAACTATGGTCTGTTACTCTATTAATACGATATGAATTATTTTGTATTGCTTAACCATGTCGACGTTACACGACACATCGTTCGTGGAAGCAGATGAGATTGGATACGTAAACTCATCAGCTTACTATACGATCCTAAATATCGTAGAGACGCATCAGACACCCGGCGCCACTATATAGGCCAACGCAATTTCCGGTTTCGTTGAGCGTACGAAGAAAAAAAAAGGCGTAGGAAGCATGCAAAGGCTTCTCGGGCCTTATAGCACGGCCGTAATTTGAACTGCAAGAAAGAATTCCACTCGGCCAGAAAAAGGCGGCGGCAATAAGTGGACGCGAAACCCAATGACTTGGAGGGGCTTCCCCCTCCTCTATTCTCGTATACGGTCGCCATGGAAACGAGCAAGCGAACGCTAAGGCGTTGGTCGCGATGACGGCGCCGGCGTCTGCTCCAGAAAGACCGAGTGCTTCTCTACTGCTGCTCAGTCCTTCGTCGTCTGCGGCGAACGTACGCTTCGACTAGAGAACTCTTTAGGGATATTGGCGGCGAGGCGGCTCGCCAATGCAATTACTTCCGCTACTGAAAGAAAAACAGAGAACCCTAAAAAGCACGCGAATATCCTCACACTGAGAGTCGAAAGAAGAAGGAGAATACACAATTAAAAATAACTCGACGCACTCGGACAGTGTCATTGAGGCTCAACTACACACACAGGTCTTCAAGAGGAATACACGATTCAGCCGCCTACGTGAAAAAGCAGCGCAACGTGAGCCGTTTCTATTTTCCTTCCTTTAAAAGGGGGGAGAAGTCTCCTCTGTCGATATCAAAACACGATAACCCGGGATCCTTTCATCTGGACTTTCTTACTAGCGAATGACGACTTACCTTTTCAGTTCCGAATCCACCACATTAAACTACTTGGTTCTGAAAGGTGATCGAGTCTGGATCAGGTGTACGAATACACATTCTCTTGTTTTGTTGCTCGAAGGGCATTCTTGAAAACGAACACGCACCAACGCAGTGCAATGAAATTGTTGTCTAGTTGGCGCATTTTGAGACGTACCACGATGATATTTACTTAGACAGTATACTGAGTCATTGGTTGGTGACTTATAAAGAATTTTTCTTTTTTTGAGGGCTCATTCTTTTCAATGAGTACATTGTAGCGCTAACAGGAAAATAAAGACATAGGAAGGCAAGTAAGAAACGATAGGTCGAGCGCTGAACTTCAGCTGTTTTTATTCCTACAGCAGAGCAGGGAAAATCAACAAATGCGCAATCGTGCATCAGTGTTGTCTAAAGCGATTAAACGTCACTGTAATCGCTCTAAACAACACTGATGCACGATTGCGCATTTGGATGCGCAATCTCCATCATTGAACGCCACATACCGACGCTTGGCCTATCTTTATCAGCGGAAAAATTTGCCTTGTGGTTTTGAGGCGGAAGTCAACATGCCGGACGCTGAATGTCAGAAACCATCCATTTCGTCGTGCAACTAGTGTTCGTTTCCTGGGCGTCACCACCGACAGCAAGCTACCGTGGCGACGCGCTGTTGAAAGTGTTGTGGCTGCATCAGTGCAAAGAGTCAACGCACTTTGTCGCATTGCAGGTTTAAGTTGGGGAAACAATCTATGTCCATGCTTAAACTCAACACTGCACTGATAACAAGCCGCATTCTCGTATCAGCTGCCGCTGATATCACCAACATCGAGTCAATTCGAGCGCTTGGAGTACATAAAAAGGCACTTCGCTTGGAGTTCCTCGGAGGGCTTCAAACAAGAAGGTTGCTAATGAAGCAGACTCTCTTCCACTCCGCCTATCTCAGGCCTTGTCGACGCAGCTATTAAGGCTGGGCAAGAGCAAGCAATCGCTCCCATTTCCACGCGGCACTGAACACCTTCCGATATTTAGGATTGGAACGGCCTAAACGGAGTCATCTCGACGGCATATTTCGGACTTTACCTGCAGCCTCAGTGTACCCCAGCTGCCGCCGAAACGCACCATTCCAACTGCCGAAGCAGAGTTTCTTGTCCGGATGACCATGCGGGTAAATTCCCCGCTTGATAGATGTCGGCGCGATTAAGATACACGTAGAGGGCAGAACGGGTGCACATGTATAATTCTGCGTGTTGCCTGTCTATTAGCACGGTCGACTTGGATACACGTGGTGTCGTGTGTTTCTATGGCGTTGGCATGTATCAAGTAATAGGCTGTAACCTCCCCGCACCAGGAAACAAATGCTCAAACTACCCGTTTTTCTTACCTTCTTTCCACGCTGTATATAGTATTTACTTTTTTTCATTTCTTTTATTTTTTATTATCAGACCTTTTAAAAAATTGCCTGCGGCGGACAGAACATTTCAACTAGTTGAGCTGGATAACTCGAACAAGGGACACAACATCGTCTACCAGTGTATACCGGGTCACTGTGGAATTTCAGGAAATGACAGTGCGGATGACGCTGCCCGGTCGGCTCATGATGGTGCCCAGATTATACCCATACCGCTGTCAAGAACAGATGCAGCCACAAGTCTTCGCTCCCTCGCCCGCGAGCTTACGCAGAATCTGTGGAACACCAGTGATTTCACGAACGCACGTCTCCACAAATTGGATCCACGTCTGCAACTCCGCCTACCACCAGGGTTGCCACGAGCGGAAGCAACATTTCTGTGCCGCCTGTGGCTCGGCGTGGCATTCACGAACTCATATTCATTCCGCATTGGCATGGCCGACAGCCCTACTTGTGACACCTGCGGCTGCGAGGAGACGATTCAACACCTCCTATGTGACTGTCCCCGTTACGCAGTGCAAAGAAAAGTGCTCGTGACCGCTCTCGCAAAACTGGACAATCGCCCCTTTACAGAGGAAAAAGCTCTAGGACATTGGTCCAGACGGGCTTCGGCACTCAAGGCCTTAAGGGCTTTGTTGAAGTTTTTAAGGACATGCGAATTGTGCGACCGCCTTTGAACGTTGTAGCGCATAGTTTCGCGTTACTGTGTGAATTTTCTTTTTTTTCCATTTTTTTCCCTCTTCTTCTTTCTCCTTTTATTCCCTTTACCCCTTTCCCCAGCACAGGGTACGTAGCCAGCCGGTACTTACACTGGCTAACCTCCCTGTCTTTCCTCTCCTTTATCTCCTCCTCCTCTCCTCGAAGAAAGGAACATTATTTACTGGAAGATTCTAAATCATAAGGGATGAATTATCAAAATATTACTAATGGACTGTCCAACTAATTGTTATACGGCACGTATTGCAATTCACTAGCTGTAGCCGATGAGTAAGTGCGCAAGGAATTTCCACTTAGAACGGATTCTGAGGGTGACACCAGTACGTGTCAGCCTCATTCGTGTTCCAGTTATTATTGTCCTGCAGCGCATCAGAGTGCGTTTTTTTTTTTTTTTAAAATTAAGTGGAATATAAGTGCATCTTGCCGCAAGTATGAGGCCGCTACCTCAAGAGTGATGCTACAGTTTTCAAATCCATGCGAAATGCGATATGCGAAAACACCCGTGTACTTCGATTTAGGTGCACGTTAAAGAACGTCAGGTGGTCAAAATTTCCGGAGTCCCTCACTACGGCGTGCCTCATAATCAGAACGTGGTTTTGGCACATAAAGCCGCATAATTTATTTTTCCAAATCCATTCCAAGCTTGTCTGCTCACTGTTTGGCTCACTGGTTTCAATTTATATTAGAATATGTGCTGTAAAGTAAATAGTAAAATTTTATTGGTAATATATTGCTAATTACCTAATTACGAATTACCATTTCTTTCCAAATGATGCCCGCTTATTGGTGCAATCAATTCAATAGTTATAATCTTGCGACTGCGACAGGCGATTTTTTGACGTTCTGTTAACTCCACCAAAACAAACAGCTCTGGGCTGCTTGTACATAACGCTGACTGTCAAGCATCACTCGAGCCGCTATCCAGCAGAGGCAAAGCCACGGCCCACAAATCGATGAAGAAAGCGCTCTCCTAACGAGCTCCTCGTATGAGGCGGGCTGGCCCACATCAGTCACGCGCAGTTCGTAGCCTCTCGAAGGGACGGCGCTGGCCTCCTGTGGGTCACGGAAACGTACGAACCATATCAATCTCGAGGAATGCTTGGCGGCAAACCGAAAACGCGGAGCGCACTCCAGCGAACCAACTTGACGAGCGCCCTACAGCTGGCCAGCACTAAAGCGTTGCACTCGAAAAACACTGCAGCGGCGAACTTCGGTCGCGCCACCTGTTGGCAGCGGGGTAGGATAAATCGCGGCCTTCGTGGCGAACGCTCGCTGGGCTACGCGAGGTCAACTCGCGGAAGAAAGCGAGCGTGGTAGAACGGGAATAAAGGGGAAAGGAAGGAAGAGATAAACAAATGAAAAAGGAACGAAGAAAGAAAGAACAAAGGAAGGAATGAAGCAAGAAAGTGAGAAGAAAAGGAGGAACAAAGGGTGAATGAAAGAAAGTAATGAAAGAAGGAAGGATGAAAGGAAAAGAAAATAAGGAAATATAAAAGTAAAATTTATATATAATTTTTTATTTTTACTCTTGTTTTTCTTGCTTTCTCCCTTTCATTCTGCCTTCTTCTATCCCTCTTTTTCTTGCGCGCGCACACACACACACACACACACACACACACACACACACACACACACACACACACACACACACACACACACACACACACACACACACACACACACACACACACACACAGCACGCACGCACGCACGCACACACATGTATACAGGGTTTTTCAGCGAACAATTTCCAAATTTTTAAAACGTTGCCTCTGGCAGATAGCTCAATCTTAGTTCATAAGTTGGTCTAGTCGACGCGGCGGACACTACTTGCACAAAAAAGTGAAATGCATAATCACGTAACTAACAAAAAATCGCAAATAACTTTTTAACTAATTACCTTATGGCCCATATTGCAATTTACAAAGTCTAGCCGTTGAGTTCGCAAGGCGGATCCACTTGGAACGAATTCTCAGGATGACACCATTTTCGATATAATAATTCCCAAACTTTGCGTAGAAATGCATTAGCATTGCAGTTCTTAACAACACGTCGTTTTATGCATTGAAGCACAAAAGTAACTGGAAAGCCAATGCATTTCTCCGCAAAGTTCGAGAATTTATTTACGCGAAACTGGCGTCATACTGAGAACTCGTTCCAAGTGGATCCGCCTTGCGAAGTCGACGCCTAGACTTTGTAAATTGAAATATGGGCCATAAGATAATTAGTTCAAAAGCTATTAGCGATTTTTTGTTAATTACTCGATAATACATTTCACTGTTCTCTGCAAGTAGTGTCCGGCGCTTCGAGTAGACCAGCTCATGAACTAGAATTGAGCTATGTTCCACAGGTAACCTTCAACAAATTTCGAACGTGTTCGCTGAAACACCCGGTATATACAGGGTGTTTCACGTAACTGGAACCAAGGATTTAAAGAAAAGTGGTTAGCCGCAGCTGAACGAAACCAACCGCATATGGTTTGCCGTCATGTGGTGCTCCTTCGAGCTTTTTTTTTTATATTCCGCTTAATTAGTTCATTAACTATGATGAGTTATGCAAAATTTTTAATATTCCCGTTGGGGTCAAGTGCGTTTCCTTGCGTTGTAGCGGGAGTTCAGAAACGACCGATTCATTTTTTTGTAGCAACGTACATGCTGCGTGCCGATCTCTTTTTTTGCGTTTAAGGAAAGTCCACGAAATATAAAATAAAACCACGCGACTTCGCTCATCCGCTATCGTACTGTAGCGCTCTCTCTCTCTCTCTCTCTCTCTCTCTATATATATATATATATATATATATATATATATATATATATATATATATATATATGTGTGTGTGACGAAGGCCGGACCCCTGCCTAAGCGTCAGCAAAGTCGTTTTTCCCACGTGCTTCTATTCTTTTAACTATTTCTGTGCCTGATCCTGTGATTTTATGCTTCATTGATATAACGGAAACCGAGGGGACATTATCTGCAGCTTTTAATTCAATTAAACAAATGATAAATAAATGGAAATGAAAGTGAATGAAAAACCAACTGGTCTCAGGTTGGGTACGTGTGTGTTGTTTTTGGCACAAAATCTTTTTCGGATACGAACCCACGTCTTCGCATCACGCGTGCGATGCTCTTATCAATTGAGCTACCACGGCGCCGCCCTCCCATCGATTTTTGGGAGTATTTGTATTTATCTCCTATAGAACTAACCCTGGGAGTGTTTTGCAGTGGTGTTATACTTTCGGGAACGCAAGTGGAGCACAGGAATTACAAAAGGCACAGCTAAAGTTGCAAACTCTTCCAAGTTATGTGGTAACCATCGAAAACATTGGAGCAACACTTCGCTTTCTGCATTTTGTAGTCAACTCTTTGAAGTTTAAATGTCACGTAGTGCCAATGATTCAACTTTTCTGTCTGTTAATGCAGAAGTATACAAAGAATGCTAAAAATGTTCTCCGCGTGGTTTTTATCGCTCTTGTAGCGAAAATGCTAAGATGCTTGTTTCGTACGTACGTTGAACGCTCTGTGATGTTGGAAGGCGTTTCTGAAATGTATAGGTGCACCACGGAGACGCTGCGCGACGTGAAAGAGCGACCGTGGGATTTTTTCGTGTTTCTTTAATTAACAAGTAATAAAAAAAATCCGAGGACGCCTGTGCACTTCTTACGAGTCGCGAACGCGAAAGCATCGACTTCCAATAGAACGCCGCTGAGCGGTCCTTCGGGTTCAGTGATCCGAGTAGTGTTTTGCTGCGGGGTGTGTCATCGAGTTCTGGGATCAAATTGGTGCGGGTGGTTAATTTTTCTCTTTTTTTAAGTTTCTTTGTAAGTATGTTTGCTGTAGACCGGGATCATTTGCACGATATTGCTGAGAAATCAAGCGCATTTATTTCCACGCAGTGCGTTCACGCCTGCCTCTTCGCTCGTTTTGCTGCGTTCTTCCGCTCCATTACGTCGTCTACGGTGCACTGGCGTGGACGGCCACGTTTCGCTACTGCCGATGTTGCGGCTGCCGACGATGCAGACGCTTCAGACTCCATAGCGGTACGGGCTACCCGAGCTAGCAAGCAGCAGCAGTAGCAGTACCAACGCTGCATGCCATCGACGTCCTGCACGACGAAACTGAGGAAGCGGCAGTGGTCACCAAGGCCGGTAGGCGCGCGCAGCAGCTAAGCCCAGTAGGGGTGAGAAAGAGAGATACGGACCACACGCCGCCTTCTGAGAGAGAAGGTGACGTGGCGTCGTGGCGACGCCCTCTCCCCTTACGCAACACCTAGCGCGCTGCCGGCATAACAGGTGTTTCCGTTCGCCCGCTCTGCTCCGTCGAGGCGCGCTCGTGACGGCGTCGCAGCCAATGGGAAGTTAGGCGCCATTTCACTGCTACAGACACCGGCTTTTTCGCTCAGTGGGCTATTTCATGCTTTCGCCTCAAAAAGAGCTCGAGAGAAGGTGACAATCAAACATAACAATGAAAAAGATAAAAACAAGCATGCAGTCTTCATGATGCAGGTGCTGCCACGGTTATTAAGCGACACTGTTCCTTATCATTCAATTGGTGTTGAATCCTCCTGAACACTGGGCTCGAGTGTGGCCTCTGCGGTACTCAACAAGGCTACGTGCCGCGTCTTTCGTAACTCCTGTTACACAATGACCGCGTCTTTTTATGTCAAATCGAGCAATAAAAGGCAGACCGAACATCTCAATCTCAAATAGCCTTTTGCAAATAGCCGCCAGCACTCAAACTCTCGGGGCGAGGTATCAAAGCAGGCACGGTTCGCGTCGCGGAGACGAACCCCGAAGTTCTTCCACCGGAGGCACCGCGCTGCGCGGCGTGCCGTCGCCGAATGCGAGGGTCGCGGCGCTTCGCAGCTTCCGAGGGCCGCCGCACTGCGATCGATCGCGTAGCCTCGACACGCACGCCGCCTTCCGCGGCGTCGGCAAATGCATAGCCTCGTACCAGCGGGCGAGCAAGCGCGACCATCCGTCTGAGTAACATGGCGTCCTCTGCATAACAGCGGTGTACCTTCGCGTGGAAGCGCGCTACAGAGGGGGAATTTTCCAACGGTGTGTCTCTCGGCGACCCGGTCGCGTTCTTAATGCAACCACGATGATTGAGCTGAGACGCGTCGAGGGGCCGATCGCAGTGGTGTTTGCAGGAGGTAAGCCTATGCACACCCCGTATTGCATGTATGCGTCGCAGTTCCTGTTGCACGCACTGTAGTGATACGTGTTGAGCTCACAGAATGAATACGACGCGCCATTCAACAGTCCCTTATTCACATTCGTGACATTAACATTCGTAAATGTAGCCATAGATACTGAGATTCTATTAATGAGATGTTCGAGACCCATCGATGATTGTTCAGAACGTCGCTTCCAATTGACGTTACGAGCAGTGATTTCTGTTTCCGACTCCTGCGAAAATGAACATTCAAGTTGTGGAGAGTGTAGCACTATTTCCTACCGGCCTAGCGGCCGTGTGCTTTATACTAGATCAATACTTGTAGTTCACATACATATTACTTGTACGGCTCAAAGTTAGGCGATGTGCGTTTCATACAAGCCTAGCCTCTCCAGACTCCATTAAACTTTCTGATTTTCATACAAGCTTCTCCATCAGACACGCGAACGCCAAATTCTCATATCCGCCAGTGTAAGCGCCAAGGAGGGTCAATGATGAAAATAAGCTACGAGCTCTCACAGCCGCTTGTGTAAGTGTGTATAAGTGTGCTAACCTCGGCACACTGCAGTAAGCTTAATCACAAACAACGCCCTGCCCCGCAAAGCGAGTTTCTCCACGCAATCAATCTTATTGAGGCAGTGCCCGCTTTAAAGGAGTTCATTATTTCGCGCAGACACTTCACACTGCACTTTGATTTCAATTTATTAATCACCATAACTAATTATATTTACAACAAAACTTATTGTAATGGCACGGCAGCGGAAGCGTGAAATCCCACCGATTTTGAGAACTAGGATTATGAACTTTATTGGTTTGTCTGCGGATTAATCGGTGTACCCGTTAGTTGGCGAGTAAATGCAAGTCATCAGTGGTCGCAAGAATAATCCACTGTGTGCAGCTGCTTTTGAGCTCATTGTGCCTTCCTGTTCGTGCACCACACATAAAACCGAATTCGCGAAGCACGTGTGCGCAGGAAGAGTGCTGCACTCGATGTTAAGCAGAATGTAAACATTACAACGAGCCAAGCCGAGCTTAGTGATCCAACTTTGACAAAGACTGGCATGATAAAGATAAGCCACATAATTAAATGAGCTAGCTGTTACGAGTCATTCGGATAAAATTAATGCGCCAACTCAAGCAATTTTGTTGCACAGGTGCTACAGTAGTTGCTGTTTGCTCCATCATGGCTAATTTGTCGCTAACGATATAAACGCAGCGAAAGGTGAAGCTTCTTATAATCTATTCTTACTGACTTCTTTGCTGCGTAAATTTATTGCGTCACTGTGACGCCATGTGCGTAACCTGGTTTGCATGAAAAACAGCGAGGAACATCTTGAAAAGTGCAGCGCTGGTCTCCCTTTCAATCTAACTGCCTAAAGTTTAAACTATACAAACACGTAACATTTTTTTTTTGATGCGTGTATGACTTCCACTGTAACTTGCAGCCACTGTGTTCTGGCTAATGAACAGTTGTTTACATATTGTATCCTGTATCTTGTTGTCTTACGCTGAGTCATGACCTATTAATACGTATCAATTGATTTAAAGAAGACGTCATAATATGAGACAGCGTATATTTATCTCCAGGGCTCTAAAAAGTTCAGGCATATACGTATTTTAAAGAACGACACGACGTCCTCGCACATAATTTTTTTTCGGAGCAAAAGTATGGCGGACTTGATGAAAGGTCATTGCTTTAGTGAATCATTTTGCCTAGGTTAAACAGCACAAAACACCGTGCCGAATATGCACGTATACTGATAGATAAGACGCGCATCATGTTCAGAGTTCAAACAACTTGAGTCAGCAAAATCTGAACACCGCTTTCTTTTTCAGCAAGGTAGCCTAGCTGACGTAACTGAGGAGTAATGCCAAAAGATGACATAGCTGAGTGCCTGTCCCCAGACATGTGCCATGCGACTGTTATTGAAGGGGGTGGCGTAGAGGAGGGGAGGGTTGCTTCCCCCATCACAGCAAAAAGTGACAAATACAGGCTTTCATATTTTGCAGCGCAAATGACAAACTATACTAGCGTGTATACTGTCACACGTTCAATAATTCATTCATGTTTAATTGTCCACTTCACAAATAAGTACATAAGCGCGCCTATAGCTTAACCTAGATCGTTTCGAGTGATAATCGACAATATTTCGGATTTTCTTAATATCCTAGTTGTCCTCTGTGCCTGCCTTGTTCAAGCCATCGACTACGAGGAAACTGTTGTTTGGCAGCCGGACCCCCAGCACAAGTATGTCGCGCTGCGGGTAAGAAGAGGATTCACTACCTTCCTTTATTTTGTAGGATCAATGCTCGTCTCGATTGGACAGTCTTATCGCATTCACGCGATAACTGAAGCCAGTACCAAAGCGATCAGTGATAGTGTCGTGAGGTAGTCTAAGTTATCTATACAAGGCTAATGAAGTATTGACATATGTGTCTTTCAAGTATCTGGCTCGCCTCGGCCAATTAGTGCGTATCTGTTAACCAACCAATGGGAAAGAACTCGTGTAGTTTGAGCGTAAATGAAATGGTCTGGTCGATCTTTCCTGTTTGAATGACTGCATCAATTTGATCTGAGTTCATCAACGGTTCAAATCTGTTAAAGGGGTATTTCTATGTAACGAATGCATCAGTTAATTACTTAGCAACTTATTGATTGATTGATTGATTGATTGATTGATTGATTGATTGATTGATTGATTGATTGATTGATTGATTGATTGAGTGAGTGAGTGAGTGAGTGAGTGAGTGAGTGAGTGAGTGAGTGAGTGAGTGAGTGAGTGAGTGAGTGAGTGAGTGAGTGAGTGAGTGAGTGAGTGAGTGAGTGAGCGAGCGAGCCAGCCAGCCAGCCAGCCAGCCAGCGAGTCACCGACCAACCCATGTGCATGAGCACAACTGACAGACCGAGTGGTCGACTTATTCGTTGTTTCGTTAGTTCATTCATAGATTTCATTACGTACAAGAGCCATATCTACGAAAGAAAGGACATGGGGGTTGTTGGCTGTGATGTATCACATAACCGTCGTTCAGGACTGTGGTTACTTGAACTATACCGCATTCATACAATAAGCTCAATGTAACTTAAAAATGTGGGCAAAAAGGAAAGACTGAAGGAAAAAAAAATTGTGCGGATCCCACGCGCTGCAGGAATCAATGTTACACGAAGCATTACTGGTGCATGTTACTGGTGCCTGGCTATCCAGCGTAGTTTGGGGCTTCGCAAAGCGATACCAGACCGACGTGTTTATGTAAATTGAGTGGTTGTGTGTGTGAGTCGCGAGCGTACGTGTGTGACGATAACAGCACGATGACAATCAGGTTGAAGACGATTGTGTGGAGAAAATGGTATGAATTCTACGACGGCCGTTCGACGCGAGCGTACGAGAAGGCAATTGTTGGGTTCTACATAGGTGGTAGACGAGGGCGTAAGCGAGAGAAACACGGATTGTGACGTCGTCAGCGACAACAGGTTATACAATCGTACATGCGAATGGTTATGTCATGTGGTTGTCATGTTATGTCATGGTTACGTCACGTTGGCACGACGATGGCACTTGTACACCGGCGAAGAAATTTTAAAACACGATTACCTTGGCTGATCATAAAATCGATACAGCGTCGCAGCACAGTGTCTGCACAGCGTAAGCTGCTACGAGGGAAGTACTCGGAAGAGCGGGCCCCTCCCTGAGATAGTGCATTCTAATACGGCACCTCAAAGTGCGCGCTATCACAAGGAAAGAAGAGCAGAAAGTGGCACGAGGGGCACGCGTCGAGTGTTTCAATTGGCTGGCTGCAGCTCTGCAACGATAAAAGTATGCGTGCGGTCGTGGCCTAGAGGTTATAAAGCATAGGGCAGCTGTGCTCGACCGCACACATTGTTTTACTTTCATTAAAGCTTGGCGAGACCGGAACCTGTCCACTTACCGCAAAGTGCCAAGAGTGAGCGAAAGAATGCTTCCCATTAAAATGTGAAGAATAGGAGGAAAGGTGCACGGACACCGTGACCCCCTGGTGTGCACGTCAGGGATACGTGACCGTTGTGTTGGATCATGCCACAGACGCTGGGAAATCGGGCAGTAAGAGAGACGTAGCTTAAACGTCGTGGGGCTTACTAAACATGGTGTGCGAGCGCGCGTGTGCCATCTGGCGCCCAACGACCGTGTTCAGTGAAACAGACGGCGGTCTTAGCCTGCATCCCGTAGCGCGGTTTTGACATGTTGCTCAATTGCTCGCCGCTGTGAGAGCGTGTTGACGCGCTCTCGTATCACATTCTGAATCGCTGCGATTCCTCGCAGGAGGTCAAGCCACGAGTTCAGAGTCGAGCCGACGAGTCCCTAAGCCCTGAACTTAGGGAGGAGTCAGAGCAAAACGGTAAGGTGAACGAACGATACTGTGCGACTCACTTTTGAGAGAAAAAAGAATTAATAAACAGGCAGGATGGACAGATCTGCCGGAAAAGCGCGTCCTTCAGCCCACTACTCCGCACAATTAAGCGGTGATGGCGATACTGTAGTGCAATAAGTTACGCAAGCTGCGTCCAATACGGGCCGCGCGCACTATATGGTTAGTAAGTATACGTTCGGAATCGCTATTGAAACAACGATGACTCCTACACGCAACCCCTGTCGTCGCTTACACACGAACAATAATCCACAGGCAGCCCCTCAGAAATGTCCAGCAATCGGCAGGGCCTCGGTGGGCTCAGGCATCATTACAAAGTCAAAGACAGAGCGTACTCAGGCTGTACGCCGAGACAGAGTAGGTGTAGGCCAGCCTGTGCGGAGTCACTGTTGGCCATGTCCCTGCCCGTGTTGCCTGCTCCCTAATTAGGCCTCGGGTCACGTCCTACAAATGAAGACACAGTCGCTCGCTTATTAGCCAGCGTTTGCGCGCTAAGATAAACCTGAACTAGCTGCGAGTATTCGTCCTGCTCGTTCCGAAGCACGAATCAGTTCCAGCTCGCCCTTTTTTGCTTCCGTTCTGGGAGGCTTCGGGAGTTCCGGAGTATAAATTGCCCTCTCCTTCACCGCGGGCTATTGGCACACCCCCTTTTCTCGTTTTCTTGGAGAGCGTTAGAAGAAGAAAACGCGGGCAAGACTCAAAGATGATGAAGGTGAACGCATCGACTTAGACAAAACAAATGTAACAATTTATAATCGGGCGTTTCGCCTGCCATGCAGGGTACACAATCGGTGCGTGCCAATGAGCACAAGTCAGGCGAGCACACAACTGCTGAGCCTATCGCGTCGCACTGCTGAGCACGATTTCGATGTCTCCGCTGCCGCTGCATTGCGATGCGAGCGGAATGCGAAAATGCTCGTTAAAGGGCGAATGTTAAAGATGGTCAAAGTTGACCGTCCAATAAGACGAGCCTCATAACCCACCGTTCGGTTATGGGACGTTAAACCCCACAATGTGATTCGGGCTCTTCCAGCCCTCTACCTTCCTTCAGGGTCTTTCTGTCCCAATCTATTTCCCTATGCACGTGGCCAGTTATATGCTGCGCATACTCCGGCAGAATTCCGAGCTCTTAATTTCAAAAGTTGCTCGCCCTCTTTCTGCACTAATTATAGCGCGAGAATAACTGTTTGCTATTTCCCAACAGCAGCAACATACTTCCGTATTCTCTCGCGCAGAGACAGCATTGGCAGGTGGAAGGGCTCCCCCTTCGGACTCTCAGAAAGCGGAACCTCCTGCCAACGGTGAGTTGCGGGACGCCACGCCACAGTTCTCTCTGGCAGAGCCGCGTTGCTGTTTTAATGATTTTCTTTCGTTTATTAATGACGATGGCATCGCAATCGGATTGCACCCACTTGGAATTTGTCCGCCCGACGAAACTGCGGACCGATGCCGAAGGCAGCTAGTGCAGTCTGGCACAGCGTCTCGATACGCTAGCTGTTACGAGGCGAAAAATTGGCACGTGACACGTGGGCCAGAGGTCTCAAAGAGTGACTTTGGCCCGAGAGAACAATGTGTTTCATCTTGGTCCAACAGCGAATCGGGCTGCTGCTGCTGCTGCTGCTGTGCTGAAAGGTTCGATCCCACTCTCGGTCACCTTTGTAGCATTGTAGACCGGTGCTGGCTGGCCTGGCCGTCGATCACGACTAATACCGTATGTGTGCCGCCGGAAAGAGGAATACGATAGCTGGCTGAAGTCTCCCTCCTGTATAGAAAGTCCAAGAGTGAGATTAATGGCACCGAGATTCTCAGAAAGATTTTCTACACGGAACTCAGCCGCTAGACTACGCGGGATTTGCGAATATGTCGGTTCAGTAGGCACGGGAATAATTATTGGTAGTACATGTATTTGCCTAGACTTCGTCCTGCCTTCAAACGGCTTTGAGACTTTGGATATCGACCATTAAAAAAAAACAAAAAACATGGCGTTCTAAATGCAGCAAGCCGCAATGATTTCCTTCGCGGGTTTCGAAAAAGAATCGATTCCTCGAAAATTTCGACACCTAAAACGCTGTGGCGTCCATATTTCACTGCCAGCGATGGCTCCCTCGGAGTAACGGAAGCCAATCTTTAAGGCCACAATTTTGCACCCTGCCGGAGCCCGTAGCGACTGCGGCAGCCGGAGGCACGTCATGGCTACCATGTTTTAGACACTACGTATAAGTAGGGCGCTTTGTTTACAGGTTTGTTTGTTTTTTATTCGGGAGGTAAAAACTAGATGTTATTTTTAAAGAGGAAAACCGGGTAGCCGAAAGCTATGGTTTTTTTCTGGTAACTTTTAGAAACTATAACAACCGGAATGGCCTTTTTTAGGGTGCCCAAACATATTTATTAAACAAGCGAAATAACTCACGGGAACATATAACGACAAAAAGAGCGGCTCGCTAGTCATCTGACATACTCATATTTACAAATTCTTGTCGGCAAGCATTATTTACACTTTTAAATGAAACTACATACGCAAGAACGTGTCGGTTTCCGTTTGAGTGTTTAGTTAACAGTAATCATGTGCCATATTCATATATGAATACTATTACCAATATATCTTGACAACTTGCTCGCTAAGGTGGACAGCGTTACTTAGTTTTGTAACAACTACATTCATTATTATCCTTTACGAAAGGGCAAACTTTGGAGAGAAATGGGGTTTAAAGCGATTTCGGTAAGGCTTGTTCGGCGGGCGAAAACTGCGAATAATCGGGTTTTACCCGAATGCGAAGGTCCCTACTTATAAGTAACGCCACAACAACGTCTGGCTCTACAAGCGCGGATATTGTACAAATCCAGGTGTACTGTACCCATAATTTATCCCGTGTTAGCTGAACGATCGCAGCGCCTGAGTTGCCTCTACTAATAGTTGCGTGGAATTCTATGGTTAATAAGTTAGGCTCGGGCGAATATTATGTTTTTTTAGTTCGAAGCGAAGTCGAAGCGAATAGTAATTAGCACCGAATGACTTGGGAGCGAATAGGTCGAGTAGTTGTGAGATTTGCATAAAGCTTTGACACAAGAGCCATATATTGACTTGGTACCATATATATTGGTGCTTTGCTTCGAAAAAAGGAAGCACATTCATCTCTGGAGCCAGTTTATTTTCGAGGTGCCATTATTCAGATATTCTTGCCCGAAAAAGCAAGTTCAACATTTATTACTCCAGCCACACAGAGAACTTGTTTCCAGCTCTTGTTCAGTGTTGTGCTTCAGTCTATTTGTGGTGGCTGCAGCCGCGGAAGCGTTCGCTCGTCGCGCCTGCTGCTGTGAAGCGCGGCCCTGATGGCGCGGCGCCGGCAGTTTGTTGCGCAAATTCAGCTTGACGCTTTTCGTCTTCATGCGAGCTTAACGCGTTTAGAACACTCCCCATACAAGCCAATCGAATCCTGGGTCACTCACTAGAATGGACCCACGGTATCGTCTGGTGGCCCGGGCACGAAGGCCTGCGGGGCAACGAAGAGGCGGACTGCGCAGCTCGAGGTCTCACTAGCCGAGCGGCAGACCACACCGCTCTTCAGCCCCCGACAGAGCGACGAGCGACCCACGAGTTATTAACGACAGGTCAACAAATACTACAGGACCAACGTCTCGGAAGAACGCAATACGCTCCCCCACACAAAGCTCTCAATAAACTCCAGGCAAGGGACTGGCGCCGCCTGCAAACTAACACATACCCACACTTGTCTCGTCTACACGCAATCTGCCCAGACAGTTATACGTCCCGGACATGTCCCTGGTGTAGCAACCACACAGCGACACTCGCGCACATAACACACGAATGTACCGACCGTCCGGGCGACGCAATTTCGCCACGAGTCACAACACACACACTCACTACGTGGTCTTGGGAGGCGAGACTCTCCGAACTGGACCTGGGAAGCCAACTGGCGACCCTCGACCAGGCCCGGCGAGCCGCGATCGCCAGTGGAGCCCTGTCAGAGGGAACAACCCAGGAATAAACCGCGGAACGGTTTCTGCAGTAATAAAGTTCCTCCTCCTCCTCCTCCTCTCCAAGCCCATAGACTAAAGAAATATTTGAAAATTAACAGTAAGATCCGGGTGCGGGTCAATGCGACTTACGAGAGGTATGGCTTCACGGCAGCGCTGGAATCTGGAATCAGTCTGGAGAGAGAGAGACAGAGTAAACTTGTAGAATTGAGCCTACGAGCGTAGGTAGCTCTTCCGCTGTGCAGTGGGTAGTCCCCTCAGTGCAGGAGTCCATCGGCGCTGGCTGCCTTTCTAGCTCGGTTGACCACATTGGGCTGGTCCGTCGAGTCGGAGCTGGACAGCGCTATCTTTTCAGCCTCTATAACAGCGCCGCCTCCCATTGCCGTGTGGTGGGGCGTATTGTGAGTCTGCGCTGGGTGTGTTTGCGCAAGACCATACCATGTGGTAAAGCGTCGCGCATTGATCGCAGTGTGGGGATTTATAAGAATACAGCGCATGGCGTGGTAAAGATATGTGTTTGTTTGGAGTTTTGGCCATATTACGGCTTCCTCTCGGGTCAGAACATTGTCGGGCGGCTGTAGTGTTCTTCGTGAAAGGTGATGGTGTTGCAGGATGTGCGTGTAGGTCAATGGCATGCGCTCGGGGCGGAACTGCTCGGCGTGACCCTCTCGTGGCTCCCGGTGTGCATGCGCTCGGGCGTGTGCCTGCTGATCGACGCGTCCATGCCCCGGAGTCCACGCGATTTGTATGCATGGTGGGAGCTGGCGCGCTTGCCTCAGAATGCGATGTGCCGCCTTGGAAAAATTTTTGCATGCCGTCTGAGAGCCCGTCAAACCATTCAAACTATGACGCACTCCCAGTGCGGTCTCGTCATGTTGGCTAACGCTACCGCTAGTTCATCTGCCTCCGCAGCGCTCGCTCTGGAAACCGACAACGCATTTATTTTGGTCCCGTGATTGTAGACTAAGCTGGGGACAAATGAAGTGCTTCTTGTGGTGCTGGCCGCGTGTACGTACAAGACATTGGGGTGGTTCTCGTACTCCCTCGCGAGCGCCTGCGTTCAGGCATGTCGCCGTCCGACGTGCAAGTTCGGGTGCATGTTCCTGGGAATCGGTGAGCTACGTGCATAGTTTCCTGTATCCTTGTCGGTATTTTTGTCAGTGCGCCGGTCTTCCGTACGGGATATCCAAGACGTTTCAAGACGTAGTGTCCCGCTGTTGTGCGTTGTGGCCTTTCCTTCTGCCTTACCAGGTAGGCCTCTATATAATTTCCCGCGCGTACACCCCTGTCTCCTCGAGGCGAAAAGTAGCCGTTCCGGGTGGGAGTCCGAGCGCTTGCTTATACGCCTTGCGTACCCGTCGGTCGATATTCTCCACTTCCACATTGCTGAAATTGAAATACGGTGCCGAGTACGCAATGCGGCTCACAATCGGAGCCTTCACTAGTCGGATAAATCAGCCTGGAAGCGTAGTATGCAGTTATTCCTCGGCTTGTACGTGCAAATTTTTTTTTTCGGGGGTGTTGCGATAAGGGGTGCCGCTTATACACGGAAAAATACGTACATTCGTTCGTTTCGAGTACTTCGAAAACTTCGAGCACTGAAATACGAGGCGAAGCGAATATTGAATAATATTCGATCGAATATTCGCGGGAGCTTAGCGTTGCGGTGCATGTCTCTTCTTTCCGTCGTGTTTGCGCCTAAGTTCTTACTTCTTTTTCTCGCTGCTTTTCTCAACGTTAAGCCTAGTTAATGCGGCATTTCTGCGTTCCGCGTATCTCCACCGTTCGACGCCCACTGTTCGAATATCGTTGCGGGTAATGCCTCTGCCGCATGCTGCTGCAGTATACCCGAAGCGAGGCAGTATAAACAGCATGAGCTGCTGTACGTTGCTGCTTTGCTTAGCAGCAGAAGGACATTTTAGATTTGAGATAAAGACACCCGGATTGACTTCGCCTAACGCAGGGAAGTTATTGTAGGGGACAAATCAAACGCGTGAGGAATTGGGCTGCGGTTAGCGATGTTCCATTCTGTACCAGAGTAACAGCGCGAGAGCAGGACACGCGACGAGCTTAGAAACTACCAAGACAAGCGCTCGTGGACGTCGTTTATGAGCTTTTGTTGCGCACGACCTTCGCGCCGTTCGATGCATTGGGACGAAGGAAGTGGCAGCCTATAAGCCACTCCTATAGTTGAGCGAGCGGTTTCTTTCTCGCCTTCGCTATCCTCCCCACTGGCGCTCTCTACTCCTCGAAGCGTATACATGTCTAGAAGACACGTGGACACTGCGTCAGTGCAGAAGGTCACGTTGGTGCCATTTTCGTGTTCGAATACAACACCATGAACGTCCGGTTACCAGGACACGGCGCCTTTTGCCGCCGCACACGCAGTGCAGAGCACCCTACTCGAGGTCAGCTGCAGTTCGCTGCGCATGGCAGGCGAACCAGACAACAAGGTGTGTGCGAGTATGGTGCGATTTGGCGTTCTCTCATTGGCTCGAAACGCAAATACAATGGAATTCCACATCACCTGGAATAGCAAGCACCCCAGAGCAGCGACACCAGACGACGGGCGACAAAACTCATCGGCGACGCAATGTCCTGTCTGTTCTGAACATCCCCATCGCAAGTTTGAAGCAGCACTGGCATGGTATTTCCGACTTGTCATCGACATGGAAACCCCAGAAGAAAAGGTCAAGGACACTTTGGTATCCCCACGCGGATGAATGCGAAAGCATCGCCACGTCTTAGCGATGACGACTCGTTTTACGATACGTAATGGTATTTTTATCGCGTTGTGCCATTTCTCGCGTCACGTGCGTCGGCCTCGTTCACGCACTTGCGCGGACGTCCAAAGGAGCCGAGCGCAGCTGCTGACTGAGAAGTCGAAGGTTCGTCCGAGGCCACAGAAATCACCGCACCGACCGGCAGCGCCGCAATGCGCGGCGCCGTCTGTCTATGTGACCACGTGGCTTTGAGTGAGTGAGTGAGTGAGTGAGTGAGTGAGTGAGTGAGTGAGTGAGTGAGTGAGTGAGTGAATAAACTTTATTGCACGTCCTGCGAGGACGCGAACTCGTCGCGCACCCGGCTAGTCCCACGTCGGGACCGGCAGGTCTAGGCCACCGGCCCGGTCGCGGGCACGCCGGACGGCCAGGATTTGCTTTTCTAGAGCGGGACTACGTAGAAGCGAGTCCCACTCCTCCTTGATGAACTTGGGCTATGTCGACCCGCACTCCCAGAGCATGTGAGGTAGAGTGGAGGTCTGGCCGCAGGACGGGCAGGCGTTGTCGCGATACACGTCGGGGTAAGCCTCGTGGAGAGCGGACGGACACGGATATGTGCTGGTCTGTAGCAGCCTAAGCGAAACGACTTGCGCCCTATTCAACTTGGGGTGAGGGGGTAGAAAGACCCTTCTGGACATGTAGAAATATTTAATAATCTCGTTGTGAGTAGCGGCTTTTTGTACCATCTGCGTCTAAGGTTCGTCCATCAGAGTACACGACATAACTCACCGATATCACCGCAGCGACTGGCAGTGTGCCAGTGCCGTCAGCGCCTTCGCAGAGGCAGCGGCAGTATGGGAACTCTGACATGATGGGCGGCATCGGAGCCACTTGTGGATGAAGACGACGACGAATGCGCCAGCAGTGGCACGAGCGCATCTTTGTGACCACGTGACTTTTTGTACATCTCCGGCCACGCCGCCGGATTTTCCGCTTCATGAGCCATATAATGCTTTCGCATTAGTACTGGCAAGTCTTGCGAGTTGTCGCCATTAATAACTCATCATAACAGTTTTTCCACACGCAACATTCGGTTTCGGTTCCCAGGACGTGGACGTGCCGTGACGTCATGATGATGCAGAAGTTGGTCACGTGGGTGCTAGAACCAATGAATACACTGTTGCGCCAAAAAGGAAAATAAAGACTTGGGAGGCAGAGCACGAAACGACAGGCTAGAACCTCGTGACTATCGCTCCGGCTCGGTCAGTCGTCTGCTACGCTGCTGCTCACGGGGCGGCCCGATGTAGGGCTGGACAAAGGTACATTGAAATTGTATCATGATACAGATACAAAGTTCTGAGACTTTAAGAATTTCAATTGAATTCTGGGCGTTTTACGTGCCAAAACCACGATGTAGATGACGCCGGATGAAGTTTGACTACCAGGGGTTCTTCAAGGTGCCCCAAATGCACCGGACACGGGTGTTTCTGCACTTCGTCCCCATCGAAATGCGCCTGCCGTGGCCGGCATTTGATCCCGCGACTTCATGCCCAGCAGGGCAACACCATAGCCGGGAAGCCACATCGGCATGTTAAAAATTTGAGCTACAGATACAAGATACTAGTGAATTAATCGTATACGATACGATACTTGCCATTTTTACCTTAAGATACTTCGGTGCAGTAGCTAATTTCTCATAGCACCTCCTCTGTCAGACCGATGCGAGTTTTTAATTGTTCTCCTGCACATTAACTCCCAACAACAGAGCTAGCTTACTTTGAGTTTCTTCTGTTAACCCGTAAAAATATTACAACGCTCTAACAAAGTACTATATTGCCATTCTGGAAATGTCTGCAGGGCTGAACAGTAAATTTTACGTTAATGGCGTGGGCAACGGCTGAGGAAAGGGTGTTAAACCTCAACTCAGAGATCGGTAAACAGCATATCAGATAGGCGTGATGAACAGGAAGCCAGCTTTGCAATTATATCGAAGAGCATGAATGAAATAATAATAAAAGAACTTTGTGATAATTCAAAGCACTGGCCACCTATGTCGGGTAAGGATGTCGGACTTTGAGAACGTAGTAAAAGGGTAAAATTAGTCGACAACTATTCATTCAGAGCGTATGAAAAATAGAGCAGAAAGTATTGACCATGTCACAGACACTATTAAAGTAGTTATTTTCATTTGCTACTTTTTGTGATTGTTGTATAAAAGAACGACTAACATATTGCTATATTCTCGCTATTGGGCCATTTCACAAGTTTAGGTTATTCCAGATGCTATGAGAGCAAGTTGACCTGCTAACCAAAATGTTGCAATAGTGGGGGACCAAGTCCAAACCGCCTTTTCTGCGTTAAAACAAATACAACATTTGTTAAAATTCCTGCTGAAACGTATTATTCCATTTCTTTATACTATTCGCTTTTCGCCGCACTTTTTAATAAAACATCTCCATGTTTTACAACCGTCTAAACATAGGTCAGTATGGCATTTCTATTTCTTCCAAAATTCTCGTTCCTTTGTTAGAGCCACCCCGGTGTGCAACATCAAGGTTCAAGTAAACGTTTCGCCGATGGAAAGTTTTCATGAACAATTATAATAGGACATTTCCAAATTTTCTTATGGGACCTTTTTCTGGAATTAATTCATCAAAAATGCTATTATTTGCCCATTTTTAAGCGCGAAGAAACATAGAAAGCAAAAAGGTGTTATTGGAAAATGGCTTTGAGTGGTCACGCAATGTCCATAGATTTAAAGAACGAAGTCATGCAAAATTGCGCGAAACACTCAATGTTTTGCAATATAATGTTCTTCACAGCCGGTTTCCCATAGTATGGCGAAATTTAAATGACCTGTAAATTTTTTTTTTTTCACCCTTCGTTGTCATAGCATGGGATAGGCGTAACTGAGCGCCACAAATCCATGTTGAGCGAGGAGCCTCCCAGTGAAAATGTGTCCAATTTGCTCGTGCGCTCTATCCATGCAAATGCATCGCTAACAAGAAAAGAGTTAGCAAGAACACCAACGAAAGATTCACTTAAACCAATTACCACGATAAAATCCGCAAGCTTTTGAGAAAATGAAATTGCAGTGGGCTTTCTCTCTCGTCTTGGACGTACACGTGATCAAGCTCGCACATCATATCTATGATCTTCAAAGGCAACCAATTTGCACTCTTGTAGTTTCACTAAGGCAGAACCAACACAGGCCGGCCATGTTACGCGTGTGTGACTGTATGTGCTGTTCATTTGTTCATGTGATCACTGTATGTATCGTAATTATCATCCAGCACCTTGAGTAGCATGCCAGGAAGTCGGCCAGGCTAACACCTCCAGCAGCTCGCTCTACACCTGCAGTCGGAACATCGCTGATTTGGGCGAACTTGCGCCATCGAGGCGCGACGCCTGCGGCGCTCCTCGCTGCGCCAGCGCTGCGAGACGCCCCTGGGACGAAACTGTTTTGATTCGCGCGTGAAAGTGGGCGCCGCGTTCCTGCCTCAGCGTGACAGCGGCCATGTTGTTCTGGCTCATGGTATCCAGATCATTCTAGTTGGCGAATCGCTAACCAAATGCAATGTAGCTGTCATTGAATATTCGAACAACAATTTCTGTTCAGTTCACGTGACTTCGAACAAAATGCCGGCGCAAGAAGGACGGGCAGCAGCGGTGACGGGGTCACCACGGCGAGCAAGCTATGTGCAATATAAAACATTTTTCGTGCTTAACGTCTGTTCTCGCGGCTTCGAGTTTCACTGCAGTGCGCCTTTGCGGGTAACAAGCAGTGACTGGATCTGCGCTTGTGAAGTTTTCCTATAGTATTACAAGAAAGTTTCGCTGTACTGATTGATGCTGATTGAAGCTGATTGATCACATATTTCTCGCACTCATAATGAAAAATGGTTCTATTTTTCAGACATCCTGCCCGTTTTTTTTTATTTATTAGCGCCGCGCAGCGCCCTATTTTCTCAGCCCAATCCAAGTGGCCTGGTACTCGGCATTCGTTGAAGCAGTAAAGTGCGGAGTCCCAAGATGGCAGTGTGCTCATTGTTTATATTTCCGATGGCATTTGGTTATTTGAAATACCATTTTACATAAAATTGTGGCCTCTTAGAAAAAATTGAGTCATTTAAGTATCCTTATGTGATTTGAATGCGAAAGCCTTACGACTTCTCTAATTAATTGGTAACGTCCATGATACGGGACGTCGCACATTGTCACGTGTCATACAGAAGGCCACTTTAATCCACCTTGCTCTTATTTGTGCCGACCTTAACCCACCTCGATCCACGCTAGCGTGCGCGTGCAGTGACGCATGCACACGTTTATCGGCAAGCCAGAAGCGCCGGTCTCGCACCCCGGAGGCCCCGGCTCGGTTCCCACCCCAAGCTTTCTTTTCAAAGCCACGAATTTACTTTGTTTACAGGAACCTCCACGAGGAACTCGAAGTCGATCACTTTTTGACGTGTTTTTACTCTTTGCGCCGTCGGCCATACTTTTCCAACCATCGCTTGGTCACACCGGATTTTCTGCCTCATGTAATGCTTTCGCATTAACAACTGCAATGGCCGTCATTTGCTCAGTTATTCTGGACATCTTCGTGGGTCCTGCGAATGGTGTATCTTAAGATACTTCTACTGATGTATCGAAAATACTGATACGTGCACGTCATTGTGTATCACGATACAGATACAACATACCGAAAAAGCACCTTAAGATAGTGTCTAAGATAAATGTATCGCCGATACTGCCCAGCCCTGTGTAGCTGCGTAACAGACTAACCCGAATGAGCGACAAGACGGCCTACCGCGCACCACCAATCGGGCGTCTTATCCTGCCCCTCCTTGTTTCCTGTCACTTTACGCGACATATCTTTCGTTAAAGCTATGCAACAACTTGCCCACCGTTATACGCCGTAAGAGACGCCGACGTGATGTCCCAAATTTCTCGAACACCTATATGCGCGGTACCTCCATCGCACCTTACAACGACATATTCTTCGAAGTGACTGAAATCAATGTCGAGCGGGGCAAACAGTCGCCTACTGTGTGGGCGTCGGAAGCGCGCTGAACACCCGTGCCGTTGCTGGCCGCAGGGCCGGCAGCTGCTGGCGGTGCGGCGCCCGCGGCCGGAACCCCGCTCGTGCCTCCGAAGGCGCCGATCCCGGAGTTCTCGTTCGGCGTCTGGAACGCCACCGATGGCACGGTCTGCATACTGGCCAAGTTCCAGGTCTTCTTCACCATCACCTACGCCGGCAGAGGAGGACTTCAGGTATGCGGCGAACCTATATCTGCGAATTGCGCCCAAGCAGGAGCCAAGTCTCAGAAGCCGGGCACGTCGACTGGCGTGCAAAATAATAAAGCCTGAGCGATTCCTTTTGAACTGGAGTAGTGGAACGTATAGTCACGAGCGGAAGTTTGGGCACGAACGGTCTCCAGAGGTTTTCGCAGCCTATTCGTGCCAGCTGAAATCGAGAGGTGAACGTTACGCAGAGCGGAACGCAGTGGTCAGTTAGGAAACGTAAAAACAGCACTCACAGTGCGTTTTCGACCAATGCAATGTGTTGAAGTAATTCAACGTCGCCGAGCTGTGCTAGAAGGAACTTAATTTTTTTCCTGATGCAGTGCTCGCTAAACTTTTGCTCGTGACTGCACCTGGTGCCCCATGCCACGCAAGCTCCTTAATTTAAGAAGAATCATTGGGGCCGACTACGATTTCCCTCAGCGCCACCTCTCTCTTTCGCCCATATGGCTGCGGTAAAGGGGCCGATCGTATTCTTAGATAATAAATATGTTACCACCACCACCACCACCACCACCGCGTATTCAAATACATGTAAAACGCAGAAATGCTCGCATAATATACCACTGGACCGATTTTAATGAAATTTGTTGCGTTTGAGAGAGAAAGGTAAATTTAGCAATTTTAGGACGCGTAATTCTGGTTCAGGTCATCATATTTTTTTTTTCGAAAATTGCTGAAAATCGTGAACCATCAATATTTTAAAACGCGGAGTTTACAAAGCCGTAACTCTGCACGAGAAGCACGTATTGCACTCTTGTCGACTGCAGCTCGGAGAGCAAATCACGCAAGGGGACCAGTGTAATGTATGAATTCACGGCTTAAACGTGAAATTGTTACAACGTTTACGACGGTTTTGAAAAGTCATATTCACAAAGAAGCGGTATAGTTCAGCGCGGTGTATATTACATCAAGTTTGGCCGTTTTGGATGTATTATTAGGTAAAGTTTACAAAATTCCGATATCGTTTTTTATTGCTTAGTTACTTGAGTTTTTCATTTTTGTTTTACAGTGCTGAAGAACTAAAATAAAATATTGACGTCGTAATTAAAATCTGCTTTATGAAATTATTATAACTTTTTTAAGCAACAATTAAATCTCGTCAAAATTGGTGCAGTGTTTGCTAAGAAAAACGATTTATCCGTTCCCATGCATTTAGATAGGAGATACCGAGCTTAAGAGATCATACAACTCAGCGATCAAACAAAGTGAACTTGAATGTAAACGTCTGAAGGAAAATCATCTGCTTGGGGAAAATCTCAAATCTGACTAATCAGATAATTAAACGTAAACCAACTAAGTTTATCAAATTAAAAAACCGTTTCATAGTTTTCCTCACATCTTCATGGCATGCAACAAATGGTTAAGGACATTTGCCGAATGAATGCAAGATCAGGATTGAAGATTACTGTGCAGAAGACGAAGGCAAAGACCAAAAGCCTGGAAAGAGATCGAGAATTTGTGATTGGCAGTCAACCTCTACAATCTGTGGAGGAGTATGTTTATCTAGGCCAATTACTCACAGGCGACCGTTAGCATGAGAAGAAAACTTACAGAAAAATAAGAATGGCTTGAAGCATATAGGGTAAGCATTAACAAGTCATTACCAGTGGCTTACCGTTATCCACGGAAACAAAAGTGTACAACCATCGCATTCTACCGGTACTAACATATGGGGCAGAAACTTGGATGTTAACAATGAAACTTGAGATGCGATGGGACGAAAAATGTTAGGCGTAACGGTTACAGAAAGGAAGACAATGGTGTGGATCAGAGAGTAAACGGGGGTTGTCGGTATTGTATGGAAGAAGGGGAGCGTGCAATGCCTAGGGCGGACAGCTGATGGCCTGTTAGAGTTACAGAATGGGTGACGAGAGAAGGTAAGCGCAGTTGAAAAGCGCAGAGAATTAGGTGAGGTGAGGAAAAGAAGAAATTTGCAGGGCATCAGATAGAGTCAGCCGGCTGTTTGGATCCGACCGCTGGTACGATCTGTTGGGAACTCGGCGCTGACGCCCGTGGTTGTACCTGGGTCGCAAGCCCCAAGGGTAGCGTTGGCCTGGCGGCCTGGGGTACAACTGGAAGCATCCGAAGGTCCCGGCAAAGCATGAGTCGACTGGTAACAACGAAACAACTTGTTTATTTTAACATCGCAAAGAGTTGGCGGTCAGGTTTGACCGTAGTAGAGAGACGGGAGAGCACTTCACTCAACAGAAGAAATCGGAGCCCTCCCTTTTGGCGTCCGGGGGCAGCTGTTTTTATACTCTCGCAGTTGAGGGCAAGAAGGAACCCCTCAAAAGACGAGCACGTGAATGTACAATGGGCTAATGGTGACGCACACTGTCGTGGCGCTGCGCACGATCTCGTAGCACCCTGTCGTGGCGCTGCGCACGATCTCGTAGCACCCCGTCGTGGCGCTGCGCACGATCTCGTAGCACCCTGTCGTGGCGCTGCCGGTCGGACACAATGACTGTAACGAGAAGATGGTCCCTGCTTTGGCATCGCCTGTTTCGGGCACAATGACTGGAACGAGATCCCTGCTTTGGCATCGCCTGTTTCGGGCCCAATAACTGGAATGCGAGGATGATCCCTAGGCGGTCGCATCGCCGCAGTCGCGCCTGGAAACACCTGGCGATGAGTGTTGCGGCGACGACGATCGGGCCAAAATGTCTGCCGCCCCGCCGCAGTCGCGCCGGCAAAACCACGTGTCGCAGGCGAAACGCAACAGACCGCCCCGCCGGGGGAAGGAGATCCCGATGGACAGGGGACTGCATCCGCTGTCCGGAGGGATGTCGCTCGATGATGCTCATAACCGAAGTCGGGCGTCCCTTGACGTTTCTTGAGCGCAGCGCACAGAGAAGGCCTCGTTCTCTCGTTCAGGTTCGCACGGGACACTGCAAAGTGACTTCGGGAGAGTTCACATTTTTGTTCTCGTTCCCGGCAAGCGTTAGAACTACGCTGAAAACTCAACCGCTCAGTCAGCAAGCACGGCACAACCCTCACTAAGCCCTGCCAGGCTCTTTCCCCTTTTTATACCACTGCCTAGTTCCTTACAGTAGTCTAGCATCACTCAGAACGCGTCCACAAATTGAAAACTTGCACTAGAAAGCATATCATCACTTTGAAACACTAAACAAAAGCAATATGTTAAAAAAAATCCTGCCTCAGGAAAAAAAAACATCAGTAACAAACAATTTTGAGGCTGATTCCTACGTTAGGGGCTTCGACTTAAGCCATCGGCGTTACCGTTGAGACTCCCCTTTTTGTAACGCACCTCAAAGGAATATTGTTGTAAAGCGAGGCTCCAGCGCAGGAGGCGGCCATTTTTGGGAGAGATGGTCTGCAGCCATTGGAGAGGGCAGTGATCCGTCTCAATGATAAACCTCGAGCCGGCTAGATAGCATGACAATTTCTGAACGGCCCACACGAGACACGCACACTCTTTCTCGGTGGCGCTATACGCCTGCTCACGACTGGTCAGCTTACGACTAGCATACAGGACGGGGTGTTCTACTTCTTCATTTTCCCGTTGGCACAGTACAACGCCCATGCCTCGCTCACTAGCATCGCACTGAACAATGAACTCTTTTGTATAGTCTGGCGATCGTAGCACAGGCTGGCTTGTTAGGGCACTCTTTAGGGCGCTAAAAGCTCTTTCCTTTGTCTCGTCCCAGACGACTGTTTGAGGCTCTGTTTTTCTTAGAGCATCCGTCAGGGGAGCCGCGATATCAGAGTACCTAGGGATGTACCTCTGATAGTAGCCGGCGACACCTAAGAACGACCGAATATCGGTCTTTGTGCGCGGTTGCGGAAAGTCTCGCACAGCGGCCACTTTTATTTCAGAGGGGCGGCGACGACCCTGACCAATCATGTGACCGAGGTAGACAACCTCGGCCTGTGCTAACTGGCACTTAGGAGCCTTGACTGTCAAGCCCGCTTCGCGCAGGCGGGTTAGCACTGCCCGCAAGTGTGTCATATGCTCAGACCAGGATGCGGAGAATATCGCTACGTCGTCTAGATACGGTAAAGCGAATTCTTGCTGTCCCCGCAACACTTTATCCATGAGGCTTGAAAAACAGTATGGCGCGTTCTTCAAACCAAAACTCAACACTTTAGGACGGAATGTTCCCATTGGTGAAATGAACGCCGCATACCTACTAGCCTCTTCTGTAAGTGGAACCTGCCAATAACCCCTGACAAGATCTAGGGTGGAAATAAACTGAGCGCTACTAACTTTCTCAAGGCGCTCCTCGATGTTAGGGATCGGATAAATTTGATCCTTAGTGATGGAATTAAGCCTGCGGTAGTCGACGCAAGGACGAGGTTCCTTGCCCGGTACCTCAACTAAAATCAAAGGGGAGGTATAATCACTCTCACCTGCCTCAATAACACCGAGCTGTAGCATTTTCTTTACCTCAGCCTCCATAATATCGCGCTGGCGGGGTGACACCCGATATGCCTTGGATCGTACTGGCTCTGGGGAGGTAAGTTCAATATCATGAGTAAGTACAGAAGTCCTACCAGGCCTCTCAGAGAACAGACCTTGAAACTCTTGTAATAGCTGGTGTAGTTCGGTTTTCTGCTCGGGCGACAGCGGTGCTTTACTGATAAGGTCACTAATGACTTGACCGGTGTCTTCCCTGTTCGTCACTGAGCCTAGTCCCGGAAGCTCGACTGGAAGCTCTTCAGGAACGTTTATCATCATGCACACCACTGCTTCCCGTTGTCTATAAGGTTTGAGCAGATTACAGTGGTAAACTTGCTGTGCTTTCCGCTTTCCTGGCAGACTTACCACGTAGTTAACGTCCGACAGTTTCTGAACAATTCGTGCTGGGCCCTCCCACTGCACGTCTAGTTTGTTGCTTAGCGATGTGCGCAATATCATGACCTCATCGCCAACCTCAAAACGACGGGCCCTGGCTGTCCGATCATAATAAACCTTGGCCCTCTGCTGGGCCTTTGTCATTGCTTCACCTGACAACTCCTGTGCCCTTCTTAAGCGTTCGAGGAGCTTAAGTACGTACTCCACCACGACTGGGTCGTCGCCCCTACCTTCCCATGATTCTCGAAGCATGCGAAGCGGAGATCGAAGCGAGCGACCGTACACCAGTTCAGCTGGCGAAAACCCCGTAGCCGCATGCGGCGCGGTCCTTAAAGCAAACATCACCCCAGGCAGACACAGCTCCCAGTCAGTTCGATGTTCAAAACACAAGGCTCTTAACACGCGCTTCATGACGGAGTGGAGCTTCTCAACGGAATTCGACTGTGGGTGGTACACTGAGCTGTGTAACAGCTTTACCCCACACCTTTCGAGAAAAGTTGTCGTCAAAGCGCTAGTAAACACTGTGCCCTGATCTGATTGAATTTCTGCAGGAAAACCAACTCGCGCAAATATGGACAGTAGTGCATTAACTATCTCAACTGAGCTGAGTTCTTTAAGCGGCACTGCTTCAGGGAACTTTGTCGCTGGGCAGATCACAGTCAAAATGTGTCTGTACCCCGTGGCTGTTACCGGCAGAGGTCCCACAGTATCAATAACGAGCCGTCTAAAAGGCTCCGTAATGATAGGTACCAATTTCAACGGCGCCCTCGATTTGTCCCCTGGTTTGCCCACCCGTTGACAAGTGTCACATGTCCTCACGAAATGGTCTGCGTCCCGAAAACACCCTGGCCAATAGTACTCTTGCAAGAGACGGTCCTTAGTTTTCTTAACTCCTAGGTGTCCGGACCACGAACCCCCGTGTGACAAGCGCAACAGATCCTGACGATAGCATTGAGGCACGACCAGCTGATCGAACTCCACTCCTCTGCGGTCTAGATACTTCCGGTACAGGACTCCACCTCTTTCCACAAAACGCGCAGTTTTCCTGGCGATACCTTCTTTGACATTGCAGCGTATGTTTTCTAGGCTACCATCCTTTTTTTGCTCGGCTATCAAAGCCGACCGGCTGACTTTTAGCAACCTATCAAGTCCGTCTGACGTAGGCGCGATGAGCAAATCAGTAGATAGCTCTTCTAACTTTCCCGTGTCGGGCATTTCCTCTCCAGTATCTGGCGCCTTTAACGTTACAGACTCAAGTCTATTCAGTTCGGGCGTGCTCTGAATATCAGCTTGCTGCGCCTCTGACCCTTTTTCGTTGTTTGATAACGTCGGCCCCGCAACTACCGCCTTTGCAGCGAGCTCCCGAACCTTCGATCTGGTTAAGGCCTGAACACTAGCTTCACCAAACAAAAGCCCCTTCTCGCGCAGGAGGTGATCGGACCTGTTTGAAAATAGGTACGGGTACTGGGGTGGCAGCATAGATGACACTGCCGCCTCCGTCTCAAGCGCTCCGAAAGGTCCTTCAATAAGCACTTTTGCTACCGGCAGACACACGCTATGAGCTTCCACGGCTTGCTTGATCCATGCGCACTCGCCCGTGAACATATGGGGTTCTACGTAAGACGGGTGAACTACATCCATCGTAGCTGCGGAATCGCGAAGCACTCGGCACTCTTTCCCGTTTACGAGGAGGTCTCGCATGTAAGGCTCGAGAAGCTTCATGTTCTCGTCAGTGCTGCCTATTGAAAAAAACACAACTTTTGGTGTTGTTTCCGGACACTGCGCCGAAAAGTGACCCGGCTTCTGGCACGTATAACACAAGCGCGCTCGCCTCATCTCGAACCGCTTTCTGCGTTTGGCTGCCGCCGTCTCTTTACGTTTGGTCGGACTGCTTTCGCTCGCATCCGCACTACGCGTGTCCCCCTTTGCTCTTATGGGTGTGAACTTCGGCCTCTCAAACTTCGAGCCAAATTCACCCTTTTGACCGTCCTTAGCTCCGCGAGCTCGACGCGTCACAAACTCCTCGGCTAGCTCAGCGGCTTTAGCCACCGTGCAAACGTCTGGCCTATCCAAGACCCAGTATCGCACGTTCTCCGGTAACCGACTATAAAACTGTTCTAGCCCGAAACACTGCAGAACTTTATCGTGGTCACCAAACGCTTTCTCTTCTTTGAGCCACTCCTGCATGTTCGACATAAGCCTATACGCAAACTCTGTATATGACTCACTTCTGCCTTTCTCATTTTCCCGAAACTTCCGACGGAACGCCTCCGCAGACAGCCGGTACTTTTTTAGCAGACTCGATTTTACTTTGTCGAAATCCTCTGCCTCCTCTCTATCCAAGCGAGCGACTACGTCGGCCGCCTCGCCGGGTAACAAAGTGAGCAAGCGCTGTGGCCACGTTTCCCGAGAGAACCCCTGCTTCTCGCACGTTCGCTCAAAGTTAACCAGGAACAAACCAATGTCCTCTCCAAGCTTAAACGGCCGCATCAGGTCAGTCATTTTGAACAATACGCGTTCTCCTGCACCGTGTGCCTGACTTCCATTACGAGCGCGTTCCATTTCTACCTCAAGACGCTTCATTTCCAAAGCGTGTTGACGGTCACGCTCTTGTTGCTCTCGCTCTTTCTGTTCTTTACGTTCACGCTCTTCTTTTTCTTTTGCAGTCTCCCTCTCTTCAATAGTCTCAAGGCATTCCGACAGCTCGTCATCCTCAGCCTCTAACTCAAGAATAGCCTTTAGCAGTTCAGGTTTTCTTAGTTTGTCTGAGACATCCAGACCCAACTCTCTTGCAAGCTCCAACAATTTCGGTTTGCGCAACGACTTCAAATCCATGGCTGCTCTGAATGCTGCTTTCTCTACTGCTTACTATTGTCTTGCCGCAAACTAACCCGGCAGCAACGACAACCACAATTACCAGCTCTGTTTCTGACACTAACAAAAGCCTGGCAAAGCTCAGAAGAAGAAAGTCCCGCACTCACCAAACCTCGCAGGCAGGAATTCCACGCAGTCGTTCCGCTGCAGGCAACCAGTCGTCACACAGGGCTCGTTGCACTGCTCCCGGATCGTCGTTGAGCTGCTCAGCATACTGTCAACTGCATCTCTTTGCTGCTGGCCTCCGTTGTCGCGATCTCGCCGCTGGCAGACCGTTGTTTGAAGTCGTAGGCGATCTCACCGCTGGCAACCAGATGTTTGGATCCGACCGCTGGTACGATCTGTTGGGAACTCGGCGCTGACGCCCGTGGTTGTACCTGGGTCGCAAGCCCCAAGGGTAGCGTTGGCCTGGCGGCCTGGGGTACAACTGGAAGCATCCGAAGGTCCCGGCAAAGCATGAGTCGACTGGTAACAACGAAACAACTTGTTTATTTTAACATCGCAAAGAGTTGGCGGTCAGGTTTGACCGTAGTAGAGAGACGGGAGAGCACTTCACTCAACAGAAGAAATCGGAGCCCTCCCTTTTGGCGTCCGGGGGCAGCTGTTTTTATACTCTCGCAGTTGAGGGCAAGAAGGAACCCCTCAAAAGACGAGCACGTGAATGTACAATGGGCTAATGGTGACGCACACTGTCGTGGCGCTGCGCACGATCTCGTAGCACCCTGTCGTGGCGCTGCGCACGATCTCGTAGCACCCCGTCGTGGCGCTGCGCACGATCTCGTAGCACCCTGTCGTGGCGCTGCCGGTCGGACACAATGACTGTAACGAGAAGATGGTCCCTGCTTTGGCATCGCCTGTTTCGGGCACAATGACTGGAACGAGATCCCTGCTTTGGCATCGCCTGTTTCGGGCCCAATAACTGGAATGCGAGGATGATCCCTAGGCGGTCGCATCGCCGCAGTCGCGCCTGGAAACACCTGGCGATGAGTGTTGCGGCGACGACGATCGGGCCAAAATGTCTGCCGCCCCGCCGCAGTCGCGCCGGCAAAACCACGTGTCGCAGGCGAAACGCAACACGGCGCGACACAGAATTCATTGGAGATCGCTGGCAGAAGCTTTCTTTCTGCAGTGGACATAAATATCCTTATGGTGATGATGACATTAAACGTGCACTGCCACACCTTTTTAACATGTTCAGAAAACAGTAGCGATCTGTAGACAAGGCTTCCACGAAAATGTAGGCAGCCGAATATTGCAGAAGAGCACGCATTGGGGCTGGTTAGTTCATGATTACGAGCAGTAAACAGCGCTAAACAACAGGATGAAGAGAGGGACACAGACAACAGCACTAACACCTCCAGATGGTGCTTCGAGATAGCGACAGAGTATATATATGCTGACTGCAAGAATAAAGACACTTGGTTGTAAGCGCTATGGTCTGTGTCCCTTTTCGTCCTGTTGTTAAGCGCTGTTTACTGCTCGTAGCCAAATATTATTTTGTTGCCTGTATAGCAGGGATATGAGAGATAGCCAGTCCCACCGATGATTTCAGCGCACCCGTCTATTATGTGCAGCCTATGACGCACAATCTTGCGTAAAATATCACCCGCTCTCACCCGACGCTTTCAAGGCCCGAGTCTTTCATCGGAAGCATGAGGCGGAAAGCGGAGTGCCGCGCAGGTAGTGCCAAAAGTAGTGTCGCGCACTGCGGCGATGATGTCTACGAGATGGCGCCAGAGTAGCGCGTCGTCTGCGAGGTACGTCTGCGGCGGCGGCTGTGAATCGCGCCCACGCGTCGGGACGTCGCGGAAGCGCGCTCGCCTCGCAACCCGGAGGTCGGCGCCCAGACCGAAAACTTTTCATTTCAAAAGCGTTACTTTGTTTACAGGAACCTCCCTGAGAAAGTTGACGTCTATTCGAGCATTTTTTGACATGTTTTTACTCTGCGCGCCATCGGCCATTTTTGATGCCACTATTCGGTCACGCCGCCGACTACGACGGATTTGGTGTAATGGGGCCATATCATGCTTTAGCATTAAAATATGCAGATCTTGCAGAGAAAGCGTATTCGGTATTAAGATGACGCTTAAGCTTTGCCTTCAAGAGTAATGTTTATCGCGAAACGCTGGCGGCGAACGCTATGCACGAAGCAATTAACGCCTCCTTTACTAGATGCCTGCCATATAGATGCCAGCTATATAGTAAAAGGCAGTGGCGTAGCTAGGTCGTCTGGCACCCGGGGCGCTTAGCTCTTCTGTCACCCCCCCCCCCCCGTGTATTCGAGGAAGGCGGGGATATCGACAATTTTCGGTTGTCTTCAGACGTATATGACACCCCCCCCCCCCCTCTACTGGCCCCGTGCACCCGGGGCCCACGGCCCCCCGGCCCCCCCTGTTGCTACGCCAGTGGTAAAAGATGCGCGCGCTCACTCCTTATAAATAATATGTTGCTATGCGGCGCGCTGGCTTGCACGAGGAATTCGTGAGGACATTTTATTTCGGCCTTTTAGGCTTGCTTCCGTGGCCTAATAGTTAAAGCTTTGGGATACTGTGAATCAAGTTTGAAACCAATTATTAGACACGAAATTTCATCTTTGACCATTGGCAATTTCGTCCGAAGGGCGGAGCACTGGCTGCGATATCAAGGTTTAGCGTTGCGCCAGAACATCTCGGACGTTGTTTTAAATAAACACGGGTCCGACTAACGCGGACGCGGTATATGCGGGCGTGTCAAAATTTCCGGCAACCTTAAAAGCTTTGCCACGCCTTATAGGGCATGTAGTAACATCGCACAGGCTCCGCTACACTGCCCATAAATAGCCACGCCAGTAAAATTACAGGTTTGAGCTCTGATATTGTTTCACACTTTTAATTAATACTTAACAGTCTGAGAATATTTAAAATAAAAGGTATGCGCTGTGAGTGTTGTTTCCCGACATTTCTTTGTCGGTTGCCTTTCTCGAAATTCTGAGGTATATTTTAGTCAGGAATGTAAGACCTGGTGTGAGCAACTTTAGTGATGGAATAGTCCAGCAATATAACCAACAAATGCAGCATATCATGTAGCATGGCATCGCATACATACGCCTAGATCATATGCGGAGCCTCACGGTAACGACGGCGCAAATTCGCTTGGAGTGTCCATATAAATGCTATCGCAATATAACGCGTGGCGCATATGCCACTCACCTGCAGCCTGTCTTGCACTCCTAGGCGCTCCTGCAGGCACGTGTCGAGGTCACCCTCAAGGTCACATAAGCGGCCATCGACTGACGTACGCCGTCATAGCTGGAAAAAGAGCCAAAGAAAGTACTCGCTTTAAAAGTGAAGAACGGCGTGAGTCGAGGAAAATGCTGTGTCGAGGAAAAATGGGGAACGTGAACATTTCGCTCTTTCTATCTGCGTTATTGGGAGGTCCTTTTCAAAATTTTATGCGGGGATATGTTCATTGACAGGCATCGAATTTACTACAGGTGCGTTCTCAGTTTTGAATAAAAGGCGTTTAGGACCCCTTTGATTGCAATAACTTTGCACGAAAGCAGACTGCTGCGTCAGAATGGTCTGTCTGCAGTGCCCAGAGGTATGCAACAGCCCACGCAAGTAGCGCTCGCAGATGTTAGCTGCATCGTGACATTTTCCCCCCCTTGTGTTCGTTGAAACGCAGACGGTAACCCTGAAAATGCCCGAAAGCGCCAAAGCCAAAGGAATCTGCGCCACGGAGGACCAGGAGCCGGTTCTAGAACTCACGTGGCCAGTGTTCCGGTTCATCCTAATGTTCTCCAGAGTAAGTATATGCAAGGCACGCATGCGCGGAGTCTTCTTTAAGCCGATGTGGACTACGACGAATAGGCTGCCGTACATGGGCGCAGTAAGACGCTGGGTCGAGCTACCTCTGGTTGAATTAACACGATGCCTGACACAGTCAACATTTTCAAATGCTCGATAAAGCGGCGCGGTTATTCTAGGACTGTGATCATCGTCATCGCAAGGGCGATCAGATTAAACAGTCGTTAAAGAGAAATACAAGCCTGCATTAGTAAAGCGGAAAGTTGGGCTAGTTGGTGGATGTATGTAAAAAAAAAAAATTACGCAGATCTCATGCATTGTAGAATCGATGTAAGCGAAGCTTTCTGTGCTGGTTGCTTTCATTGACGATAATCAGCGGTGATGTTGATGGCGAAAGCTTAATTTCTTCAAGGTTTAGTCTAACACGAGAGTGGCGAGTTGATGTTAAACATTACCTTTCGTGCACCACTTCTGTTTGTCTCCATAGTACACAGAACACACAGGGCGAAGTATTTGCTTGAGGCATTGTGGTGCGCCATATTTCATAACCTCTGAGTGTGTTGAGCATTGCCACTGCCTCACATTGCACACCGCATCGTGGCAGAAGTATTAAACTTGAATTGGATTATGAGGGACGCCTTAGTGACGGATTCCGGATTAATTTTGGCACCATGGTGTTCTCTAACGTGTCCCTAAATCTAAGTGCACGAGCGTTATTATATCGCCCCAGTCCAAATGCTGCTGCCGTGTTCGGGATCAAATCCGCGATTTATAGCATGCCATAGCCGCAAAGCTACCGCGGCAGGCACAGGAGTGTTGATTTAATGGTCGACCGCTTCCGTAGTGTGGCCTAGACACGTTGGTGCGCTTTAATTATTGCGGCTCTGCTTATGCACGCCAAGCGTAATTTGTCCGCCTGACCTATTTCCATGGTGTTTATTTTTCAGAAATAGAAGGAACGTGCTGTACCGTACCTTGAACTTAGGCATATCCAGTTTTTCCGCAACCGCTGTCGTATAGTAGTAAGATTTCCTTGCCTTCTCAAGCCACCTCCCCCCACCCCTACCCCCTTGCATGAGAACTGCCTCTTCTCCTCCGGCCTCTCTTCAGTTTTATCTACGTCCCCTCTGGACTCACACGTTAGTAGAAAGGGAAGCGCTGCAGTTTCTGCAATGTTTTCGAGATGAGTCATGGATAATTACAGCTGTCAAGAAGCTAAAGTGGTGACGCCCAGGGAGCTCCAGAGGGCATTGCGCACATTCGACGCGGTGGGGTCCAAACCGAGTTTGCCGCGTCGCCTTTCCTCTCTGACTCGCTCCTGTCATGTATATATATAGGCTCTGACCTCCTTCCTCCCCCCCTCCACCCCTCGACGCGGTGTGCCGACAGCAGCAGCCACAGCAGAAGCAGCCGTGTGAAAGCCGAAGCAAGAGGCAAAGAAAGCTCTGCTTAAAAAAAAAGGCGGGGGGGGGGGGTACTGCGCGAAAGACGCACCTTTAGCGTTACACCCCCTTTTTTACTGCATTAGTAAACTACGATTCTGAAGTAGCAAAAAAGCCGCTTTTACTCCGACAGGTAAAGACGAAGAAGCAAAGACACGTCGCAGTGGAGTTCCCGCGCGCCCGCTCACCGTGACGTCATGGATTTTGACAGCGTCCGCTGCAGATTAGTTAATTGTTTCTCGGTAAATAAGAATCCCTATTGAATAAGAAAAAAAGAGCGCCACTTTTCTCTGTGTTTCCGTATCCATATATAACCTTACATGATCATATGGGACACTGTGTAAAAAACCTTATGTTCTCATTTAAAGCCTTACTGGGATTGTGGTACAAGGCATATGGATCACGCACCCCAGCAACTTACGAAAACTTTCCTAGGCCGAGAACAGCCCAGATACAAAAACACATCTTTAAATCCGTGACGTCACATCGACGTACCAGAGCCGAGTTACGCTAAGTTTTCAAAAAATCTGAAAGTTCCGCTTTCACATTCCCGACAAATGACTGAAAATAGAGTTTTCGAGAGAATTAAATGATTTACTTTTGTTGTAAAGGCCGGTTCGCCCCGTACCATAATTTTATATGTTCTTATGAACTTATGTGGGGAAATACGGGTTTTCATGCAGGATCTCATATGACCATATAAACATTTGGAATAAGAGAACGTAGGCCCCCAACGGGAGGAAAGTAATGCTGCCGCTGTCAGCGTCGCATACAAGTGGCACTGATAGTGCAACCAAACTTCTGCTTCTGCAGTCGGAAGAATTCAGCTCTCTCATAAACGCAGTTTTTTTAATTAGTTCAGCGGTTGTTTAACGACAGCATTTCTGCGTTTTAAGTGTATCTGCATGGAAAGAGGAATAGGAGTAGACTTCGAGGTAAGGCTTCTTCTTCCTTTTGTCGCGTGTTATCGCCAGTTCTAACTGCTGCCGGAATCTGTACACGGCAAACTGGAAGTTCACAGATCATTAAAATCGGCTAAAAATATTTTCCAGGTAGAATTGCTGCTTGCGGAGCCAGTTGGTTCATACTGAAATTTGAGAGAGCCAGCGAACAAAAATTTAGACGCAAACACGACGTAAAGAAGAGACACCAAAACGCTGGACTAGCAACTGACATATATTTGAAAGAAGACGGATCAACCCTCGAACGCCAAACCGCCGACGTATGCGCAATGCTCTTAGCAAGGTACAAGATTCTTTAAATTGATGAGCACATCATTTTTCCCTATCTATTTCTACTTCCTTATGTTTAAAGCTCAAGCTTTCAGGAAAGCTATCTCTTTATCGCTCAGAGGAAAATGCGTCAGTGTTGCATCTCTTTGAGCGATAGCGAGACATCCCTCCTAAAAGGTTGAGCTTTAGACGCAAGGAAGTAGAAAGTAGAAACAGGTAGGGCAAAATGGTGTGTTCATCAATTTAAAGAATTTTGTACCTTGCTGAGAGCATTACGCATGCGTCGGCGGTTTGGTGTTCGATAGTTTATCCGTTTTCTTTTTCGTTTTTCTATTTTTTTCCTCAAATATATGTCAGTTGCCATTCCAGCGCTGTGGTGTCTCTTCTTTCCGTCGTGTTTGCGTCTCAAATTTCTTTTTCGCTGGTTTTCCAGGTGTTTTCTAAGGTAACCAATATGGGCACAGAAATTTCAAAAGACAGTCTTTCGTCACGCCACGAGAGGCCTTGAAAACCGGTTATCAGTAGAGCTATGGGCCACTGCCTTCTCTTTGGGGCAACGGAGATCAGGCGCAACACGAATTTGTGGGAGGAGCCTCTACTGCACTGTTTACCTGTCACTGACTCTACAGACGCAGTGACAATTTATCAATGGCGCGTACTTTACAACCGCTCAGTGTGGGCGTCGCAGAAGAGACACCGTTGACAGCCGGCATTTATTCTGTTTTCAGACTCCTCCGGTGAACGACAAAGGCAGGGGATCATGGAAGGTCAGCGGTATGGAGATTCAGTTCAACACAAACTCTCCTTTCTTCCCGGGTGCCACGAACGGTAAGTGTGAAAACTGCGTGATATGAGCACTACCAAAAAGAAGAACAAAATTCTAGCAGCACCGATCTCACGATAAATGTTGAGGATAATGCAATTTTCATTGAAGCAATGTAGCGACACACCGTACTGCCAAAATTATCACTTCTGTGTAACCGACTTTTTCAATTTTCTGTTACCGACATCATCTTCACTTCGCTGTAGTTCAGCGCTCTTCGCTGAATGCCGCGCTTTGGTACCATTCAGTTCCCTTGCCTTCTTTCTCCACACATACGCACGCACACCTGCTTTTTATCTGCTTGTCCATCCGGGCACCTACCCAATGGCACATACCCATTCTGGAGGACTGATCAAGAGAGAGAGAGAGAGAAAACATTTATTCGGACCATCGAGGTGGTTGATCAAGAGGTTGATCAAGGACGTGCACAAAAGTGGGTGAAGTTCCCGCATAATGCTAGTTGCATTAAATGAAATTCCACGTACACTTAATGGTAATTCCTGCTAACGTACGCCATGGCACGAGCATGTGGTTGAATGTATAATTCGATCTGTTTGCTCTAATTGAAGTCAGAAAAAACACGGGGAAGACGGCAGATGGAAATTCAAGACGATGAGCAAAACGAGAACAAGGTGGAAGCAGGAGCCAACGTTTCGACAAGTGGACTTGTCTTCTTCAAGGCGACATATGCTTTCCTCGCCACAGGGTTCTAAAGGGGAGAGGGTGTACGGCGGGTAGGTGCATCAACGAGCGAAGGTGTGTTAACGTGTCGAATTGAAAATAAAGGAACGCTGCGCACAAGGCCAGGGGCCGGGCCGTCTGTCAACCACGTGTCAACGCACGCATGTTAGCCGGCGTGTCAAAGGCGTGTGATACGTCGGCTGGAAAAAATAAAAAAAGGCAAGAAAAGGGAATAAAATAAGATAGAGAAAAATACGCTAAGAGACCAAACTAAGCGTCGTTGCCGATAGCTTGACATTTAGCATAACGAATAGATTTTAAAGCTCCCTTTGAAACGTTTATGCCTAATTGTTGCAATGTCTTGAACTTATGGATAAGCTATGATTCTGTGTATTTTCTTTCTCGTTCAGAACGGAAATTTGACTGTAAGATGTAGAGTTTAAGTTCATCAAAGTTATTACCTGGTTGGTTGAAATGCTAGACGACGACTTCGGGAAGCTTTTTAGCTGTGTCCGCGCGATGTCCGTTTAATCTGACGTTCATTGATTGTCCTGTTTCACCGATATCGGTGAAACAGGACAATCAATGAACGTCAGATTAAACGGACAGTGATTAAACTCTACATCTTACAGTCAAATTTCCGTTCTGAACGAGAAAGAAAATACAGAGAATCATACCTTATCCATAAGTTCAAGACATTGCTACCTATAGGCATACACGTTTCAAAGGGAGCTTTAGAATCTATTCGCTATGCTAAATTTCAAGCTATAGGCAACAACACTTAGTTTGGTTTCTTAGCGTATTTTTTTTTCTTTCCTTTCTTTTTTTCCAGCACACGCCGGCTAACACGTGTGCGTTGACACGAGGTTGACAGACGGCTGGGCCCCTGGCCTTGTGCGCAGCATTCCTTTATTCTCAATTCGACACGCTAACACACCTTCGCTCGACATGAAAACTGTTTACAGCGCAAACACATGCAACCACAAAGTATAAGGGACAGGACACAAGCGCTGACTGTCAACTAACTTTTATTAACAGAAGACGGGTGCCTTATATAAGGGGAAAGGCAGAAGTGAAGGGGGAAGGGAGTGATACAATCGGGGAAAATGACGATGCGCATCGGTGAACGAACGTGCAAGCAGTCAACGCATTCAGACGCGAAGAAACAAGAAAACGAAAAAAGTAGACAAACACTAACAAAAGGCGAGGGATACTAAGATACAATGAAATCAGTAAGCAGCCGCTTCCAAAAAATGAAGCTCTGCCGCAAAAAGCGATACAGAAGGGGTGCTTACGCACTTGCTGCCATATTTGTGTATGTAGAACGCTTCCAAAGTGGTTGCATGTGTTTGCGCTGTAAACAGTTTTCATGTCAAGTATGCACCAACTCGCCCAGAAAGAAGTTTTAATGAAACACCTTCGCTCGTTGCTGCACCCACCCGCCGTACATACTCTCCTATTTAGAAGAAGTCCATTTATAATACTGTGGCGAGGAAAGCATATGTCGCCTTGAAGAAGACAAGTCCCCTTGTTGAAACGTTGGCTCCTGCTTTCACCTTGTTCTCGTTTTGCTCATCGTCTAGTTGAAGTCAGTGTCATAAGATGGCGCCACTTCCAATGCTGTACACGTACTTTTCTCTAGTACTTCAGTATATCCTAAACTGCCTTTATCTAACGCAATTAGGATTCTTTGCGAATTGTACCCACTTTCATGTTTGTCCGTTAGTATCTAACCGCACGCACGCAGCTTGGGTCACTTATGTGCCGCTCTTCAATTTCTTTCACAACAGCTTGGGTCACATGAGTACGCGCTGCTTCTCAACGACAAAAAAAAAATCCTCTAAATTTTCTCCGGTGCAGGGCGGAATCGAACCCGCGTCATATGTACTCAGACGCTCGCCGGGCGCGGACTTTGCGGTAGTGGCGCCAGGTGGCTCGGCGAGTCGAGGAAAGCGCGAGAGGAGCCCGGCTGCAGCACACGCCCCATACATGACGCGTTTTGGCGGCGGCAATACAATGTAGATACATTGCTTCAATACTAACAGCATTAACATCGACGGTAATCCCGAAACGGCTTATGCACGATTTTTTACGGGCAGACAAAAATTCTCCGATGAAAGCTACCTCTGGGCATTTCGAGTGTCGCTGCATTTGCTGCGGTTGCAAGACCTAAGCTGACAGCTACCGTCGCCATGCCGCAGCCGGCAAGCGAACGGCCCGGAGTCCAGAGAATATGACACTTTTCGAGACACCGATGGGCGAGTCGTACTTTTGTCCAACGCCTAAGCTGGTCACGCTGACGGACTCACGCGGAGGACGCAAAGTGGCCGTGCAGTTCAAGGACCTGCGCATCCAGGCGTACGAGTTCCAGGGAACCTATGGTCCAGGTAAGTTCGTACGAAGGTGAAGTCACTTCAGCGTCGCGTGACGCTACGCACGTCATAATCTTACAGCTTTCACAATGCTACTGTAGATTTGAGCGTCGAGATTACGCGCACCTTTGCACCGTGCTCGCCGAATCGCGGCTGCTGTGTTACATCAGTGCATATTGCCTTTAGGCAGTTTCATGGGCGGCTTAGATGCAGCCCCTTTCTATATGTGGTGCCGCCTTGTTGAGCGCAGTTCCAAGTTGCCTAGATGCGCGCGCATCGAGGCACCCGGCACCCGACGCAGACAGGAAGTGCGGTAGGCGTGCCAGAATAGCTAAGCATATATACCATCCATCCATACCATCATACCGTCATACCATCCAGACATGGAGAGCCACAGCAATGCATAGTCGGCGCCACATGCATTGACGCAATATAAATGACAGTATCGCAAAGTGGTCCGATGCGGTAAGACGAGTCAATTCGTATCGAACTCAGATATATTTGAATTTTGCAGCTTAGCGAAAACTGTAACACCAGAAGTATGCAATGTGCAGACGAATAAAAAATAAATTAAGGAAATCTATATTTAGGGTGGCGGAGGTTAGACTCTCAGTGGATGCACCTGCTCTCCGGCGTGTTTTCTTTCATACTGGACCATGCTGACACAATTTATTGATGCCACAGCGCGAGCGCATGCGTTTCCTCACGTCTCACTCCTCCACGCAGCGCACCGATGCAGCCAGGTGCGCATGGCCGGCGTCCAGGACCCGTTCCCGCAGGACGAGACGGTGCCCATCGCCGTCGGCTCCACGCTCGCCGTGGCTGCAGTTGCCGTGGTCGTCGGGTACGCCCTCTACCGATCAGTCTTCGTGCGGCGGGTGGACTACAATACCATGAACTGAACGACTACTATACAGCGCGCCTCTGTAGTACACGTGCGCTGCAGAGCTACTTACATTGACACCACTATGGCCGCCATTCCTGGGTACCAAAAGAAGGCTCGGTAGCCTCACATAGGCCCGCTATCATTAGCGGAAGACGCGAGCGTAACGGCGTTTGAGTGGAGACCACGTGTGGCGCCTACGTCACCGGCAGATGTACCATAACGAGCGCAGCACTAAGCACGCCGCTCAGCCGCGCCCGGTGCGCGATTGGCGCGGCTCAGCGCCTGTGAAAGTTGCCAGGTGGTGGAGGCGGTAGCTATAACAGTTCATCAGTAGCGGCGTACTAAGACTCCCTAATAGTATAACGCTTCAACACATCGTGATCACGACGTCCTTTGTGCGTTTGCAGTATGCGCTACTGCAACGCAGAACTCCTGGCCACATGCGCATACGTTGGAGCGGGTGCGCAGATGAAACCTTGAGGCACTAATTGCCGCCACGCTAAATCTTTATCAGCCCTTCGGGCTGGTCGATCAGCGACGATAAGAACATATGCGAGCACGCGCAGCTGTCCGGAAGCGTGCAATGTGATCTCCAAGCGACATCGTGCTGTTTTATAACGTTCTGCACATGCCGTTTTGAACGCTGCACGAAAGTGCAAAGCAAGCACTCGCATATTCTTTGTGGAGATGAAACAGTAAGAGCCGGCACATATGGGAAAACTGGCTGCACTGTCTGTAATGACATTCCTAGATGCATTCAGGGAAAAAAAGAAGGTCGGGAGCTATAAGATCGAACTTTACGATTCACGCGATTTACCTTCATGCAGGAGCATATTAAGACAACTAAAGAGCCGGTTCAAGCTTCACACACACGCACACAAGGCCATATGACGACATGCAAACTGGCAAAGAAGGTCTATGTAATCCATGTCTTGCCTTAGCGTCATATTTTAGTTAACTTGATTTGAAAACTGCATTCATATTGTTTGCATCGCTGTTAGGCATTCTTTCGCTACAAATGACTGCTACTTCCAGCTTGAAGCATAATTAAAAAAAAAACAGATTAGTTAAATTGTGAAAAATGTGGACAGTGTTTGGAAGCCTTGCACAAACTTGCTTCTGGCAAATGCAATTTACCGTGTTAACAGAAATACCTCCGCAGTTTCCGCAATGTACCATATAAAAGCAAAGACGAAATGAAACAACTTAAATACACTAATGAAAATTACAAGCACTACATTTTGGAAACGCTGGGTTTCTCTGGTCTCTTCAGATGTATTACAATCGTGGCAGGCCTTTCCCCTAACTTCCCTGCAGCCCTGGGAGAGCTCAAGGCCAGAAAGTCATCCTGCAATATTGCGCTGTGTTGCACCCTATTGCTGTCACATGACTGATCTATAGTAGGACATAAAAAGAAAAACATCTAGCCCCTTTCAGCAAATCAAAACTCCAATGATATTACTCACAGGACCGGTCAGAGGACTGGTGTTTGTAGTGAAACACTATTTGTTAAGGGTGAGTTAAAGGGGAAAGCTGAGATTGTACAGTGCTGTCACAAAATGCGTGCATGTAAACACAGCTGAAACATCGAGAAAGCAAAGGAAGAAGATTCAGTGCGTGCGTGCGTCTGTCTCTCTGTCTGTGCGTGCGTGCGTGTGTGTGTGCGTGTGCGTGTGTGCGTGTGCGTGTGTGTGTGTGTGTGTGTGTGTGCGTGTGCGTGTGTGTGTGTGTGTGTGTGTGTGTGTGTGTGTGTGTGTGTGTGTGTGTGGCAAGGAAAACATGGTCTTCACGCTTGAAGGAAATGATCAGATCGTAACACATGAACCTGCAGCTGCCAACCATATTGCTCCAGCAAAACGATATGTCAAGGCACAGGTTTGCCCAGGAAAAAAGGAAAAGCTCTGCTTACAGCCATGCATGCTTAGCTGTAAGTGCATCAAGTGAGATCAGTACTTTTTCATAAAGCTAATGAAAGCTTCAGTAACACACACAAACACACACACACACACACTAATTGGAGGACGCTTAAGCTTCGTCTTTAAGAGTGGAATGCGATAGCATTCAATGATCCCCGAGTGCTTCTCACGCTTACCGGCAACTGCAGCTTATGTAATCGTAATGTTTACTGGGAAACCAGGGTGTCTACGAAGTTGACGTTTCCAATTTCCCTGAGTTTTTAAGGTTTTCCCTGACTGCGACACAGAACATTGTTTTATGTCAAGATGGGCTGACACAATGTTGCCCGATGCTGTAACTAGCAAGTACGTTAAAAAATAAAACAACGACTTAATCTAATTTGATTAGTAAGGAGTACTGTTCACCTTATTCAAAATGAAAGGAGGAGGGAGGGGTTAGTAAAATACGCAGCAAATCAATTATCTTCGAAAAAAAAATGGTGAAGCCCCTTGCAAATAGAGCCAAACATTTTCAAATACGAATAAAAAGAAATGCATATAGAGCATACAGAAGCAAATATTTTCGAATATGAGCTCTCTTTATCAACTAATAGCAAGCTCATTGGTTATGAGGCCCAAACTTTGTCACAAGTAACATTCTCTCTCAGCAGCTGGAAAGTCAACCTCAACTGTCCTGACATACTCTTAGCCCGCACATAACGTCTCAGTGTTGCATTTCACTACTTTAAATAGTTTGGTTTGGATGAGGGACAACTGCATCCGGGCGTCAGCCAAAACATTTTTTTGAGCTCAAACTCCTTCAAAAAAGCGGCGGCACACTTCCTTTCCTGTTAATTCCCCAATGCGTCAGTTCTTTCTGTTCTCGTCCTCCTTCCGCAGCGCGTTTACACCATGGAAAATTTGAAGCACCCTCTTGGTCAGTTGTGCAGTCAACGTCCGATTTCTCGGGCTCCCTATGGGTCGCGAAAACGTCCAAAAAATCGAGCAGTTCGAAAAAATGAATCCATGTCTTGTACTGCCCTTAAGGTCTCAAATAGCCACAGGCACATCCGCAAAGCTTTGAAGGCACTCGGTGCTCGTACTGGGATAGGAGATGGCGGGTGCACGCATGTATAGTTAAGGAATACGGCTGAAACTTGATTTAACGAAGTGATACCACCCTCTAATTATTTCGTTAAATCGGGACGCCTGTAAAATCAAGAAAATAATTTTTCGGTCCTTAGAAGTCTAAAATTGCAACGTAGCGACACGCAAAAGTTACCACGTCATCAAAATTTGCCGCTAATCCAGCAACCTGTTGCATAAACCATGAAATAACGAGGGCAAGCACCGCCGCCCCCTACCCAGGCGGTGCCGAGTACGCAGTTCCGCGCATCTACGCAGCGTGCAGCCGCGTCGAAACAAAGTTAGGGCCACGACTAGGGTGCATGGATGTTTTAACGCGGTATCTTTAGAGCGCACGCTCGAAGAAAAACCCATCTGCATAAAAATTAGAAAGAAATCGGCGCTTTTTTTTACTCATTTATTTCAGGAAAAGCTTTGTTAAATCTAGTTCGGCCAAATTAGTTCCATTAATTCGGTTTGACGACACCATTGAACTTTATGGGTACCTGCCAGAGAATGGAAATTTCTTCGTTAGATCGGAAACCTTGTAAAATCGGCTTTCGTTAGATCAAGTTTTTAAAGGGAAGCTGAAACGGTTTTCAATTTCCATGAATTGCTGGGATTGGGAAGAACAGACCTAATAATTTACGGTTCCGAATTTTTTTCTTCGTTTTGTTAATATAAGGGGCGGAAATCGCTTTCTAAATCACCCCCGCGGACACGCCCCCATCGCTTCCCGGAGCGCCGGGTGAGGTGGTTGCCAGAGGAGAGAACCGGCGAGAGTGACGTCATTCGCGGCGACCGAGCGGCCGGACCGGCGTGCTGGCATGTACTGGCATGCCTCTTTCCGTCCTGCGCTTTACTGAACGACGCTACGAGAGATCTGCCGCCGCCGCCGCTCACGTTTGTTTTCTTTTTGCGATTTTCGTAAAATGTTCTTTCGTGTAGCTGCCCGTCGCGGCAGGTTCACGTGCATGCTCGTGCGAGCAAACGCCGCTGGCACGCTGCGAAGCATAGACGGAAACGCGCGCAGTAATAAATTTTGGTGACCGGACTTCGTGCGTAGCTTCCACAGCTTTGCATCTGAGGTATGAAATGGAGTATAGGCTTGCCTAGTGACATTCAACGTCCGGTTGCAGTTATCGTGTTTACCACACGGCGGTGCTAAAACTGCCTAATATCTTTATGTCAACACTAGCATGGAGCACGCATACCGATTCTTGATCGAGCCGCAATCGCAAAGTCGTCGAACCAGCACATATATTGCACATATAATACCTCGGGCCATCTCTGGATGTGTATGATAAGCAACTTCCGTGACTGTACCTCGCAGCACTGCATGTGCGCGGTTTGAAACGCGGCACTCATGTTCGCGATCGTGTATCAACACTCAAAAAACCACGGGACTTTAGACAAGCAGAGGCAAGGTGCTTGACATCGCGGAATTGCACGTGTTTACAATCTAATGAGAAGTTAGTGCTTCGGCATTTTTCCAGCAGCAAGTTCCCAGTGACACTTTAGCGCATTTTTTCTCCCGTCATTGGAACGTGCAGCTACATGAAAAAAAAAAAACATACGTACCAGCTAAGATTTCCAACGCGCGAGAAGGTGCACAAATAGCTCTTACTGTTGGCACACTCAACATCGTCGTTGCCGCCGTTACCGCCATTTCCGCTATCGTTTTCCGTATCGGCTGTCGGTTCGAACATGTACGGCGAAAATACAAGCTGTCCGAGACAGCGAGAACGTTCCATAATGATTACAACTCAGCTATGAAGCCAGAACAGAACAGCGCGCTACGTTCTGAAACGGCGGCATGCGGCGGCGCCGACCGGCGACTGCCGCGATTGACGTCACAGCGGCCCCGACCAATCACGGGCAACAGCGGCGTTCGCGTGATGCCCTGAGGCGCTGGTGCGCGTTTTCTTGAAAAAACAGCCGCTTGCGTTTGTTTCCGCTCTTTTTGAACCAGATATTCGTGTTCATGGGACTCAAAACTGTAGAATGCCGCAGAGAACTCATTTATTTCGAAAAGTGTTTCAGCTTCCCTTTAACTGTCCATACTAGGTCCAGTGACAATTGCCCCTTTCCATACTTGTTAAGCTTCACCGCAATACTTAGCCTATGCTTCACCGCGCAACATTGCTAAATTGAGGCGAAGCCTACTTTCGAAAACCAGCATAATTCAAAGTGTCGTGCTTCATGAGCTTCGAAACCAATAGCGAAGATTCATCATCATCAGCCTGGCTACGCCCACTGCAGGGCAAAGGCCTCTCCCATACTTCTCCATTGCTCCGGCCATGTGCTAATTGTGGCCATATTGTCCCTGCAAACTTCTTAATCTCATCCGCCCACCTAACTTTCTTCCGCCCCCTGCTACGCTTCCCTTGGAATACAGTCCGCAACCCTTAATCGCCATCGGTTACCTTCTCTCCTCATTACATGCCCTGTCCATTTATTTTTCTTGATTTCAACTAAGATGTCATTAACTCGAGTTTGTGCCCTCACCCAATCTGCTCTCTTCTTATCCCTTAACGTTACACCCATCATTCTTACCCTTTTCGTAAGCCTCCAGGCCCCGTAGGTGAGCAATGGTAAGACACAGGTGTTACACACTTCTATAGCGAAGATTACAAAAGCTGAATCCGCGCCATTGCTGATAGCGGCAAATTGCTAACAGCAGCGAACGTCGAAGTAGCTAGGCCTAGCGTTGCTGCAGCAGTGGCTACGGCTGCCAACGGATCTACGTGCGAGAGCGCCGGTTCGAGGCGGCCAGATAGTCAACGTGGCGGCGGTGGTGGCTTTGCTTAATGCCGTTTCGCACCTGCGGTCAAGGCAAACAGTCGGGAAAATCGGCCGGCGAACGGTTCTTGCGTCCGAAACTTCATACGCGCTTCTGCAGCGACTCTATGGGGCACATGGTGGTGCCGCGAAGCCGTCAGAATTATCGCACATGTCCCGAAAATCGGGCGTCCGGAAAATCGGTTGCCGACTGTACACTGGCAACTCCTTCAGCCGACGACACGTCGTCAAAGACGATTCGTTACGATAATTTTCTGTTACTCGAGCCCACATAAGCGCGACTATAGCTCCATTTCAATAAAATTACAGCTAATTTTCCCTGACAGAAGCATAAATTTATAGACTATTCAATATCCCTGAGAACTACCGGTTTTCCCGGTTGGTAGACACCCTGGAAACGCTGGCCGCGAACGCTATGCACAAAGACAAGCTTTGTGGTTCCCCCCCCCCCCCCCCGCCCTTTTTCTTTTTTGATGGTGTGCAAGGAACCGAGGGGTCCGTTCCGCTCCTACTAAGACAGACCTCAAACAGCAGCTGGAAAACACTATTGCGTTAAAAGGGGTTTGAGTTTGAGTTTCCGCGTAAGAGAATTGTTTTCTTGTATACTCAAATTACAATCCGACGCTATCATGTCTGTAGGTTGTGTGTAAGTTGTACTTCACAATTTTTCTATGTATTTTACCATGAGAAATTCAATTAAGTAACTTCCTTGTGCTACATGGAGGGCCCGCGTGGTTGGGTATGCATGGCTAGAAATTCTTTTTACCGAAGCGACGTCCGGCGCTGGACGCAGACACAGGATTTTCTGCGACACGGGGCCCTTAACGGTATCGCGTTAAAACATGTGGTTATACTCTCTTCCCCTACTTACAGCTATTAAAGCTTGGCCTCTAGACAGCGACTCTGATGAGGGCTTCCAGATAAAGTGTGTTCAGCCTCCTTTCGGCACATGTTTTGCTTTGACAAGACAGCAGAGTCATAGTCATCATGAACACCCTGCACATAAGGTCTTCCATTCAGGACGGGTCAGAGCTAGAACACATCCCTACATTTAGACTGCAAAGCTTTGCATCAGGTTTATGGTACTGAACAAAGCACAAATCAAATTTTCTCTTTATTTGTATATCAGTAAAGTAGAATGCTGTGTGAAATATTTTGTCACGAAATAAGCCTTTGTTCTGGTTTCTATGGGATGTTAACAGTGCCTCAAATAATATACAACAGAAAATATAGCAACCAATGTATCATGAACTCAGCGTGTACTTACAGCCTACAGTCAGCAGCAAATTAATGTCTGCAACAAACCTTTCACTTATAGGCAGTTTATGGCGAGGAGAGTAAAGCTTTATGACCTCCTATTAAATATTGAGCAATCTCCAGAGGCATTCAGTCTGTAACAAATGAGTCAATGTCGGTGTGCTTGTCGCAGCTCTTGCGCATTAAGACACAGTTCACACTGGAATTTGCCTGCAACAAAACTGGGATTTAAGACGACACTTCAGCTTAGGTCCACCCCGAACTTTCTTACCAATTCAAATACATGTGAAACGCAGAAAAATGCTTTCATTAGGTAATCTCTTATCAGGTTCAAATAAAATCTGCCCCATTTAAATGGGGCAGTTAAATTCTAGTGACTGCAGGAGCTTATTTTATTCATTTAACCCATACAGTGTCAAGAGATGTTTCAATTTTGTAAACTGCACCTAGAGCAACTCAGTGAACAAACGGTATGCCAGTTGCTCACATAAAACAATATTATTTTAAACAGGGCTTTGATACAAGGCACAAAAATGAATATAATATAGATCACATAAAGCTATGCAGCCCCATGTGATACAGGTACTACAAGAATGTTTTTGTGAAGTTGTCTCACAGAGAAACTTTGCAAAGGTTGCATGCACAAATTATTTATACATTTCAGAGCTATGCGCAAAGTTTAATTTTGACTGCTCTAGGCATTCTAACAAACACACTTACGTAAATGTGGCTTTTATGCCCTTCAGTAACCGGAAATGTTGTAAACTTCATCCTTCAATTTTCTGAAATTTTCATGACTTTTGGCAATGCTCACAAGAAGTTTAATAGTAAGAAAACAACCTGCTGCCAACAGCCACTAAAGCTTAGCTTCTGCTGTAAAATTAAACAAACTGAGTTTAAAATATCAGTCCAGTGGTGAAGACAAAGGGGCATCTCTGTGTTTCCCAATCATTTGAAGATGGAAGCGCCAAGTAAAGATTCCTCCTATTCCTACCACCAGTGAAAAACCAATCAATGTCGGTCTAAGCTGGCAAAGTGTAAAGAGGGCAGCAGCCTTTGCACTTCTGCAAAACTGTGCGTGTTGCAGCTCAGGCACGCTTACCAAAATGCGCTACTGCGGTACTGCAGTAAATGCGGAAATGTGCAGCTGTCAACACTATACACGCCACATAGTAGCATGGAAACTTCTCAATCCTGCAGAAATGCTAGCTCCACATGAAATGAACAAATGTCTGTGTGTGCCTGGCGAGTTTTCATAACCCCTTAAAGCATGCAGCAATTGTACTGAATGAAAACCATGCACTCATATTATTGCATTTCGTTTGTTGACAAGTGCACAGCAAAACAGCAAAGGCCAGTTGGCCAATGTCGACTGCTACTTTTCTGCTGTAGAGTGTCAATCAGCGAAAAAAGCTTACAGGGCAGAGAACTTGAAGAAAATGAAATTGAACTTCTGCAAAACCTGGGCACTTAGCGTCGCCTTCAAATGTTCAATGTGTAGTAGTTTCTGCAACCTGCACTGATCTATTGAATTAGAAGCACCATGCCTTAACAGACCGCAAATTCACATTTGTCACGAGACCCATGTCCTGTAAGCTTTCATTGCTGACAATACGTACACAAGCACATCAGTGTAGCAAACAAAAATTTCCTGTCAATGTCTTTTAAAATATTCTGCGACAGTTTCAGGGGTGGTCTTAACTGATGATTATGTACAGCAGGGATGGATTTTGGTTGTGACCTTTGTTGTGTATTTGAAAGTTCACAAACCTTTTACTCCATCAAATTGCAAGATTTCTACATAAGAATGAACATTTATGTCTTAGTCCTACATGAGTTTATAAAAAGGAATAAAGGATGAAAATTTGCAAAGTCACAGCTGTTTTGTCAGTAGTGCCATGGTGGCCACAAGCAGAGCAAATGTAGTTGAGTAGAATATGTTGCTGGGCAAGTTGGTTTAAGTCTAGGGGGGTACATATTACTTTGACATGGTAATAGATTTTGTAGGAAGGACTAAGAAAGAAAGTGCTTGCTCTGTTCTTTCCTACTGCCTCCTACAAAGTCTTTATTTCCACGTCGTGCTCACATGTACCTGCTAGAGCAAATATGTTCGTTTCTCAGGTTGGGAATGAAGAATGACCACATCAGGTGAATAAAAATAAAGAAGAAATGGAATAAAAGTTGCCACCAGTGTATAGCTACAAATGTTGCTGCTTGCACAAATGTTTTGGAAGGTCCCTTCCTACCCCCTTTTTATTTCCTATACCATGTCAACATTTAGCAGCAGAAGTAAAAATAATTATGAATGTGAAAGTCTTGTGGGTCCACATAATTTTTTTTGCTCTGTTCTTCCTAATGAGAACAAAATTTACCTGGAATGTAATTTACTGCTGGGAAACCCTACCGTAATATAACAAGAGATTCCCCCCTACCAAAAAATCCACCCGTTTCTGGAATGATTTGCTATTTTTTCCAAAACACCGAGAGATAGCCCACTTCTCGTAAACCTACTGCCCTGTAGACGTGGAACCCCCACCCCAATAGTAACAACCATGGCAAAATCAGAGTCGGTTAGTTGCTGTCACAGATAAGAAATAATGGTGGCTAGGAAGGGCAGTCATCTTTGGTTCATCCCCCTTTGCTGCAATGGTGACCTTGGCAGAAGCTAGGTACCACAGGAGATAAGCGAACAATGCTGAAAAATATCCGAACTTGCAAAACTTGGTCACTTCATCTTTTGTCGCGGAGCAACAAGGATGTCCGGATGAACAGAGCTTCATGATGTAAGAGAGTAGAGGCGATCCATAGGCACTGGAACACCGACGGCAATGTGTGCAAGACCATCCATCAATTTGGGGCAGACCACAAGCGATTGATGCAATGGAACTGAAGTGAGACAATGGAACAGTGATGGTAACCGTTCTTTTGAAGGTTTTGAGGAAGACTGAACATGGGCATGCTCTAACCAAACGTTCACAACCTTTCGCTACAATGTTTTTTTTTTTTAAGGGACCCTGAAATGGTTTTGACAATTTTGTACAACTGTGTTGAGTCGTTAGAGTAGGTCCTTCTGAACATTAATTGATGCATCTAAGTGCTCTGCATAAAGCCTGCAATTTATTATAAGGTTTTAAAAATGTACATCACTGCCGATCGCAGCACATCGCTCAACTGAATTTCAAGCCGCCCCTACCCATTTAACATCATTTACCCCAATGACATTAGTAAGGTGAGCTACCCGATTGGCTGCCCAGGGTGTGTCATCAATAATTTTACCAACATTATGGTGGACAAATGTCCATAATAGTTGGAATGTTAGTTAATTGCTTCTATAAAAAGAAGGTAACAGAAAGAGAATGCACAAGAACAATTTCTCACTACATGTAAGCAGTTCTGGCACACAGCAAGCACTGTCTGCTTGTGTTACAATGTGATCCATTTTGACGAGAGCTCAGCAGTCAGAGTCTTTTCGCAATCACCATGATACAACTTTGTTGCGTTGTGCGCCGCAAACGTAGCAACTGGCAATATGTCAAGCTGCGACACCATGTCCCTTTGCAAGGCAGCAGATGGGCAGACTGGCTGCAGCACATCGGACTGCCGCTATCCGATCAGCACCAGGATTGGCGAATTTGCAGCCGTCACTTTACACCGGAGGATTACTACCGCAATTGCGTTTCGCGAGTCTGGTAGTCGGGTAAATGCAAGAGCAAGGGGCCTGGCCATTTGGCCATGCCGTTTCATGGAATGAGCAGAAGCGCAAATGTGAATGGTCTGCATGGTGCAGCCACCTGGTGGCACAGAGCTCAACCACACACAGTAGCAGTAACAAAATGTATTCATCTTTGCTACTGGTCTAAATTTTTCGCAGGAGTGTAATCATCAACACATTGTTTTTGTAAATGTTTAAAATGTTTTACGCTTGGTTAGAGCAATATTAGCGCTTTGTTTGGCTGGTTAAGCTCTGCGCCAACAGGTGGCTGGACCGTGCAGACTGATCAGGTCGCTCACGTACGTCTGCGCTAAAATTCCTTCATCAGCTTGAGTTTATGCCTCCAGCCATCCGTCTAAACGCCCAGGTCGCCTGTGGTTACTGGAATATCGGACACATTCGGTGCTGCGACAGAATGCTCTCGCTTGGGGTCAACTGCCAAGCAGTTGGAGAGAGCTTGGAGAGGCTTCGTGCGCTCGCTCCTAGAGAAACGGAAGTCGATGACATGACGTGCCATCATGACGCAGAGCCAGTGAAAGTGGAGCTTAGCCCCGATCACTTGGCAGACGAGTTGAAGAGAAAATGCATGACTATGGAGGAGGGTAACTTGTAATTGTCCGTAGCTCTCTTAATGAGACGCTTCACACAAATTGTGGTGCGAATGATTAACTTTAGCTGTACCCTACGCGTCTACAAAATTTGCTCGGACCATTTTAGGGGCCCTTTAACTTTTTTCGATGGTACACTGAAAGTTAGCCCACTCTATCTTTTCACCCAATTTGCTCTAGATTTTAGGTGGGCCATCTCTTGGGATATTATGGTAAGTTTTTATCCCTCTCCACGCAGATTTTAATGTATAGGGTATTACATCCAAAAGCAAAGCTGGGGCTATGCAAGATATTTTCTCATCAGAATGTGGCTGGAGATAAAACCTATGACCTGCTCAGTAGCAGGACACCATAGCCATCTAGCTGCTGTGGCAAGTCTTTCCATATGGATACTGAACACAACTCAATTTGTTTTCACCAAACACATACAGCAGGAAAAAGAAGATGCAATATCGTGGTTTTCTGTTAAAGGTTATTACCAATATGTCTAAGCTTCCAATTTATACATTTTCAAATATATTGCCGAAGAGGATGTACACTGCTGCTGTCAGGGCAACATATGTGGAAAACACTGCTTACTGCCGATGCCATATCATTCTGCTTTAGACTTTATTCATTTCATAATGGCTCGCTGTTGCTTATGTTTACGAGTTTGTCTATGAACGAATGCAAGTTCTTCTTTCATCACTTGTAATATGTTAAATGTGCAGTAACATGCCAAGACTTTCGCTCAGCTAACCTCGACAGTTATCACTAAGCCTCCTCTCACTAGCGCATGCGTATCCTTGGACATACTAATTGATGTTTATAGTTCTTTTGTGATACATACTTGGAATATACAAATTGTTTGTATGATAGGTAGGCTTGGCAAAGGAAATAATGTGGCCATAATGTTGCCACTCCAAATCTATGCTTGGAGTGGCATCTGACATGGGCAAAAACACCAAGAGCAAGTGGGGCTATACTAATCCAGGTACAACCAGATTAGGAACATCCACTAAGCTTCAACAAAAGACACTCCCTCACCAGAACAGGAATTGGCCTCACTAGTGCAGTATTTGGCCACTCCCTCCCAAATGACTCATTCGATCAACCAATAGTCCTCGGGCCCCAGCAGCTGCGGAGCACCTGACCAAGGCAGTGGTCAGACCGGTAACTGAGCAAAGGGTGCTAAGAATGTCTGGACACAGAAAGGCCGCCAATGGAAAGTGACCCTTGCAACGTTTAACACTCGAACTCTCTGGAGTGAAGCTAGCCTAGCAGGATTCTTTGAGAAACTATCAGGCATTGCTTTGGATATAATTGGCCTTAGTTGGTTAGAACTGGTGAGGCTTATACAGTGCTCACAAATGGCCACGTCCTCTCGTATAGAGACTACCAGATAAGAAGCAGTTCGGAGTAGGATTCCTAATCCATAAGGACATAGTGTTAGGAATTTCTTCGCAGACACACAGATTTTAAGAAGGGCGCTCTTTAATAGATAAATAAAAGAAAAAGAAAAAGAGTCCAAGACAGCGTGACGACTACCTTCCTTCGCGGCCACTATCTCTCCCTCCTCTGTTGCCAGCCTTGGCTCCCGATTCCGCTAACACTCGGCCATTCTGACAGCGAACTGTCCTCAGTTTACACGGTACAGTACCGAAGATACAAAGGTATTTTGGACATGCGTGTGCTACGTCTCGGCATGTTGTCTTCCTCGTCGGAGCTTGATTGGTCAGACACTTCTTGGCATCTTCCATCCCATCTCTTCAGTTGGCTGAGGTGGGCGCTAGTCGAGTAGACGCTTTTCCTTCCGTTCATCTCGGTCACTCTGTAGGTGTCCGCTGGGAGTATTTTAATCACAGTCAGTGGACCTCTGAACTTCTGGGTTTTTGTTGGGGCGCCGGTGTGCTCTGGAACGCAGTGCATGACCACTATGTCTCCAACACTTAGCTTGTCCGCTGTGGAGTGATGCTTCTTGAAGTACTGCTTCGGCTTTTCTTGCTGGCTCACTACTATTCCCTTTCAAGCCATCTCTTGAAGTTGCTCCGGACATACCCACTCATTATTCTCCGTGTTTAGCCATCCGAGGACACCATCCTGCATCCTTGGTTGATATCCATGCAGAAGCCTGAAAGGGCTAGTGCCTGTTGAGGCATTGTATGCAGTGTTTAGATAGCTCTCTAACTCATTGATGTTCTGATCTCTGTCCTTGAGAGTCGGGTCCTTGATTGTAGCCATAATACACGGTACCAGAGTTCGATTCACACGCTCCACCTGATCATTAGCCCCTGGATGGTGAGCAGAGTTCAGTGTGTGAGCCACACCATTTTCCTGACAGAAGGCTTCGAAGCCGTGGGACGTGAAACAGGAACCATGATCTGAGATTATGCGCTCCGGCAGCCCGAACTCTGTTATAAAACTCTGCATGCACCATGGTATATTTCTCGCTGAGGTGTCTCGCACGGGGTAGAGACGTACAAACTTGGTCAGATTGTCCACCAACACCAAAATCCACTGGTTTTTCTTGGAACTTCTCACAAACGGACCAACATGGTCCACGTGTACAACTTGAAATTGTCTCTTCCCAGGTGGTATCAGCTGCTGAAGTCCAGGTTTCTTCCCTCCTGGAATCCTTGTGAGCAGACACTTGAAACACCTATGGATGTGCTGGTCCACGTAGCGCTTCATTCGAGGAAACCGTTTTTTGATTTTCGTCACTGTTCGGTCTGTACTAAAATGTCCCTGCAAGTTGTGAAACCTGACACAGTGTTTTACGCATGCTCTTAGGCATCACGAAAAGGAGTCGTCAGTCTTCTTCCACGTTAAAATAGTCTTCCATCCTTCAGTCTTAGGTTTTTGACCTTGAAGCTTTCTTCCTTGGTCCTTTCCTTGATTGGCCTCTCGAGAATTCATGCGAGGTTAGCCAAGTCCGCGTCAGATCGCTGGATGATCACAACTTGGTCCTCTAAACTTAAGGCAAGGCACACTTCGATCCTTGTCCCGACAACCTCATCGAGCGTGTCCTGCGGCGCTCCTATGGGTTCATGACTCAAATAGTCCACATGTGCCATTTTATCACCTGCTCAGTGCTTCACCTCAAAGTCATACTCTTGAAGTAAGTCGAACCACCTTTATATCTGTAGTTTAAGAGTCTTATGCGCATTCAGATACACATTTGCTTGGCAATCTGTTACCAGTGTGAACAGAATGCCTAGGAGGAATGGACGAAGTCTTTCCATACACCAGACTATTGCCATCAGCTCCAGTTTTCCTGCATGGTAATTCTTCTCAGCCTCAGTGGTGCGTTTACTGACACAAAACACCAAGTGCCAGCGTCCTGACTCATCTTGTTGAAGGATCATTACCGCAAGTCCATGTTTGCTTGCATCCGTGTGGAGTTCTGTTGGAGCCGAAGGGTCATACAACTTCAGAACCGAAGGCTCTGTCAGTTCTCTTCAGAGCTGGTCGAAAGCTTCCTGTTGCTCCACTCCCCATATAAACTTTGTGTCTTTCTTGGTCGGAGAAGTAAGTGGTTCTGCCTTCAGGGCATAATGGGGAATGAACCATCTGAAAAATCCTGTCAGACCTAGAAATCTCTTGATACTGAACATCAGTTGGCGTGCTAGCATCCAATATAGCTTGTTGCTTCACTTAACCCACAAGACCACATTGCGTACCTATGCATGGGAAATGAACTCAGGATTGGTCACCGAGATGCGATGAGGATTGCGAAAGGCTGCAGGTAGCCTTTCGCAATCTTGAAACCTAAGTAGTCGAGTTCGTCACTTCCAAACACACACTCGGATATCTTCAGGGTTAGACCAGCAGCTCGCAGAGCATCCAGTACTTGTTTGAGCCGAACCAGCAAGTCTTCCCAGTCCTTGGCTGGAATCAGCAAGTCATCCACAAAACAGGATACTACAGTGTTGCGCAGAGATCCGAGGACCTTGTTCATTAGACGTTGAAATACAGCAGGACCGTTTCTCAACCCGAACACCATACGTTCAAACTACCTGGTCTCATCAGGCGCGATGAATGCAGTTTTGGCCTTCGATTCCTCCCTCAGTGGAAGCTGAAGGTATCCGTTTGCCCAGTCTAACACACAGCACATTCGTGCTCCGGACAGTCATCGCAGCTGGTCATAATGTTTGCAAAGGGAAAGTGTTCTGGCAGCGTCTGGCTATTTAGCCGTTGATAGTCTATGACTAGACGATTTTCTTCAATTATCTTTTTCAAGAGTAGCACTGGGCTAACGTATGGCGAGGTTGTTTCGGTTACAATGCCAGTCGCTTCACACTCTTTGACAATTTCTTGGATTGCTTCTCCTTCCTCTGCATTAGTCGTGTGCGGTTTGCAGCTGACTGGAGTGCTTCCGGAATATTCTGCGATAGTCATTTCCAGTTGGTTACAACACTCAAACTCTGACAAATTCAGTGCAAAGCAGCCCCTGTATTCATTCAGCATCTTCAGCAGTGCATCCACTTGTTGTTCATTGACGTCTTTCCCGACATTCAGCATGCTATGATCAATGGGCCTCAGCTGAGGCACAGGTCTGACGGGGGTTAACTCTTCGCTCCCTGAAAGCAGTTCAGTGTGAGCCAACAAACTTCCCTTGATCAGCTGTTGGTCTTCAACCTCGTCGTTTAACATGGGTATCCCTTCCGTGTTCGATGTGAAGTAGCATTCCCTTACCAGGCCCACTAGGTAGGATCAGACTTCCTTCACTTTTACTGGTCTCCACTGTCACCCAACACACAGTTCTTTTGGGCAGTACAATGGTTTCCTTGACACGAAGTGGTTCCTTAGAAGGCTTCATCTGGGCAAGGTCGATGTTACAAAATGGAAGATCATCTCGGTGACCAATCCTGAGTTCATTTCCCATGCATAGGTACGCAATGTGGTCTTGTTCCCTCCAGGTTCTAACAACCAGCATGTCCACGGGCAAGGCACTGTTGTTGACAACAATCACCTTGACCTTGCGGCATACCACGTCATCGATTTCTATGTCCACCTCTGAGGTCCCGATAGACCAAACGGTAGATGTGTCGGTGTTCCCAAACCCATACAAGTCTTGGGCCCTGCACACAACTTGGGGGCTGCACTTTTCAGCTGCTTGATGACGCAATATACAGTCTGAACTTCCCGGGTCAATCATCACCGAGAGCTGGTGAGTTCCATTGATGGTTGTAGTTCTCAGGAACTTTGATGGACCACTGTCACTTGTTGGATTCTCATTCACCACGGAGTTACCAAGAGGGTTTGTTTTTGGACAGTCTCTTGCTATGTGCCCATACCTTCCGTAACTGTAGCATTTTCGCTCCGCTTGATCACGCTTGGGTGGCTCTGGCGTTTTCTTCGGTGGTCCCCCGCCACTTGCTTGGTCTGTGACATATGCATTTGTGATCACTTGCTCAAGTGGATGCACGGCAGCCCAAGATCTTGAGGTCGGAGGCTTGGCACGAGGTGTCTTGGCACCTGGATCACCACCTTGTGGCTTGGCTCCTCGTGACTTCTGCATTCTAGCTTCGCTTATTCACTCCAGTCTTCGCAAGTCTGCCAGCAATTCATCCTCATCCTTGGGTTCCCTCGCCATCACGGAGATGCATGCGTCTCTAAACTGCAGCCCCACCAAAACTTGCTCCTTGGTATCTTGTATACCGAGGCCCAATCCCTCGCATAACAAGGTCTTTTCGAGGAAGTATGCCGTGATGGACTCTTTCCTGCATTTGCTTCCACTTTTCGGCCGTGCTTGTCTGGCCCATAAATGTCTTTTTGAAGGCAATCTTGAAGTCCTCCCACGTAGTGAGGTCATCGACATGGGCCTGAAGCCGAAATCGAGCAGGTCCCTTCCTGTGAAGCCTGGCGTTCGCTAGTCTGAAGCTGTCCAGCCAGCAATGCAGGACTGCTATGGAATCGATACTCTTCAGCCACGCCCCAGCTTCTTGGGATGAGCCCTCGCCGTTGAAATCGTGGATAGCTTTATTCAGGCCCGGCAAAACGTGGAATGCTTTAGGTTTCCTCTTGAGGAGCTCCAGTAACCATCAGTTTTGCTCCAGCAGAGCTTGCATCATTTGGTTTTCATGAGTTCCGCCGCCGTCTGCCATCTTCAGGGTTGTCTAGGCATCTCCCTAGGCATACACACAGTCTTTCGCCTCCAGCTAAGCGTCTAGGCTTACCGACGTCACACAAAGCGTTTGTACACACATTTCTGAGGCGGCATGAAGACTCACATTTTCGATGTCGGTACCTCACGAAGACAATACTGTTGTGTCTGATAGATATCACACAGAACGTCCGCACACACATTTTCAAGGCAACACAAACGATCCCTCTTACGGTCAGTACCTCATGAAGACGGCACCAATGCAGTGTCGATTGAAAAGTCGGCGAGCATCACCGTCGACGCAATCCCATGACATCGGCTTCCAGGATCGCTTCACCACGAAGGTTTCGGTGCATCCCACTTCTGAGATGTTAAAAATTTCTTCGCAGAGACACACATTTTAAAGAAGGGCACTCTTTAATAGATAAATAAAATTTTAAAAAAGAGTTCAAGACAGTGTGACGACTGCCTTCCTTCGCGGCCGCCATCTCTCCCTCCTCTGTTGCCAGCCTTGGCTTCCGATTCTGTTAACAATAGCAGGCAACATTGATGAATTCTACAGCATTAATGAGAGGGCAGCACTAGTCGTAACAAAGCTGAATAGGACATATGGAATAAAGGTAGCACAAAACAGCTCCAACCTCCAGTCACAACGATGAAATAGAACAGTTTTATGAAGATGTTGAATTAGCGATGCCAAAAGTGCAAACTCGGTGCACTGTAGTCATGGGTGATTTCAATGCAAAAGTGGGGAAAAAGCAGGCCAGTGAACAAGCAATTTGCAACTACAGTGTGGATTCTAGGAACACTCGAGGAGAGATGTTGGGAGAATTCGCAGAAAGGAATAAGCTGTGAGTAATGAACATCTTCTTCTGGAAGTGTTGGAACAAAAAGTGCACCTGGAAAATCCCTAATGGTGAAACAAGAAATGTAATTGATTTTCATACTTTCTGCTGATCTCAGCATAGTGCAGGATGTAGAAGTGTTAGATAGGGTAAAGAGCAGTGATCATCGGTTAGTGAGGAGTAGGATTCACCTCAACTTGGAGAGGAAGAGTGAAATTGGTCAGGATGAAACAGACCAACCTAAATGCAGTAAGGGTAAAAGCAAACCAATTCAGGTTGACACTTGCAAACCAATATGCAGCCTTAAAACAGAAAGATAAAGATGACATAGAGACAATGCATGAAACCACGATTAGGCTGGCTTCAGAAGCAGCAATTGAAGTGGGAGGTAAGACACCAAGGCAACCAATACGTAAGCTCTTCCAAGTAACAAAGGACCTAAATACCAATGACAAAGAATGAAAGTGTCCAACTCAAGAGATGAGACAGAAGACCTTCATTTGAAGTAGTAATGAACAGAGTACAGAGGCTCCTATAACTAGCGATGAAGTTAAAAGGGCCTTGCAAGACATGGAATGGGGAAAAGCAGCAGGAATTCAGGGAGAAGGAAGTCAGAATGCAATGAAACCATAGCGGAAAAAAAAAAGGAAAAATTAAATTTCAGAAACTGTACTTTCGAACATTTAAACTTGAGCATATATAGACTTAATATAGCTGAAGACATAAGAAAACAGCAACAGAAATCTTTGCAACACCGGGAAGCGATCACATCAAGTACCATACCGCCATCCTAAGCAGAAAATGTGAATAATTCGTATCTACGTAGATTATTCTAGCAACAATAAAAATAAACATAAAACAAGCACTGAAACAGAATAGTGTGTATATGTGCAATGCAACGTTTTTATTTTATCTTTGCACACCAAACACTAATGCATTGGTAAGAACAAGAAATAATTTATTTGTGGTAATGCTTTGTCCATATCACCATGCATTGATAGCTTAGTCCAGCAACAATTTAAAATGTGATTCCAGAAGGGATCAAAAGGAATAAGCTGACTCGGCACTGACAATGTCATTTGGCAGGTGGTTCCACGTTTTGATAGCTGAAGGAAAAAAATGAATACTTAAGACCCGTTACAACATGGGAGGAACAGGCGTATGCATTTTCCGTTATTAGCTCCGCTAGAGCGCAGTTTGGAAGTTTCAGATATTCGTCCTTATTTATATTTATTAAGTTGTGAAAAAAACGAAAAATAAGCTTCAGGCAGATTGTTTTTTGCTGGCTAGCCAGAGCTGGCATGCATGCTTGCTTAAAGAGTGGTGAAACATTTTCCTGCCTGGCACACATTGAATGAACAAGTGCCCCATTTTGAACTTTTTCTATTACGTCAGTCCTGTGCTCTTGGTACTCAAGGTATTCACGTACTTAAATGAATGAACCAACACACACACATGGATGCAGGGAGACAATAAGTAATTCTTTTTGCAATAAATTATGAGATGGCTCAACAGAAAATAATTCCCAAGAAATAAAGAATGAAATGACAATCGGTAGAAGTCCACTTATTTATCTTTACTGCTACTTAATATAAACAGCAGACAACTCTTTGTAGGAAAGATAGCTTTAATGTACACGAGGAAAAAGTATTTACAGGTCATTGCATTTTCAAGTGCTTAAAAGAGCAAAGTCATGCATATACACCTCTCTCTTCAATCAGTGTTTCATAAGCCCATATGCACAATTATAGGAGAGAGAGCACAACCCATATCTCAGGCGTTGGTAGTTGAAATAATTGGCAACAAGACAAGAAGTTTGCATCTTGAATATTTTTTTCTAACTTGTACCTTTGCAGTGAAAACTTGCAAGAGAAAACAAAAGTTATTCACCAAGGCTTCACAAATCATTAACAGTTGTGCCTCTGCAGAAGATTGGCACACAACGCTCATTGGCTGCATGCTCTATTGCGAAAAAGTAAATGCCGGCTAGCTGTTGCCAACAAATCACTGGCCTTTACTTTTTTGCAATCGACTGTATGCAATAAACACTTATCAGCACAGCAGTTTCTATATCAATGCTGCAGTGTGCACCCAGGCACTGAAACCAGAAGCCTAAAATGTGAAAAAGCACACCTAGGCAAAGCTGCCGATTGACCTACACCTTGTTGTGACAAGCTGTCCTGTGAAAAAAAAAAAAAAAGTAGGAGAGACTGTTGATAACTACAAGTAAAATCTGATGCCTACGTGCTGTGCTCTTCTGCCGGCGCCATGCTGTAACATCTTTAAAAATGACAAGTGTAGTAACGATTGGTTTATAAAACAGGCATCTGAATATATATATATATATATATATCTATCTATGTATATGTGAGGTCAATATCTCGATGCATCAGAAACACCTCTTCCCCACTTTCTTTGCACAACAAGCCTCAAGGAATGAGTCGGAAGGGGAGAGAGAGAGATATTGAGGACAACTAAACACAAACATAGCGTGGAGGCACAACATTAATAGTAAAAGCACAGTGCAGAAGGGCTCATTCGTTGCTCAACAAGTTGACAACTCCGCACTGCCCTAAAGCACCTCTGGAATGTATTACGCCCAACTAATAATATCAAAAGGCAGCTTCAGTAAAGCCTACAAACACAGACAGATAGACACACACACAAAAAAAAAAAGAAAAAAAAATACCCGGCTCTCCCAATGACACCAACTTCTGGCAATCCCAAAACAGCATTTCAAATACATCGACAGCACATTTTCAAAAAGTATATGAAGCAAAATATATCCATAATGGTTTCCAAAACATAAGAAACATGCACTAATAATAATAATAATAAAAAGAACAGAAGGATGATGAAAGGTACAAGTAGTTGTTCATTGAAACAGAAATGATGTCGTTGAAAAAAAAAAAAAACATGTGACCATTTGCAACAACCTTGGAGGCATCGCTCTTAACACAACAGCATGGAAACAAGGCCGGGTACTGGATCCCGAGTAGGGCCTGCTTAAAACGATAAGGAGCGATGTAAAAATGGGCACAGAGCTAAACACTACTGCTGCCAATAAGTTCTATGTACAAATATGCATAAGTTGTCAGCTGAACACTCACTTGTAAATTAAATTATCTGATCACCTCAGAAACAACAGTGACAAGTTCCTTAGCAAAAAGCCACAGCCTCCTGTACTTCTTTAATGCCTGTCCAGAGACTAAAAAAGCAGGGGTTGCTCAGAGGGCGCCACTTGCCCAGTAGTTGGGCACAGTTTACAAGCCATCGTTAGGATCACGTCAACTTTCTTCACAGGTTATACGGAAACAAAGGAAGAGGCACAAAGTAGCAGCAGTGCCTGGCAAAAGTTGTGTATGTTCTAACAACATGGGTTGTTATATGACTGGGAACATGGAGGAAGGAAAATGATAGGCGGGTGCATACCGCTATGTGATAGAAGCCAATCTAGTGGCCCAACACGTGATCGCACATCAAAGTTCGCAGTTAGTTTTAGTGTTCCCACTCTGCAGGCAGAGCCATGGCAGGGCAGCTGAACAAGCGCTCACCGAATAAAAATTACTGGCATAGCTACTCGGAACCAAATGTTTCAGCAAATCTCGATTGTTCCTCCGTGATATTTACGCAAGAGGTCACATGTTGGGCCACCACTGTGGCTTCACGGAGCGTTTGCTTTCGAAGGCTGGCTGCGTGACGTAATGCTCCCTCCTATATTTTTCTTTCCTCCATGACTGGGAATGTGGTGTTGCTGCAGTGGACTACTGGCTTCCATGCATTGCAGAATATCTGGGCAGGCATTGTAGATATAGAGGAGGCTATGAAAAACCTGTTAGAACTTTGTACACGGAGAGAGCAAAGTCCCATGCCTTTACCGACAAAAAGTGATCAGAACTCGGTATACATGGTATAACTATAACTCTAAAACAAGCACCTTGGTGCTTAACAGCTGCACTGCAATCTATTTGTAACCTGCACTTAATCAGTGCAAATACTTTTGCCTTAAATTTAACAGTCTCAATCTTAATGATATATGTGCCATTCTTGAAGAAGACCACCCAAATAAATTTATGTGCACCTCCGCAATATAACTAGCTCTCCATCATTCAAACAACTTCCAATTTACAACACACTTTTTACACACCCTGCCTGTCAACATCTCATTTTTTGTTAACCAAGGAGGCCACAAGGCACTTACGTTTATTAAATCTTGAAAGTCTCAAGCAAACGCACAGGAGATTCTGCCTACGTACTCGGGAGAAAAAACAAAAAGCTTGCTCTTCGGAACCAGCTGACTACAATGTGACCACGTCCACTCATGCTAAGACCAACAATGACACTAACAAGTCCTGTAGTCCCTGACTGGCTGAGATATCGTATTTGCACTCATATACAATGCTTTGAAGCGATGAGGTCAAGAAGGCCAGCTTTAGTTACATGTTCAATGCCATGCTCCAAATATAGGTTACTTCCCCCACTAACAGGCACAATCTCGCACCTCAAGATGTGACAACCCTAACAATGGTTGCTTGTCACATTGAGCCTCATGACAAGTCCCAATTCTAGACTTCCAAGGGAAATATGGTCTGCCACAAGAGTTTACAAGACATAAGTTATACAACAAATGGAAATTTCTATTCTGTTAAGGCATCTAACTTACTGGATCACTGTACAAGTCACAAATGTTACTACGCAATGAAACTTTGAACTCAACACTCTTTGTCCAGACTACATGGCAATTCAGCTTTTCCCCAAATCCCATATGTCGTAGTAAAGTTTTTTTGGCTGACTGTACGCACAACCACTTGGGCATGGAATGGGGCAGGTGTCGCATCACGAAGACACGATGCAGCAGCTTTAGTGTACTACTGCACTGTGCAACTGCACAGTCTCCATGCAATACCTTCTGCCAGTGTATGTTCTTCTGCCAATACCTTCTGCCAGTGTATGTTCAACATTGGGCCACACAGGTCCTATATTAGGCACTGCTGGTCTTGCATTTGGAAAATGAGGGTTCATTGTCGGACTATGCTGACCCTGTTTCCAGCGCTACTTGGGCTGCAACACTGCACTGTAATCCCATTTGAAAATTACAACATGACAGGCAATCCATCCCTGCAACATGCATGATTCATTGCCGCATGACAGCCCTTAACAAGGAGGTGATCCCAAATGGGTGTTGCTGCAGAGAATCACTCATCAAGTGGCTACACCATAGTTTTCCATCATCAAGAGGAAGCTTTAGCTTGGGCCCAACTCTGACGTGGCCTACTCAAATATATGTAAAATGCAAAAATGTCTCTCTGAGATAACTCCTGGACTGATTTTAATGAACTTTGCTGCATTTCAGAGAGAAAGTTACATTCTAGCAACTTTTGGAAGCAGAATTTTGATTAATGGAATAAATTTTGTTTCAAAAATTTTCGAAAATTGTAAGTTCGAAAAAAAAAAAAAAGAACAGACGAAGACATTTACAAATTAATAGCCCTGCATCAAAAACAGATATTGCGGTTCTGTAAATGGCATCCATTTGATCATTGAAAGCAGACAAATTCGATATGTCATTTTATATCTTACGTGAATTTGTTACATTATGTACAAGGGTTCTGCAAAAGCTGTATTTCCATATTACTAAATTTTTTTATTTATGTGTAACATACTGATTTTGTCCACTTTAGATGTACTATTAGACGCAATTCATAGAATTGTGGTATCATTTTTCATTGCTGAGTTACACAGCTGTAAACTTGATACTTTCATTTTCTGAAAAGTTTCTATTTTTGCAAATTTTTAATAAAAAATTGATGACCTAAATCAAGAATTTGATACCAACAGTTCCTAGATTTTAAGTTTTTCTTTTCAATTTTTTAATTAAAAATCGGCAAAAATAGAAAATTTTCATAAAGTGAAAGTATCAAGTTTACAACTGTGTAACTCAGCATTGAAAAATGACACTACAATTCTGTGAATTGCATCTAACAGTACATCTAAAGCGGACAAAATTAATACATTACACATGAATAAAAAATTTTGTAATATGGAAATACAGCTACTGCAGAACCCTTGTACATAACGTAACAAATTCATGTAAGATATAAAATGACATATCGAATTTGTCCACTTTGAATGATCTAATGGATGCCGTTTACAGAACCGCGATATCCGTTCTTGATGCAGAGCCATGAATTTGTAAACTTCGTGCTTCTATTTTTTTCAAACCATCGAATATTTGAAAATCTTTTTAACAAAATTCAAGCCCTAAATCGAAATTCCGCTTGCAACAGTCACTAGAATTTAGCGTTCTCTCTCAAATGCAACGAACTTCATTAGAATCGGTCAAGGAGTTATTTTAGAAAAATGTTTTTGTGTTTCACATGTATTTGAATAGGCGGTGCGTTGGAGTTGGGCCTGAGCTAAAGCTTCCTCTTAACGTTGCATTACACATAATTTCACATGTAGTTCCATTCCGTTTTCAATCCATATACTTCCTACTACAATCTTTTTATAATTTTAATTTTCTATATCTCGAAAATTCCTCCTCGTGTTACATTCCAGCAAGTATGATATCTGTGGAAGATACAAAAGAAAAAGTACTCCATGCCACATCTAGAGTCACAACTCAACACCTCACTGGACCAATTATAACAACTGCTGCTGAAGTCCCAGGTCACACAACACGCTTGCCTCAAATGGAAGCTTATCCTGGGCTTTGCATGAATCACTTCCTCACCAATGCTAGCATCATTTCCTCAACATTACAGTTGTGCAGTACACATAGATGTTGGTCAAAATGCCTGCATGTGCACACACACATGAGGCCAGGCACACTCTATATATTGTCAGGTGAAGATTCACCGTGCACCAAGTGAAGGATTGTACTGATTGCGATTTTTAGTGCCTAGATTGAGCACGACACTTAGCGGCGGTCACCTATCTGGCAAAGCAGAATAACTCGGATAGTTCACACTACTAAGCCTATGGCACCAGAAAAACAAACGACCCTTTGCAGCTTGCAAAGCTTGCAACACACACAAGGTCATGAGCTAGGTAAACTAAGTGACTCTTGCTCTGCAAACAGCAAGCGTAGAGCGGTAAAATGAATTCAAAGGCAAGCAACTTGATAAAGTAAATAAAAAGTGAATCATTAGATGTTTTTTGCTACTGCAGCTACTGCAGTAATTACATTAGTTACAAGCAGTACTGGTAGCCAGAAACTGTCATCTAGGGTACTTCACCTTACACAGAGCAACCTCTCTATCAATATTCTAATATGCTAAATACTAGTATGTACTACCAGAAACCCTCCAAATGATATTTTTGCAAGCTGATATTATTTGCACAAGCACAAACATCTACTGCCCTACCTTCCATTACATACCAGAAATGCTACAATGTGAATTCTCTATGCTCCTACGCACCCATCGATACAAACATTTGTGATTACTGGAACAAAAATCTCACTTTACTGAATGTTATTGCAGTATTCTTTTACTGCTGACATGCAGATAAATCTGTGTAACCTACACACAGCGCACCACCATGAACATTCCCACTTCCTCAGAGTAAAGAGATTAAGCCAAGTGGCACCGATAGACAGCACTTTTGAAAATTCTTCCGGCTTTTGTTCTGTGCAAGACATGACTTAGATGCAGAGATAATTGCAACCAGATAAATTTAGGCACCTACTGTCCCGTTTTTCAAACCCTTAACCTACCACTACTAAGCTGTCTAACGTCTAACTTTTCTTTACTGCCCCGTTATATTGCCGGTTGTGTTGCCATTTCTACTGCCGGTTCGTACCTTACTTTGTTTTGTTTTTAATTTTTCTTGCCCCTCGTCTACTAGCATGTATACTAAGTTTTGTTTACCGTTGTACAAATAAGTTAACCATTATATAATCATGACCATAGTGTTTATTGATGCTTTTGCCCCCCCTTATGTAATACCCTGAAAGGGGTCCTTAAGGGACAATAAATGATGATGATGATGAACTGAAGGCTGTATCTCCGTTGCCTCATTCAAATTGCTCAGATAGATGAACACACACAGTCCTCACATAAATTTCTAAAGCCACTCTGCATGTGACCAAATTTGCTGTTGTGCCTCAGTCTGTGGACTCCATAGAACTACAAAATGATGATGATGTGAGCAAGGTGAATCAAGTTCATTCTGTTCAGCATGCTCAACAGAATGAACAAAATGAACCTGCAGAACTTTCACTGTCCCAGAGGCTCAGAGTCAGTTAGGGTGGTGCTTCTTACTCTCCAGAACTTCAAACTGCCAGGTGCAGCACAAGGACACCGACAGGGCCCAGCAAGTGCTCTTGTCATTTGCAGAGCAGCTAGGAGATTTATGGCAAAAACTGCATGGCACATGCATCATCCTAATTACGTACAACATCTGTCTAGTCTGCCTTGGAAGCTGACAGTGCAATGCAGCATTCCTACCCAGTGTTGGAAATGTTGATGGTAAAACTGCTGCTCTCATAGAGCAGCAGACTCTAGGACACCACGGATGGTCACCCACTAAAAACCACAACAGAGTACTGACAGCCCACAACAAACCGGAAAGATCTGACTGTACCACACACCCTATGAAATTGTCATTATTACATGCAAGTTGTTACAGTGACTTATCATGAAACAATGCGCCCCTTTCGCTAAATATGCACAGTGCAGTGAAGACTAGGGTTTGCGTCGGCTAATTAGTAATGAGATTCAATCATTTCTTGTGCTAGGTGTTGGGAAACAACTTGAAGAAGGATGAGCACAAACATGAACATGTGAAGTGCAAATAGTATGTTCACTTCCCATGTTCAGTCTTGTAGATTTGTGTTCATCTTTGTTCAAGTTGTTTCTTAATGCTAGCACAAGAAAAGATGAAATTTTGCCAACTAACCCAATTTCAAGTTTGCAGTAATGAGAGCTGGCTGCATGTTACAGCAAAGAGAGAAGGGCTTGCCCATTGTGTGCTACTAATTGTTCTGTGAAGCTTCTGTTCAGCCAGTGTTTTGCAGAGGGCGATCAGTGATGGACAATAGAGTAGAACTTCTTTGGGTGCTCTGTTTTGGTTGGCTGATGTGACTTTCGCTGCATTGCACATATTTGGTGAGATGAAGTATAGTTATGGATGTTAGATTACACATAAGATGATCCAAGTTCAAATAAAATGAAGCCCTTCCAAATGTGTCTTGCCTGAGTAAAGCTGCTGGCAGTGCCATCGAGCAGTAGCCAAAGTGAATCTGTAGGAAAGCCTGAGAAATGTGGCCATACTACATTTACTATCATTCTGAGTGCAACGAATTGGCTGCTCCTTAACAATGGCTTACAACTTCTGATGCAATTACAGTCGCCGACCGTTTATTCAAACCTCACAGGGACTGCGAAAATGTCCGAATAAACAGGTGTCCGAAAAAGCAGATTAAGAAAAAAAAAAATGAAATCCTTTATTTCCACGCACTTATTCGAGCTCGGCAGTAGCCTTGGAAGAAATCGTGAATGCGCCGTTGCACGCTGTTCCGTTTACGCGCAATCAGATAAGCCTGAATCTCGAAGAGGGTCATACGGTCACTGTTGGCGGCTGAAAGCACAGTCAAGGCACGTTCACACCGAAAGCGGAGCGTCTAAGCGGACAAGCGGATTTTCAAAGCGGCGAGGCGGCGAGTGCCCACGCCTGTTCAGACCGGCCGCGTTGTCTGGCTATCCGCGCCGCCGGGAAGGAGGGGCATCTCGATTTTTCTTTAGCAATTTCAAGGATGTGGCGCCATCTCGCGGCACTTTGGGTTTGTGCGCGCACTTTCGATATTTTTTTCTTCGTGGGTCAGCGCGCTCCCGTCCGCTATCTACTTCTGCAAAATAAGCTCAGACGAAGAAGACGAGATCGTTGGCATTTTACTCGTCACTTGTCTAGTCGATTTTCAAGATTTGTTACAGCGCAACACAAGACAAGGAAAAAAGAAGGTATAAAGCGACGACACGGCGCCGTGTCGTCGTTTTATACCTTCTTTTGTCCTTGTCTTGTGTTGCGCTGTAACAAACCTTACTATGAATCCCAACCAAGTGGCCCAACTTGCCGTTTTGACGCTTTTGAATAACAGAAGCGAAAAGCCCAGAGAAAGACATTCGTTTACATTCATTCACCAGCGCTTCCGCAGTGTCGGGTTCTGATTGGCTGCGGCCAAAGCGGCCAACTTATCCGCGCGGAAAAAATCCGCGGCCGCTTGGCCGGATCCGCTTGTCCGCTCCGCCTTCGGTGTGAACGTGCCTTGACGTGCCTTCAAGTATAAACCCCATGCAAGCGATCTTGCACGCGACAGCGACAGGCGACGCGATGGAGATGGCTGTCGCGTTCGCTCGTCGCCTACAAGTTGCACCCCATGCGAGCGATGACTTCGACCGACGTCTCCCCAGTGTTGCCGGTATGAGGGCAGCAATATAGGCGCCGAAACTAGCGTGACGCGTGCTTTATTAACTTAAGTTGATGTATTTTACTGTAAAAAGCAGCATAAAATATTTCTGAAAGTCTTGCAGTAGGTTCTTATCCTTGCACCTATAAAAATTCAATCGTTTGCTCGTTCCGTGCGACAATCGGAAGTACTGGAGTTACGTACATCCAGTTCCGGCTTTGCGCTATTGGCTAGTCGCTCATAGCACTTCCGGGCGATGAGCGACGAATTCTAGATTTGCAAAACCGAGCGACCGCGCGACAAAACCGAGCGATCTGTTCAAGCGACGGCCTGATCCGTCGCGCAAACCCGTCGCTCGTCGCTGTCGCGCACAAAATCGCGCTAATGGGGTTTAGCATGTACTGCTTGTACACGCTCCGCATGCGACGGCAGCGTAGCACATGGTGCGTCATCTTCCGACTCGGAGTCATCGTCCGGCGGTGCAGCAGAAACCTAACGAATGATCTTGCCGTCGTCGAGTTCTGCGCATGTCAATACAGCAGTGTCAGCACCTATGAAACTGTTAAATGAGACGGTGTCCGGAATCGCAATGCCACCACTGCGCAGGTCTCGGCAGAACATTTTCCGCGTCAGTAGGGAGCACATCGGAAGGCGACAAATCTTAGGCCTCCCGGCACCCGCTTGCCGGCATTCCCCAGCGCAGTGTGCGTGGGCACTGTCGGCGCCATTAGACCCTTGACGCGATGTTTACGTATGCCGCGTTGGATCACCGAAACCTCGACACAGCACACAAAGCAAACACCACCGTGCCGACACCAGCCGCACAAACGAAAAACGCGGCCTGCTCGCAGCGTCTTGCGCGAGGAAACAAATCAGCTGCTGGATTGTCTTGGCATGGCTTACTAAGCTGAAACCGGAACTGCTGCAGAGCCACTCTATCTAACCAGGCAGAAACGATGATGATGAGCGGGGATTTTTAGTAGCGCCACTTCGTGGGGCAGCAAGGAAGCTCCGTTCAAAATAAAAATGGCGTTCAGCAAGTCGAACCATGCACCGGTCAGTCGGTGCATGGTGCTCTCGACCGAGTTAGCTAAAGGAGTGTCCGAAAAATCAGACGAGAGGTTGCAAGGTGTCCGAACTTTCGGCAGTTGTTATACATTATGGTCTATGGGGAGAATGGCGGTGCCGCGAAGCTGACCGAATAATCGGGCATGTCCGAATTTTTGGAGTCCGGAAAATCGGTCGGCGACTGTATTGCTATACTAACACACACAATTCCAAAGTGGTCTCTCACATGCAAGTCATAGTCTTGCTCACGAATGCTCTCTCTTTTTTTTTTTTGCAGAGCAGTGACACATCCACTGTTTCAAAAGATGAACATAACCATATATCTTGATTTAATTTTTGATACTAGCATTCCTTTTCCCATGCAAACTACTATATTCATGCAAGCTAAGATGTATGTCCTTAAAATGGCTGATAAGTTAATGTTTACATATAGGCTACGCATTAAGTTTGTCATATAGTCAAGTGTTCGACGAAAACTCGTCTGGCGAGGAAACATATTGGTGCCAAAAAATGTGCACTCATCACCTCACCTATAAATAGCCGTGCGCCCATGCTTACATCTTCATAGTGATCAAAGGACTCGTACGGGGCCCGAAACGTCTGTTCCTCACTTTTATTTTATTCTTGGCGAGTGTACGTTCTTTGGCACCAAGTTTGTCATATGTGATTGGTGTTAACCTGAACAAGTCTAGAGTAGTAAAGAAAGGGCCGCTCAAAAAGGGGGAAGGAGGTGAAGTGACCAGCATGCAAATGCTATCATCTTACTTCCAGCTACCACTATCAATATTACTGAAAACCCAAACTACAATCAACTACCACTACACTGCTGTTCTTGTAAGTGCTCTATCAATAACTGCAGCTACAGCCTTGTACAATGCGAGAACCAAACAGGAAAGTTCTATGAGAGCACACAAAGATAAAATAATAAACACCCCCTGCATAGATTGCAAAGCTGTTTCTCAATTGAACTCTTTACAGCTTTCCTTGAAGCAGCCCTTGAAGCATTACCATGAGCAAGCAAGGTAACCAACCAACATTTTTTATTGACAATAATTATAAAAGGCCGAATTTCCCATAATCTATTAAAATGAAAGTCGCTAAGAAAAACTTATCTGTACATTAAAACCAAACTATACTTCTAAAAGGCCGAACCTTGTTAGAAACAGGTATTATTATGAGCACCAGCACTTTAGCCACCTTGCCACTCAGTGTCTAGAAACAACACTGATCAGCCACAGCATGAAATCAAACAGGTGGCAGCATCTCCAAAACTTCGCAAGGGATGTTACACAATTGTGGAAAATGAGAACAATTGTGCACGTTACACAAAAGCTTTCATGTCATTCGTTTACCTATGTGTGCTCTCACAAATAACGTCTTGTAATACGCTAGTTAGAAGAGCAGTGACAGTAAATGACCCTGCACACAGAGGCTCAGCAAAGCATTTTTGCTGATGAAGTTGTTTCCAGAATGGTCTGTCTACACAGCTTGCTACTAAATGAAAGGGCAACCGTAAAATACTGACGTCATAGTTCCTGATAGCACTTAACAGTAATAATAACTGGCTAAGGAAATCTGATAGATTTCTAGAGAGATGATTAGTACTTCACAAACTACCACAACTATTTGCAAAAGTAAGATCGTAATGAACCACGGCTGTGCGGTTTCTCTACCAGGAAAATCTCGGGCAGTGCTGACATCCCTGACGACTCTTTCAGCCACTGAGACCTTTGCAACTTTCATTGCCATTTCAACCCCATGTAAACATAGTGTACTGCAGAATGGAGCAAACTTCCAAACAAGATAAAGTTGTGGGTAGAATTGTGAGAGAACTTCATCAACAATACACTTGCAGCAAAACAAATTACAGCCAAGTAGCGGTTCCCTGCAATTGTTTGAAAGCAGTGCAAGCTACATACCGATGCAAATCCAAAATTACAAGTGGGTCGAAGAAGCGAAACGTTGTATCAAGTGCAAATTAGTGCAATACAATCCCCATATTGCTAAAAAAACCCTCTTAACACTTTTCACAAAATGTATGGAATTGTGTCTGGCATTGAAGGGATCTCCTTGGAATTTTTTCTAAAAAAAGTTTTTGAGCATGCTCAGCACAAACACTCATACATCGTCCAACCCAGTCACTGCCACACCTTCGTGGCCTTAACCCCCTTTTCCATGTTCCAAATGTGCTTGAAGCTTTGCTGTTGTGCTCACATGCACAACAGCCCACCATGCTCGTAAAATTGTCGTAGCCCAAGCAACAGACATGGACACATAACATTGAGAGAACACATAGTAAAGTGTGTTGTCCAATACTGGCAGGCATCGAAAGCTTTCAGGGTGTAGCTTCCACAAAAAGTTAAATTTCCGAACAATTTGTGCCTGCAGACAGTAAAACTGCAAAGCACCATGTTTGAAAATACTTGTAGTAATGGAATGATATGTTTAGTTCGCTTAGAGTTAGAGTAGGAAAAAAAAAGGAAATCCTAATACCAAGGCTGTGGAAATATTCAGCATTTTCCAAGATTCCCCACCGCAAAGACTTCAGATGCCCACAGTAATTTCTGCGTCTGTATCCTTGCACGCATACAACAAATACCTGTGAGGATGAACTAACAAGTCCACATTGCCACTCTCATCCCCCACACACCACCATCCACCACCATCTTGACCTTGAGATCAGGTGACCTAATGTAAGGTGCCCTGCTGCTGCACTCTTTACAACTTAACTAACAATGGGCCTTTGCCATTCCTCCACAGAACAGGGCAATCATGGGCAAAAGCACTGCTTTCAGAACAACCACAGGGATCCCCTGCCTTGTCCCACAAATAAATGCATAAATTTACCTAATCTTTACAGCTCCCTGTATGACCATCCTGACTTCGCCTTACATTTCCAATGTATACCGATGAAGCACCACATGTTGGCAACATCAAAACTGTTGCCACGGAAGCACCTTGCCTCTCTACCGGAAGACTGCATTTGTTTCAAGAGTGAGAAAGGTGAAAGATAGTACAGACACTCTCAATCCCCAAAAATGTCAGACACCTGTGCTAATTCAGCACGCGATAATGTAGAGCAGGGGAGCTTAGTGACAGATTTCATAAGCATTTCAATATTTCCTTATGTCTTCCGCATCATACTCTTTTTCTTGAAAAACTTGAGAAATGCATACGGCATGCACATAACTTTCATATCAGTAATATGTAATCATTCCTCACATTTTCTCCATCCTGTTTTTTTTTTATGGAAATGTTGCAGAATTGACACAGAATTCACATTACCATTTAAAAAAATGCAGAATCAATGAAGAATCCATATGATTTGTATGTGAGCTATATGGCAATAATTCCTCGATTTGCACAATGCACTCACTTTACAGAAATAAAGTGGAATCAATACAGAATCTACCAGTTCTATGCAGGTGATACGGAAAACATATAGAACTATGGGAATGCATGTGAAACTGTGTTGAACATGGAAGAAGCGCTAACGCAAACACGGCCCCTGCGCTGTATGTGCTGACGACCAGGGCTCAACCCAGGCTCGCCTTGCACTGGCATCATCAGCAGGGGCTGTGCCTGAAGCTGCGCATTAGTGGCACAAGGAGGCTTGGAGGACCCGCCTGCCTCAAGAACGGATGCTGCAGCAGCTCAAAGGCCGTGGCCCGCTGTGCCGGGTCCCGCACCAGCATTTTCTCCAGGAAGCCCTGCAGCCTGGGGGACACCTAGTGAGCAAGGAGGTCAAAATGAAACCATGGGGAGTACTGAAATAACTTTTCTGACTTGTAAATTATTTTCAGTATGCAAACATTAAAACCCTATAAACCCTTGAAAAAATGCTGGCAAGTGTTGGAGCGTTCCAAATAATTTACTATACAGTCAAACCTCAATACACCGAAACTGTACTTGCAGTGAAAAACTTCATTAGATTGCAAATTTCTTCAATTCAAGGTTTCAAAGTTTCAGCAGTAAAAATAATTTGGCAAGTTCCCAGAACATTCCTGGTGGATAGTATCCTGTCAGTAAGCACTTATAAACAAATTATCACAAGGTTGGGCCAAAATTGCATGATTATGAGCACTGGTGCATCTGCTGAGAGCAACGCATTGGTACGTCACGGCGTCCGATATTTGCATGTGGCGTGTGCAGCCTTAAACCTTACACGCCGTGGCTAACTGCGCTTGGTGTCTGCAGCTGTCGTCAGGTAGTGGCCACAAATTAAAACCAAAGGTGTAAAAAGATACGGATATGTATCCTGAGAAAAAGAAAATGCAGTTTTTGCCAGAAAGACGGTGCATTGATGGCGATAGCAAAGAGACAACTACAGAAAGTAAGGTGTTAAGTTTTATTGGTGTCATCCACGCTTGGGCAAACATTAACAGATATCACTCGACGACCACGAACACTCGCTGTCACGTCAGTGAATGCTTCACACCAGGTCTCGGAAACTTGAGATTAAAAAACTGCTAGCACTAGATGCACGGGTCTTCTTCCATCAAATAAGGCAGAACGCTGGAAGGAGCGGCATCAACGTTGTGTTTTCGGCACCTAATAAATTGGTCAGCCTCTGTAAAAACACAAGGCCAGAAAGAATCCCACGTAGCGCATGCGAAAAAAACAACAACAAAAAAACATAAAAACAAATTCGTTGATTGCATCGCCGGTGTGGTATACCGTATTCCTCTCGGGTGTAGACAATCCTACATCGGTCAAACAGGCAGATGCATAAATGACAGGCTACGAGAACACAGTAACAAAGTTAACAACGTGGCCGCTGACGGCTTTCTTGCCATCCATTGCCAGAGATGCAAGTGCAAACCAAGATTTAAAGAAACAGTCACCATGAGTAGAAGCAGGTGTGAAATGACGCGCTTGATAATAGAAGCCAGACACATACATTCGGCGACGCATGCATCAGTAAACTTTCCATTTCATTATTTTCAAAAGAGCTGAATTATCTTTGTTCGCGTTGACTGTGTACATGTCTGTGAATATGTGAGTCAAGAAACTGCCCACGTGTGGTTCCCAGTTTATATCTCTTGTTTATTTTTCCAAAAATGTTACACGTGCTGTTGACGGGTCGAGGGTGTATATATAGCGACAAAAGCGAGAAATAAATCTGTTGTTGAAAGTAGCGCTGTGCGTGTCAGATGTGCCTTCTGTTGTCCGTGTCAAGCTTGCGCTATAACAAAATAAGATAATTTCTGAAGCCAGCCTCGACTGGCTTTGAAATCCTTTGGCATTAGGCCTCGCTCCCTCGAAAGTTCCCTAGCTTTCGCTTGGAGCACTTCTGTTGTCACTGGAAGGGCAGCTGTTCTCTGCGTCCGAACAAAGTCGGCCAAAACTGTCTCCACTTCGTGGTGACGGCCTTTCATTGGTCCACTAAATGCCATCCTCGGTGCGGCACACGCAAGAAGCTGCTGTCGTTTGTCCCCTCCAACGATGGACGTTTTTCCTGTCAACGCCGAAGTCCCGCCCGGCTTCAAGGTTCGACGATGCCTCTGTGGCTATCCCAACTTTTCGCTTGAAAGCGGCACTGTAGTGGCATCTCCTGCTTGGTGCCATCACGATAACACCACGCCGCACACCGATATGGCCGACACGACACAGGTCAAAATGGCGACCTCGCATCTGTACGGTTGGCTACTGGCATGGCTAGTAGCGGCTGCGATACTGACTTTTCTAGATGGCGCTAGCTATGCACCATATTTAGCAGTTTCAATGAAAAACTGGCGCGTTTCTTAAAATCCTCGAATCTAAGCCAACCCTAGAGTTTGGAATATGATTATTTGAAAAAACTATCGGCCTAGATTCGAATAAATATGGTATGATGAAGTTCCTTATCAAAAATAAGCATAAGGTGGTGCACATGTTTATCCTAGCTCTGCTCATACGTTGCAGCCACAGCAATTGCAGGAACGAAGCAAGGCAGTGTATCACTATGTAATGATGCATCCACATTCTGGGTACAAGAACCAGCAATATTTCGAAAAAAAAAAAGGAAAAACAGAATTGTAGTAATTAATTAATTAAAAGCAAAAGAATGAAAAGTCAAACATGTTGTGCAAAAACTACTGAACTCCTTCCTAACCGCGCTTATAGAAATTCATATATTTGATCAACAGTGTTTCTACGCCTTGTTAAACATTTCCGTAGAAATTCTTCGACAGTCACTGATGGATTTTTCCGAATCCAAAAATTCAGACTTGATGGACAATGTGGACTTCGCAAATGCCCCGTCACAGTTCCCCTAGGGCTAATGCATTGTTGCGAGCGATTTTTTGGACGAATTGGGGCCCCAAAGTTTGATTTTCCAGACTAAATTGCTGGTTCCTAGACACGCTACCCGATCTTGAAGACCGCCATATTGGATTTTCCACTTGATTGGTCAGACTTGGCTTCCAGTGGCCTGCTCTATAGCCTCCAAAAGTGGAGGCAGACGCTATCAACAGAGAGCCTGTGCCATCCTCCAGTCTCGGAGGACATGCCAGCTCTTCCTTGCCTGACAAAATACTCAAGGGGGTGGCACTACTTTTTTCTTTTCTTTGTTTTTGGTCAGCACTATTGTCCTAGCCACTTAGTACGGCATCTGTATTTCTTTTGTTCATTTTCTTCTCTAAAGCTTCAGTTCCTATTTTGCATGTGGTTTGTCCACTGAGAAGGTGTGTCTCGGAGACGTTGCATCTTTGTACATGTTCATGCGGCTTCGCATTTGCATGCTCCACCTCCTGTGCCTTCGCGAGAGCCAAGTGGTGCAAAGAAACGTGACTTGTTTCTTCGATCTCCATGGCAAACTTCGTTGGCGGAGATCGCCAACGTGGTGATGTTATTGAATGTATAGGGAGACGTCACTCCTGCACAGGAGGAGGAGAAACATTTATTTTAAAAAAGTAAAAGAAAGGACAAGCAGATGTCTTTCTGCTTGTGCCGGAGGCGCCTTTAGTCCAGGGCTCCTGCGGCTCTTGCTGTCTCCCGGGCCCGCCGCACCAGTCCAACCAAGTCCGATCCTCCGCAAGTGTAGTAAGAGGCAGGGCATTATTAGATATATTTAAAGCCATTGTAAGACTAATAGTATATATATATATATATTTTTGGCTAAACGAGCTTTTAGACTGTTTGATTTTTCGGACTATATTTCGGTCCCCGCAAGATCCAAGAAATCAATCGGCAACTGTAGTAACATTATCCACCATCTGAAATTATGACTGAACTATAACTATTTGTCAGATTTGACAGTTTCTGGTAGACAGGGGAGTATGGAAAAATGAAACTTTGACTAGAGGTATTGTGAAAACTATCCTCCAATGCTCCTAGCACTTCAATCAAAAGACGAGAAATTTGGGCACTGGTCGACTCGGCAACATAATTTTCGAAATGGCAACAGCAGTGAAGACAGAAGCTTCTCTCGGGTTGTCAACTTTTCCATCCGACAGATTTTTTGGACTCCAAAAATATTTATTTCATGGATATTATGGACTTCATAAATGCACCGTCAGGGTTCCCATGGAACTACAGTCGCCGACCGTTTATTAAGACCTCACGGGGACTGCGGAAATGTCCGAATAAACAGGTGTCCGAAAAGACAGATTAAGAAAAAAAAAAATGAAATAATTTATTTCCACGCACTTATTCGGGCTCGGCCGTAGACTTGAAGAAATCGTGAATGCACCGTTGCACGCTGTGCCATTTACGCGCAATCAGATAAGCCTGTATCTCAGAGTGGGCTGTACGGTGTCGTACGGTCACTATAGGCGGCTGAAAGCACAGTCACTGCTTGTATACGCTCTGCATGCGATGGCAGCATAGCACATGGTGCGTCATCTTCGATTCGAGAGTCATCGTCCGGTGGTGCAGCAGAAACCTGACGAATGATCTCGCCGTTGTCGAGTTCTGCGCATGTCAGTTCAGCAGTGTCAGCACCTGTGAAACTGTCAAATGAGACGGTGTCCGGAATCGCAATGCAACCACTGTGCAGGTCTCGGCAGAACATTTTCCGCATCAGTAGGGAGCACATCGGAAGGCGACAAATCTTAGGCCTCCCGGCACCCGCTTGTCAGCATTCCCCAGCGCAGTCTGCACGGGCACTGTCGGCGTCATTGGACACTTGACGCGATGTTTCCGTATGCCGCGTTGGATCACCGGAACCTCGATGCAGCACACAAAGCAAACGCCACCATGCCGACACCAGTCGCACAAACGAAAAACGTGGCCTACTCGCAGTGTCGTCTGCGAAGAAACAAATCAGCTGCTGGATTGTTTTGACATGGCTCACTAAGCTGAAACCGGAACTGCTGTAGAGCCACTCTATCGAACCAGGCAGTAACGATGATGATGAGCGGGGATTTGCAGTAGTGCCACTTCGTGGGGCAGCAAGGAGGCTCCGTTCAAAACAAGAATAGCGTTCAGCAAGTTGAACCATGCACCGGTCAGAGTCGGTGCATGGTGCTCTCGATCGAGTTGGCTCAAGGAGTGTCAGAAAAATCAGACGAGAGGTTGCAAGGTGTCCCAACTTTCAGCAGTTATACATTATGGTCTATGGGGAGAATGGTGGTGCCGCGAAGCAGACCGAATAATCGAGCATGTCTGAATTTTTGGAGTCTGGAAAATCAGTCTGCGACTGTAATGCGTTTTTGTGACTGATTTTTCAGGCAAATTTAGGCCCCAAACTTCGATGTTTTGACCTAATCGCTCGTTTAAAGCCGTGCCACACAATCATGGGGGCCGCCATGTTGGATTTTTGACTGGCTTGGTTAGGCTTGGCATCCAGTGGCCTGCTCTATAGCCTCCAAGATTGGGAGGCACACGCTTCCAGTAGAGAGCACACAACATTTTCTCATCTCAGAGGCCATGCTCACTCTTCCTTGGTTGACAAAATGCTTCAGGGAACGGCACCTTCTCTTGTTCCTTTCTGTTTTTGGTCAGCATTGTCGTCATAATCACTTAAAGGGCAACTCTGGCGATTTTTCGATGTCAAGGGATTTCAATGAAATTTGCTGGGTACGTTCCTCTGCACACTCCTTCATTTCCTCAAAAAAGCAGGTTTCCGAGTTGCACAGATTTCTTAAATGAATTATTAAATTGCCTCGAACACCCTACCTTACCTGCTCCTCAGTTACAGGCAACCTTGTGTATGACGTGAAGGGAGTCCCACTCGGAGCATGCCGGGATCATGCAGACGACAACAACGAGGGCGCGGAGGAGTCGACAATTGTGAGCTAGTATTTCGTTTAAAAAGTTGGTGCCACGAGAATTTGTGTTCCCTGTGGATGGACAAGTGACTGGGGCTGACAAGTGGTGCTGCATTGTTGGCTGCACGAACTTCACCCTTGCCATCCGCACACACAGTTTGAGCCGATGCCAATTGCATTCAGCCGAGGTTAAGCCTATATGTCACAGTCGCGTAGTTCATGCGTCTGCTGCTGGCGGACCTGAGCGACTGACCTGAAGCTAATGCTTGCCTCGTATCCCAAATGGGCAGCGAGCATAGACTCGTTCGATACAGCAGCGTAAACAACTGCCTTGTTCAGCTGCCAACGGTTTCTATACTGGCATCGGCGTTTCTGCGAGAAAACTATGTGTTCTCTAAATGAAACATTACGCACGCAAGAACCTCGTCTATGTCCACTTTACGAACATATTGTGTGCATGAAGACAGTACAAAGAATGATAAGTAGGCAGCATAACGCTTCCATACTACAGACTCCCGCTCGCTGTTTTTGAAGGTGTGTGGTCGCTCATATCAGCGCGATTCAGAGTGGTGCAACGGTGCCTACACGCACAAGATCAGCCTTTTTTGATATGTCCTGACATTATTTGATGTCAACGATGAGCGGCTAGTATTATATCTCAAGCGAACGACGAGTGCTCACTGCACCTGCCGATCAATGTAAACGAATGCACTGTTCAGCACTTTCGATTGTCAGCGGCGTTTTTGTGAGATACAAATGCGGAAAGTTGTGCTCCACATCTTACAGTAAGCATGCAAAGCGTTTCCCTGAGAAGGGGTAAAACACCTAAAATAGCAAGCAGCACGTATAAAATCAGTAGTATGGGCTACCCTTGGTCCTCATGTTGCAGCACGATATGTAGCGCATGGGCAGTGGCTCTCGTGATGGCGGGTCGGATGCGAATGGCGATGCATGGCTACCGAATTCGTCAGAATCATCCCTCTCAATATTTGACAGATCTGTAGAGCTGGTGCAGCTGACATTGTCACCCAAAGATCCGGCACGGTCATGATTCAGCCGAGCATCTGCTCATCACAGCCAGCGGGTGAGACCGGCATGCCTTGCGCGCCTTCCCCGGTGGAGACACTCGTGACGTCACACGAAGAGATTTGCTCGGCTGTTAGTCAGGTTTCGGTTTCGTTCTCGCACCTTTTTGCTTATTTAAAATTACTTTCGAATTTATGAAACAATTCTACTATCAGACACGTGACAGGGGGGTCTTGAAAACCTAAATATTCTATTACCTTGACATGGTCAAAAAATCGCCGGAGTTGCACTTTAATGTAGGATCAGTCTTTTTTTAAAAGTTTTTATGAAGACGTCGCATCTTTGTGTGTGTTTGTGCGGCTTCGCATTTGTGTGATTGGCATCCCCTCGTGTGCCTTCATGAGAGCCAAGAGGTGCGAAGAAATATGGCTCATTTCTTCGATCTCCATGATGATCTCAGGCAACACAGATCACCAACACAGCCATGCGCTTGTCAGACTGCATACGGAGACCCTTGTGCAAATACAAGCAAATCTGATCTTCTCCAAGCATAGTACGAGGCAGGGCATTATTAGACATCTTAATGTTATTTTTTGGGGTGAACGAGTTTTTCAGGTTGTTGGATTTTTCTGGCTATTTTTCAGTCCCCGCACGGTCCGGAAAATTGGTCAACTGTAGGCTGTTTTTACGATGCCTAAAGCTATGGTAGGTGCTCATGGTGGGTGTTATTTTGAAAATTGTGTTCAACTAATATCAAGTGCAGCTATATTTTCGCCACCGTGGGTTGCTTTTACCTGTCACTGCTTGGACAGCGTATGTCCAAATTATTACAAGCAATACTTCCCACCATGTCAATTTCACACAGTCGACTTCAGATTGACCTTCGACAGAAGCTTGATTAGCTGTCTAATCATGTATATCTTGAACACAGCCTGTGCAAGTGCCCTAACTCATTAGCATGCAATTTTATGCAACGCTCCACGCTATTGCACAGGGCTGTACACGAACTGAACAAAGCATGTGGAGGCTCCAGCACCAGTTGAATGCACACTAGACCACCTTGCTTGCATAGAAAAGCTGATCGAACACAACACAGTAGACTTCCGCTAATTTGACTTCGGGTGATTTGATCCCAGCCAAAGGTCCCTGCTGGCGCCCACGCATTTCTATGGGCTCAAACTTTTGTTATTTCGATCCTAAAATTGGCCCTTCGCCGCATAATTCGAACTTAATTAACCAGTCAGCAGGGCTGCACCTGATCCCTATGATAACTTGAATAGCAAACCCTTTAAAGGGGTCCTGAACCACCCCTCGGTTTGGTGAAAAAAACATGTCTGTGGACAGCACACGCTGCTGTGAACATATTAGCCAAGTTTTCCTGCCACATGTGACGCGTGGAGCTTGAAAGCGGAGCACGAAGTCTCCTTTTCCTCAAACCTCCTCTTTTCAACAGAAGCCTGCTCCTGATTCTCTTTTCAATGCTTTATTTTGTAATAAAGCAGATTCCCATACACGGCTCCCACTGGCCAATAGCTGATGTCAATCAAGGAGTGTGTTTCGATCAGTGCGCTTCTTCCAACCATTGCTGTGTATATTTACTGACGAAGTTCAATAAACAGGCTGAAGTAAGTGAAAATGTACTTTCTAATTTCGATTATAATTATGTACTTGCGCAAGAAGCTGACTATCGTCTGCTCATGTATGCTCGGCCGCGACCGCCTGCACAAAAATTAAGCTTAGGCAATGACTTTGACCTCCATGCTCATCGGTGTTGTAACTGGCGGGTCTAGCTAATTTCGACTAGTTTGGAACGCTCAACTAGCCTCAAACCACACGAAACTTAAGGTCAGACCACACGCACGCTTGCCTATTTCATACCTATATTCAACCTATTTTTATACCTGCCAACCTGAAGATTTGGAAATTCGTAAAACTATCGCGAGGGGGGAGGGGGGGGGCGACAGCACTTTTTTTTTTTTAAGGGATTTACTTTTTGCGACAAGTTTACTCATGTTTTCATAACCGCAAATGATATCAGTGTCTTGGAGAGTAAAGAGCGAGAACTCCACTGGGGCACAATTTATTTTAGTAATGATTTTGCTGTTGCCGACTTTGCCTGCTTCAGAAACTTCTCCCTGTAGGTTTGCTCAAAGCAAGTACCACTCTGGTGCCCCTTGACCATCAGCAGACTTTCGAGTGCTTTCTCATACACAGATGAGCGAAACTCCATTCCGAGTTTTGTTCACAGTGCTGAATATTCTCGCAGACTCAGCATTGTTGTGGGGAATGGAGAGAATACCCAGCATAACCATTGAAATTCTGTTGAACCTGAGATGTCCGTCGACACTTCGAACACTTCCTAATTGTGACCACTGCATGTCGCACCTTGGCCAATGCAATACATCAGCTGGAACCTGATGTGCTTGCAAGTTGGCAAACTTGACTTCGAGTGCGTCGATTGCTTCTTCTTCTGATTCACCGCTCTGCTGGGGTAGGATAGCAGAAAATGCCATAATAAAATTATGTACGCTGTTGAATGAAGCAATTTCCAGAGCTTGTACTTCAGCAACTTCAGCCATCTTGTGATTGACGTCTTCTAGTGGGAATTTGTGGCGAATGTAATTGCATGCTGCTGTAAGTACAGACGTACAGCAGAGAAGAGCTGCTCTCTCTCAATGCAGCTCAGTGCTTCAGCCACAAAGTAGGTTGTGGTGCTAGTGACTATGTCTTCATCACCTTTCTGGTTCTCTGCAGCTCCATAGTCAACTTCCAGCAATGAATCATATGCCTTCACAACACCTGGGCACACAAATCTAGTCAGGAGATTCTCGAAAAGGTGGTTCAAGAGACCCCTCAGTACCTGAATCTGAGGGGCCTGTGCCTGAAGAAGGCAATTTGCCTTCTCAAAAAGTGGTATAACATTTTGGAGACAAAGACAGCATGCCCTGTTTAGCTCCGATGACAAAAAATAAAACAGGCGCTCCTCACGGGTCACATTGCTGGCTTCCCCAGAATCCTTGGTATGAAGTTTCAATTTTTTTTGCTTGAGGTCCAGAATGAGCTCCTTTTCTCTTTGGCGAGAGTTTATCGCCATCGGGGTTTTTTTTACTGAGGCCTGCAGCATTCTTATGAAGATGTGTAACAGACTATGGGGTCAGTACAGGGTTCTTGGAGGTTTGTGAGGAAGTCTTCGGAATTTGGTATGACTCCAAAAACAAGGTCTGCTTGTTCCACAGCTTTGTTTCAGGTAAAAAAAAAGCTGAGTAGTGGTTTCCACTGGTTGAGCAGCCTCTTCGAACACTTCCCCTATGACAGCTAATGTGTCGGCGAATGCTTCAACATCTTTCTGACCTCGGCGTCATGCATTTTTTTGGAACTCTCAAGTCGACCTTTCCATTTTGAGCTTTTATCTAAGTAAAAAAAATAAAGTAAACCAAAACATCATCAATCTTTACAGGAAGACATGAAGCTCCTTTTTGGGTGGCCAAGTTGTTGAGATGGTACGGGCAACTAACGCCTATCAAACCTGGTTGAGCCTCTCTCTCAATGCAGTAGAAACACTGTTTTTCTTGTCGATCATGATATTGGCATTGTATGAACACATAGCCAACAGGTTTCCAACAGGCAAATTCCGAGACTTCATCTCGTCCAGAAGCATATTTGAAATCTTGTGACCCGTCGCTTCCCCTTGGATTGTCCTGAGGCAAAGAAGGCGGCTTTTGACTCTACTCATTTCTTTCAAGGAAATATGTCGCAACAATAGGGCAAAGCTGCATATCCTTATAGTTACTGCCATCCACAGCGATCAAAAATACTTGCTGTTTTAGGGCATCCAGCAAAGGAGTCTCTGCATTGGCAGCCATTTCCCAAACAATTGACATCGTCTTTGTTTGTCCACAAGCGTAGCGTTTCGCTTCTTTGTACTTGGGGAACATTTTCCGGAAAAGCGGTCCGGCATGACTGCTGACACTAAAACTCAACTAAGAATGCCGTGAAGAGGCATTCTGCACGAATCACACCGAGGTCGTTGCTGTGTACAAAACTTGCTAGGCTTGGCTGGCTGTGCGCGGCTTGCACATATCCCTGATGGTTTTTCGAAGCAATGTGGACCTTGATATCAGACTTGCCGCCATGCGAGATGTTCACATCACAGGCACACGTGGTGCAGAATCTGAACTTCTCTCCTTTCTTCGACAGCACAAAGCATGGAAATTCTGCCATGTGCGATTTCAAAAACACTTGGAAGTACTGTCAGGGCTTCGAGCCTGCCATTGCACTGCAAAGTCGCTACAGGCCGGAGTCGCACTGCGCCCGACGCGGCAGCTAGTCATACAAAAGGCGAGGCCAACACTGCAGTCATTGAAGCTGACTGAAAACCAAACCTGCGAGCCCGCATGAACGGAGGCAACAGCATGGCAACAGGTTTGCGGAGGCGCTGTCAGCACTATCGAGCTTTGGATATGGATTCATGACCCCCCTAGTAGACGACAGAAGTCACTGATACTTTGCAACTGCTGCTGATGATACCACACATACATACTGCCCTCTCGTGGCAGCGCAAAGTACCAGGGTGTAGTTTTACTACATTTTTATGTTTCTTTTCCTTGCAAATAAAATGCTTTACTTAAAATTTCAAGCAAGATTTGTAATATTGTAAGACTGCTCGAAATTCGTACATTTTACGGAAAATTCGGAAGAGTTGGCAGGTATGCTATTAACTTCAAATGCATTTCTCTTCTTTGATAAAAAGTGGTTCAGGGTCCCTTTAATGGTAGCGTCTATCTCGGCGGAGCTTAGGGGACAACGAATGTGTTGATGACACGTCAAATCTCCTGTTGAAAATGTCTGTTTTCGGCCTGACCTGGGAAGACCTTAAAGCATTAACCGTAGCTCACAATGTCTGAGTACGATGCTTATGCGATTCTAATATACCCCCTTCTTCCCCCTATATTTCCAGACCCAAGGACTCGATACAAAAACAACCTCGGTGGCGTTCGTATGCTTTAATGCATAACACAAATGTATTGCGGCGAAGCTGACTTTAGGGAACTGGCTGCCGCTGTGAGACTTATTGGACCATTGCCTATTTTTCTTGTTGAAAAATCAGGCGTGCATTGAGTTTCTACTTTGTTTAGGTGCTTTAACGTCATTTTTATGCTAGTTTCTGACTTTGGACAAACAGAAAGTGGATGCACATTTGATTTGGCAGCGCGTGCGAAATGGGAAAATACTGACTGTCAAATGAATCAGCAGTGCATTTTGGCGTTTTCTTTGCATCTTGTGCAATTCGACCTATTGGATAATTCAATATTTCAACGGGCTCGTCAGAGTCGAATTAACAGAAGCCACCTTTATTCGAGTATGAGGAGGCTTCTGCATTTTTCCTTACCTGACAACCCCTGCTTTGCAAGCCTAAAGGAAGCAGTAAAATACAAACTAGATGCCTGCTGCAATGAGTAAAATCCAATGCTCCTTAGTGTTCTGCTTACCTGCAAATGCTCCTTACACGTAAATAAATGCAGTTACCCATTTTCCCATTAGCAAAGATACTGCTTTCTTGCATAGCATAGGCATCACTATGCCTAGTATTGACACCAATAAATCTGAGTAATAATCTTTTCGCGTGATCTAACTTATAAACTTTGGGAGCTAGGAACCAGATGCATATTTCACATATTTTAGTTAGATTTTTCAACTCTCCGTACATGTACTAAAAATAGCAAATTATTATTTACATCCTTAAAGGGACACTAACGTGAAAAATTATTTCCTCTGCATCAGTAAATTACCGTTCTACAACACCAAAACACCACTCTTACAACGATAAGACGTTTGGTAAGTCAGAAAAAGCGCAAGAATGAAATACGGGTGGCGACGCCAACTTAAGTTCCCGCACCTGGGGGCTGTGACGTCTTGGATTTTTATGGTATCTTCTAGGGCCTACTAATTAGTACAGATTGACTACATTCTGTTCTAAACAAACCAAATAATAAACATGGCAAGTTTCAGGAACTTTTATTCAGCCAACGTGGCCCAAATGCGAAAACATACTTTAGTATCCCTGACGTCACGCTGACGTGCCGGCGCTGGGGTTTCGGCGCGAAATTCAAATACTGATACTTGGACCTTCATTTTCTCATATAATAATCAAACTATTTTTTTTTAAATGACTGCCTGCAGGGTTCTTAGACAATGCTTCATTGTCTAAGAACTGATTTATTGTTTCGCTTTAGTATCCCTTTAAGGTGCTTCTTTGAAATTCTCCAAGCAATTATTACTGCTATACATCCATTGAAGATACCAGTGATCAGGCTATAACCTTATTTATCACTGTACATGTTGCCACTACTACCTCCTGAAATCAAATGTTAACATATAAAAGCCCCAAAAATGAGCTCATTTCTAAGGGTAACGAAAGAGTTAAGTATGAAACAACCAGCACACGAAATTATTATCGTGTTGCATATGCTGCAATAAGATGACTCACTTGTACGGTAAAAAGAATGCAGCATTATGGAACATGCTTTTACCTTGTGCGTGTTTTTGAGCTTTGGTGGCGGCATGTCCCGGATTCGCCGCATGGCCTGCAGCGGCGGCTCATTGAAGAATGGTGGCTCACCATCCACCATCTCGATGCACATGATTCCCAAGGACCAGATGTCCACCTCAGGACCATACGGGAGCCGCGAGATCACTTCTGGCGCCATCCAGTATGGTGTGCCTACAAGAGACTTGCGCTTGGGAAGTTCCACGGATACTTGCGCACAGAAGCCGAAGTCTGACAGCTTAACCTGCAAGTGAACAATGTGCGCCAGTGCAGCACTGTAGACTCCCATAATATGGTTCTAAGGTTTCCCATAGCCTGCCAGTCGACTATGGCTTTGGTAGGCCTAAACTTTGCACTTTTATATCTCTTCTGCGATTAAAAGCAGCTATTACAATTGACCCTGGATACATTAAACTTCAAGGGGATTGCAAAATACAGTCGAACCTGCTTATATCGAACTCGCAAACAAACACCTGTCGGTTTGATATAGGGCATAATTTGATATTAGCCTGCTAAAGTATTGGACATCATAAAAGCACATAGTATTTGTAAAAGCACTTTACTGATAAAACTAGCTTAGGGTACGCATGAAATAGCCCTGTATTTTTCTGCCTGGGCAACTTTGCTGCTGTGACAGCATGCACTTCCCCAAATTGTCTAAACAGTCGGAGCAGCTGGGGCCGCAACCTTCCACATTCGTGCAGAAGCGCTGGACTAGTGTGAGTGCGCCAATCACCTCGGAGGATGTGGGCAAAGGACCGTCGTAGCTTTCCTCATTGTGGCCACTTTCACTTTTGCTCGGTACTATGTCGGCAATGTAGTCTTCATTTTTGGGCTTTTCCGTGGTCGCAACACCATCGTCCGGACTCGCAAACTCGTCGTTTGTTGAACTGTCAAGGGCTTCCGGAAATTCTGGCAGTTCGCTCCAAACTTCGTCAACACCGGCAATGGCTTCATCGCACTCTCAGAATTTTCAGAGTCGTCACCGGGCATGCAGAAGCCGGCACATCTGAAGCAATTTTAGATTAACCACTTGTACACGCCCACCTCTACACACCGCTGTGCGTACGCCAGGGCGCCGTGGGTACTGGGTCATTTCTCCGCTTTAGCGCTAGCCTCCCCCTTATTCTTCAAGATGGTGCTGAGAGTGCTCCTTTTGAATCTTGTATGCTGCGGCAGCATCTGACTTCTCACTGCATTCGACTCTTATTTATTATTTGAAGCTTCATGGCGAAAGGCAAATTCTGACGCTTTGCACTAGCCATCACAACACTGCAGGAGAAGGCTCACAAGGTGTAAACACAATGAATGAGAAAAGCAACGATACAACTCGTACTTGCACGATGAGGGTACAAGAGCCTCTGATTGGCTGTCGACCAAGCACTGCCGGCAGGCCAGGATAATTTTTTGCAGGGGTGTGTTGACGGCTCACCCAACACGGCACGGTCATGGTAGGGAGAGCGTGTGGATGAAGCCGTGCCCCGCCGGGCTAAACCACTTTTCATATGTGTTTGCGTGTTTCCCTGCCACTGTGAGGGAAAACCAACTTCTGGGGGCACTTTTGCGCCATTTGACGTTCCAATATATCGGGAGTTGCTGCTACCTTTGGTGCTGCCTTTGCAATGATTACTTGAAAAAAAAAAAAAAAACTATCGGCCTAGATTAGAATAAATACGGTATTATCATCATCATCATCATCATCATCTCGAGTGAATGAACGCAAATTTGTTTTGTAAACAAGCAAGGATGAGATCACACTCCCGACCCAACAAAGTTATGTGCATAGAAAACATGCCACCAAAATTGCTGATGCAACCTGTAATTACTGCCACAAATGTGGCAATGAAAAAGCCACAACACAATTTGGCATCTTCATCCCTAAAAATAACCAAAGATGCGAAGTTTCAGAACAGGCGAGAGCTGAATCATATTTCCTTTGCGTGAGTACAGAAAATGTCTGAACAAAGCCAGACTGGTGACGCACCCTGCCATCGCTGGCCAGTAGTATGGAGTCCGACTTGATGTCTCTGTGAATGACGCCTTGTGAATGGAGGAATGCCAAGGCCTTCAGGCACTGTTTGCAGACTGTTGCAATCTGCTCTTCATCCATTCTGCATAAAAAAAATCATAATAATAAATAAATAAATGAGAACCCAGAGCTATGGAACACAAGCATAATATGACAGGCATGCACCTTTAGTGCTAGTAAGTATACCGAACCATGTAACTAAAACAGGGTGTCCACCAAGTTTACATTTTCAAATTCCCTGACTTTTCCAAGTTTTCCCCAAGTGCCTTTGCACAATTCCCTGAGTGACACAGAACACTGTTTTATGTCAGGATGCCCGATGCTGTCGCTGTCTAGTAAGCATGTTAAAAAAAAATAATAATACCTATTCCAGCTTGAATAGTAAGGAGTAGTGTTTATTTTATTAAAAAGAAAACGGAAGGGAAGGGTTAGTAAAACGCACAGCGAATAAAATACACTTCAAGCTCGACATAACAAACTTCAATATAATGAAATTCTCTATATAACGTATTTAACTTTTCATAACTTCATATCCATAGAACACCACATTATCTGAACCTCAATATAATGAAGTATGTTTGCATGTGATTTCAATATAATAAAATTTTGCTTCCACTGCCAAGGATTGCTGAGACAATAAATAAAAACATTCGCGGATGCCATTGGTAAACTGATTAAATTACAAGCGAATGCTTGCAAAGGCACCTCTCAAATGGCGTGGCGCCCCGCCACAAGAGCAACCACCACAGTGGAGCCGCATCATGTTCCGTATAAAGTCCAAGCGTGATAAGATCCTATCACGGCCCGCGCACGTTGTGCTGTAGGTGCGAGTGAAAGTGTACGAGGGTGAGACAGGAAAGATGGTGGCTTCAAGAGTTCAGCCTTCTCGAGGGATCAAAGGAAAATAGGGGAAGGGAGCTCGCTCGCAATTCCCCGCAAGCGAGCGAGCTCCCCTCGCTCGAGGGAAGCTCACTCGCGCGCATGCGGGGGGGCGGGGGTGGGGGTGGGGAGGTAAGCTAGTGCTTCGCAACTTCTAGCGTGCGTCTAGGCCGTGGCTGCGCATGGCTGTAAGCGCAGCAAAAGGCATAAGCAGCTGCGCACCCTGCTTTAGAGGTAATCTGCTGCGTGTGCAAAGAGTGGGCATGCCGAGAAGGTGTGGCATCATGTTAGCTGTCATCCCACGCGTTTAGTATTGGAGGTTGCGCAATCTTGAGTTTCGGTGATTTGTTGGAACGAGAGGCAGACAAAGCATTTGCTCCCCGCTGCCAGCGCATTTCATGATAGCGTCGTCTCTGCGTGGGCGACTCTATCAGTTGCAGGGGCAGAGTGCATGCGAAAGAGTGGCTGACTTCGCTTAATTTGTATCGCTGATGTGAAGATATTGTCAACGTGACATAGCCGTATCATCCGTCGCTACCTCCCAAATTCATCAAAATAAATTGTTTTCTTGTACAAATTTGCTTTTTCGAAAACCCAATAATTCGGAAAATTCTGTGGCCCCTTTCCTTGTAACAAAAATCGATTGGTAACTGTACTTATTTGCATGAAAGGTCGAATTTGAATCCATAAAGAAGCAAATTGTCGACTTTACCTATTTCGTTATATCAAGGTTAGCTGTATCCTTGAAGAAAATATGGTAAAGCCCATTGCAAATCAGGTCAAACATATTCAAATATGAATAAAAAGAGACGCATACAGAAGCAAATATTTTTGAATATAAGCTATTTATATCAACTGACAGCAAGCTCATTGGTATGAGGCCCGAACATTGCAACAAGTGAGATTCTCTCTCAACAGCTGGAAAGTCAACCTCAACTGTCCTGGCATACTCTCAGCCGACGCAAAGCGCCTCATTGTTGCGTTTCACTGCTTTAAAGGGTTTATTTTGGTTTGAATGAGAGACATCTGCATCTCGGCGTGAGTCAACACTTTGTTTTTTGAGCTCAAGCTCCTTCAAAGAAGCGGCAGCACACACTTTCTTTCTTGTTCATTTCTCAATGTGTCGGTTCTGTTTGTTGTCGTACTCTTCCGCCACGCGTTTGCCCCACGGACTATATGAATTATCCTTTTGGTCAGTCGTACAGTCAACATCCTATTTCTTGGACACCCTGAGGGCCGTGAAAATGCCAGATAGATTGGGCAGTCCGAAAAAATAAATGCATGTCTTTTACTGCCCTTAAGGGCTCAATCGCCACAGTCATATCTGAAAAAGGTCTGAACGCCTGCCAGTGCACTTATTAGGCAAATCGGTGCTCGTATTGTGACAGGAGACGGCGGGTGCACGCGTGTATAATTAAGGAATACATACTGTGTCCCATGACAATTGACCCTTCCCACGATTGTTAAGCTTCGCCGCAATTCTCCGTTTCTGCTTCACCACGTAACATTGCTGTATCGAGGCAAAGCTGACTTTTGGAAACCAGCATCATGCAATGCGTAATGCTTTCCAAACTCCGAAGCCAATCGCGAAGATTAGAAAGGCAGAGTTAGTGCTATTGCTTACAGTGGCAAATTCTTTCAATGAAAAAACACGGCACCAAATGACTAGAAGCTTAATAGCGAATGTCAAAGTAGCTAGGTTTAGCAGTGCTGCGGTGGTGGCAACGGCTTCCAGCTAATCTGCGTGCGAGAGCGCCGGTTCGGGGCGGTGTGATGACCGAAATGGCGGTGGTAGTGGCTTTGATTAATGCCGTTTCGGAACTGCAGTCAGGGCAAAAAGTCCAAAAAATTGCACGGCCGAAGGGTTCCTGCGTCCGAAATTTCAGACGTTCCTATACAGACTATGGAGTACGTGGTGGTGCCGCAAGCCGTCCAAACTCTCGAGCATGTCCCAAAAATTGGGCGTTCAGAAAAATCAATCTATGGACTGTACACTGGCGACTCCTCCAACTGATGACACTGCGTCAAAGACGATTCATTATGGTTCCTTTATGTTACTCGAGCCAGCATTAGCGAGACTTTCGTTCTTTTTAAAAATATGTTCCAGCTAATTTTCCCTGATGGAAACACAAATTGGCTGAGAATTCCTTGTTTTCCCGGTTGGAAGGCACCCTGCTAAAGGAATAGCGCACAGCAGACATCAGAGCCTTTGCACTACTGACCTGGCATGTGTGACAATGTCGGTGAGGGCTCCACCTTCGAGGAACTCCATGACGACCCAGAGCTCGTCGCCCACCAGGAAGCTGTCGTACATCTCAACTATGTTTGGATGATGGTAGTCCCGCATGATCACCACCTGTGCAGGCGTCGTTAAAGGGGTTGCAACGAGGCTATACCGTAATGAAGATTTCTTGAAGAGAAGTGCCCTAATTTGGCTTATTTGCGCAGTGACACAGTCTACCATGCTGAAGGAAGAGCATAGACCCATCTATAGCAGAACTTTCAGAGATTGTTATGCCTCATAACTACACAGGTTTGCACATGCAATGATCATGAAGATTTGGCCCGTATAATACGCACATGAGAATGTTATACAAATGAAGGAAATAATTAAATCAAATGCTGAAGCTTTATGTGCCAAAACCACACTGTGACTATGAGACATGCCATAGTGAGGGACTCCAGATTAATTTCGACCACCAGGGGTTCTTTAACATTGCACCTGATACACGGTACACAGGTGTCTTTGCATCTCGACCCCATCAAAAAATTAAGGAAGTAACTGAATGTACTGAACCTCCATCGAGATGCATGCCTTAACTGCAAGGTCTTCTTGGACATTGGGAAATGCAGCTTCTGCTTTGCCTCAACAAAGGCACTGTTAGCTTATTGCTTGCAATTTTTTTTCAATTTACTGTTTTTTTCTCTCATTAGTTTCTTTTCTATTCATTTTTATTTCATCTTTCACCGGAATCATCCACAGTAGCATGCCAGGCATTTTCACTAGGCTAACATCTCCAGGTCTCATTTAAGTCTTTCTATCCACACAGTTTGGCAAAACTGAAGCATGCACATTGTCACCGCTGCTGACCTCATTAAACAGAAGCTCCCGGCGCTGCTGCTTGCGAAGGTCCATCTTCTTGACGGCAACCTGGCGGCCGCTGGGCTTCTCGGTAGCTATGCACACAATGCCGGTCGAGCCTTCACCAATCTTCACAAAGTTGTCCAAGTTGTCACGAGGGTCACCTGAACTCACCACCATCTGCAGCGCTGCTCGGAACTGCGAGCAATGCAGTACAGCACCGCTTTAGAATGCCCATTGTGAAATGAATGTGCAGTGCCAGTAGTAGTTGTACAAATAAGTGTGCTTGCACGGCACAGGAGGCACAACCACATGGTGGCTTCACAGAGGCACTACCATGTTTGAAAAAAATTACCATCTTACTTTGAAACACCTTCCTGTCCAAGAGGCAGTATGCAAATTGTATCGCACTGGGCTAGTAAAACGTAAAACTGCTATATTTACTGTAATCTAACGCGCACTTTTTTCGAATAAAATAGGTTCAAAAAGTGCACGCGTGTTAGAATTGAGTAAGACACTAAATTTGCATTGCCATATTGCCATCGGCATTTAAAAATGGCCCCCTTGTACCCGCTTCGAGCCTAGCTGCCATAGCCTCCTCCATGTGCTGGTTTTCCCCTTTCCTGCGTTAGCTCTACCAGCGTCTAAGTGCCGACTGCGAACACATGCCTAGTTCATCATAATGCCGCAATTAAAGGGAAAGTGATCACGCGTGCAGAGACGGACGGAAATCGGGCCGCATCACGGGTGTTTGGAGTTTCCGAAACTTGCGTGCAGGACTGGTGCGAACAGAAGGAGAGGCGTTCTACTCAGGCTACTACAGCGTACAATGCGGCCGTACGTGGCCCCTATCTTGAAAATGATCTGTGATGGGGCAGAGTCCATGCTATGGTCTACTCGTCTAGTGCATCGTACTGTGTTCTCATTGCTTAGTTTGCACTGAAGCGAGAGGCAGCACGAAGGTCAATTCGCGCGCTCCTGCTACCGCACTTTCTCACTCGAGCATTTTGATAACGAGTTTCCGCAGTCATCGAGTGAGATGAATTCATGTTTGCTTGTGCGCACATGACACCATGCTTGTTAATTTAGTTAGTAAGGGAATGTTTACAAGATTATGCAGCCGATAAAAGTACTATCCTTACTTCGCATAGCTGTCTACTAATTTGCTATCGTAATCGATGCTTCACCTTTTGGGTGAAACTGCTACTTTTTTATTCATCAGCAATCTTGAAAGTATAATAAAAGCAGCTGAAGAATTCTATACTGACCTGTACAGTACCCAGAGGAGTCAGGATACCTCCATTAGAAACAGTAATGAACAGGATATAGAAACTCCTCCTATAACTAGCGATGAGGTGAGACAGGCCTTACCAGACAAGAAATGAGGAAGAGCGGTGGGAGAAGACGGAATAACAGTCGATTTAATCAAAAATGGAGGAGATATAATGCTTGGAAAGCTGGCGGCTCTTTATACGAGGCGTCTATCGATGGCAAGGGTCCCAGAAAATGGGAAGAATGCAAGCATTATACTAATCCACAAAAAGGAGACGTTAAAGAATTGAAAAATTATAGGCCCATTAGCTTACTCCCAGTATTATATAAAATATTCATCAAAATAATATCCAATAGAATAAGAGCAACACTGTACTTTAGTCAACCAACGGAACAAGCTGGCTTCAGGAAGGGATACTCTACAATGTATCACATCATTGTCATTAATCAGGTTATAGAGAAATCTTCAGAGTACAATAAGCCTCTCTATAAGGCTTTCAAAAATTACGAAAAGGCATTTGATTCAGTAGAGATACCAGCAGTCATAGAGGCATTACGCAATCAAGGAGTACAGACCGCTTACTTAAATAGCTTGGAAGATATCTACAGAGATTCCAAAGCTGCCTTAATTCTACACAAGAAAAGCAGCAAGATACCTATAAAGAAAGGGATCAGACAGGGAGACACAATCCCTCCGATGCTATTCACTGCGTGCTTGGAAGAAGTATTCAAGCTTGTGGGGATGCGCGACTCTCGCGCGTCCCCTGATATGTTTTTCCCGCATGGCGCGTCTCCTGTAATCCGGCTTCGCAGCGTGGCCTGCGTAATGCCCGCGGCGGTCGATGTGGTTGGGGCGCAGTGTGAGAGATGGCGCGAGTGTTGCGTTGCTAACGCCGCCTCACGGCAGGGCTACTTGGGGGCGCAGGGGAGGACGGGCTGTCTCTTTCCCGGCGGGTCGGCAACAGCGTGGACGTCCCGCGCGCCGCCGACCCATGCTTCTGCGAGACTGCCTCGCGTGGCCGCCTTGGAATGCGCCACCGTTGGCGTGACCGTACACGCGAACGACCAGGCGTTGTGATCCAGCATGGGGCGAACATATTCGCTCGCTACCAGGTCACGGTAAGTCAGACTTCTAGATTTGTCGCGCGCCCATCGGCATGTTTTGTGGATAGCAACTCTGCTAGCAGGCATTGATCTATGAAAGGTGCAATAAATGCCCTTGTGATTGTTTGCACTACTGTGTTGTCGTTCCTTTGTCCCAAGAGCACGGGAGGAGAGATCCCACAAGCTATTAAACTAGGAAGGCTTAGGAGTAAGGATCGACAGCGAATATCTCAGCAAGCTTCAGTTTGCTGATGACATTGTTCTATACAGCAACACTGCAGCGGAGCTACAACAAATGATTGAGGACCTTAATAGAGAGATGTAAAAGTGGGGTTGAAGATTAATATGCAGAAGACAGATAATGATGAATATCCGGGCAAGGGAACAAGAGCTCAGGATTGCCAGTTAGCCTCTAGAGTCTTTAAAGGAGCATGTTTACCTAGGTCAGCTAATCACCGGGAACCTTGATAATGAGAAGGAAATTCATAGAAGAATAAATATGGGTTCAATCACATACGGCAGACATTGTCAGCTCCTGACTGGAAGCTTACCATTATCACTGGAAAGGAAGGTGTACAATCAGTGCATTTTACCGTTGCCGACATATGGAGAGGGACTTGGAGATTGACAAAGAAGCTTGAAACCAAGTTAAGGAACGCACAAAGAGCGATGGAACGAAGAATGCTAGGCATGATGTTAAGAGACAGAAAGAGAGCGGTTTGGATCAGAGAGCAAACGGGCATAGCCGATATTCTAATTGACATTAAGGGGAAAAAATGGAGCTGGGCAGGTAATGTAATGCGCAGGTTTGATAACCGTTGGACTATTAGGGTTACAGAATGCGTACCAAGAGAGGGGAAACGCAGTCGAGGACGGCAGAAGACTAGGTGGAGCGATGAAATTAGGAAATTTGTGGACACTGGTTGAAATCGTTTGACGCAGGAAGGGGTAATTGGAGATCGCAGGGAGAGGCTTTCGTCATGCAGTGGGCATAAAATAGGCTGCCGCTGCTGCTGATGATGAACTTTAGTGCATAGAAAGTAAATCTTTCTTTTTCCGAATGAGAGAAAGCTTTATTTCTGTGTGAAAGAATGAGGTGTGCGCTACAGTAAAGGACTTTTCCTTTTTAAGGTCACAACAAAAACATATGCATAACAATCGAGGGTGTTTCTTTTTTTCATTCTGTTTTTGGTCACGGAAAATGAGTGCGCGTTGCAATCAAGTACGTACGGTATTCCAATCTGTTTTTATTTCAAATCTGCAATTAGCCCTCACAGATAGGTCAGAATCGCTCGGTCTCTGCCCAAATGGACGCAGCCCGCCCGCCCATATAAGCTGGGCCCGAACCACTTTGACCTATCACGGAAGGCTAATGGCTGATTTGATATAAATACAGATTGGTGTAGTTTTACATTATTCTGAGCCTGGTATGCAGTCAGCCAGTGCTATAGTTCAAACCCCCTAGGAACCACAGAGGTTGTTGCATGAATTGTGAATAAAGAGAACTTCAGACAGAATTTGGTTAGAAAGAGTATTACTGAGTCAACATACAGAGCTACGCACAAAACAATGTAGGAGAACTGGCAACACAAAAAGGAAATAGTGATATAACGGGAACATAATTCTGAATATGAGGTGTTTTCTTAAGCTGGTAATTTCACGCGTGCACACAAATATGCACATGAATACTGGCCCACCACAAACACACATATGCATGTACACAAATACACATAGTAAACACACATACAGTCAGACGTAGTAGTTCTGCGGAAACCCGCAAGGTGGAGAGAAGTAATGAATAAAGGGAAAGTCAGACATCCACCCGTTCGTAGCAAGGTCTGATTTTCCCTTTATTGATTACTTCTCTCCACCTTGCGGGTTTCCGCAGAACTACTACGTCAAACTCTTGCCTTTGCTTCGTGCTGTCGACAAATTCGACTTCGCCCTGCCATCTGCTAGCCGCCTGGTTAGCTCAGATGGTAGAGCGGCTGCCCCGGAAAGGCGGTGGTCCCGGGTTCGAGTCCCGGACCAGGACGAATTTTTTAACTATGAGGCTTTTCTTTCGAGGAACCCGTATGGGTTTCCTTTGTAGCAATTGCTACAAACGGGTGGATGTCTGATTTTCCCTTTATTCACATGTACAAGCAACCGATTATTCATACATAGATAATTCGGACATGCTTGATTATTCGGTCAGCCCCGTAGCACTGCTACTAGCCCTATAGACTTAATGCATAAGGACGACCAAAATTCTGGACAGCCTGCAATAATTGCAACAATAAATGCAATAATATGGACTATGACTGCATGACCGTGCGCCAATATGGACATTGAGTCAAGCAGAAATGCGATATTTTCATTCCAAGATCCGTGATACAGTTGAACCCACTTACAACAATATTCCAGTGCCACGAAAATTCCATTGTTAAAACGGGGTTGCATAAAGAAAAAAAAATGGGGGAGAGTGTAGCTGTTCCAAGAAAACTATAATGGTGGGGAGGCCAGTCCTCCTCCCCACCACATTCCTCCACCAGGCTTCTGATTGTGCCGACTCGTTTAACAGTTTAACTCTGCTTCCTGTGCGCTCCAATCACGTGTGATTAACAAGCCGCGGCTGTCGTTCCGAGAATGGCACTGCTATAAGAAATGCTAAGAGGGGTCATGGGCAGCAAGTGACATACAAGCTCCACTGAGGCATCAGTTTGGTGGCCCCAAAAGGCGCCTTTTAAAATATGCAGGAAGGTTGTCGTGGCAGCATCTCTGCTCAAGAAATCCAGAAGGAACGGTGGGATGTGATCGCCACAAGCATCTCGCCACGTACTTTCCACTGGCTTGCAAAACAAAACCACATGTCCGTCAGCCTTGCTTGCTTTACGCGAAACTTGCCAACATCCTTCTCCAAGGTATCCAGGTACTCCACGTAGTGAAGCGGAAGGTCCCTTGAGAAAACAAGCCCGTGAGGGACTGAATCACCTACAGTACCTCCCGCGAGGACATTGCTGAGGCAGCCTGTCCTGTTGCGTCAGCGCTGCTGTCTCATGGCTGTCAATGTGGCTATCCAATGCAAGCCCGTTCACCATGATCGCTTCATCGGTTAGAAGCGCTTCGTTTTCAAATCTATAGCGGTGAGCTTTCTTTTCACCGGGAATGTTGTGCAATGCTGATGATCAGCGGGCAGATCAGCCACCTTCCATTTCGGCGGCGAGTCAATTGAGGCTGAGAAACAATGTGGCCAGGAATTACTTCAGCACAATGAACAAAGACAAGCACGAGCGACTTAATCCGTAACAGAATTGCGTAGAACGAGGGCCACAAAATGAAGAACCAAATGTGAGGGCCCAGTGAGCAATCTAGGAGCAGCGCCAGCAGTGCAGTTGGTGCGGACCACTTGCATGGTGGCATGGTGCAGAGCTACAGCCGCAGCCCATTTGTGTTCGGAGGGGTGGAAGGGCGATGGGAGAGATGCGCACAAGGCTGGCGTGCATCTCTCATGTAGAGAAGCGTGCGGCGGCAGTTGGGGTGACAGGCTATCGTGCAGCGGCTCCTATTTCACTTTTTTCTTTTTAAGGATTTCGTATTCCATTACCTTTCGACAAGGACATACAGCAGCCAGACCACATCGTTATAACCAATAATGTGGCATGAGGACATTGTAGTATGCAGGATATTTCCCCATAGGAAACATACAAAAGTTGACGGTGCGGCAGCTTTTCATTGTTATAACCGATATACTGTTAAAACCGGTATTGTTATAAGTGGGTTTGGCTGTACTGAAACTACCAAAGCTTAGTCGATCTAGTAGTCGCCAATGAGAATTCGGTGCAGGCAATGACTGTACTTTCGTCTACCTGTAGTGACAACATAATGGTTGAAATACATTGGAACCTCGTTGACGCATTCCCGTTACATACGCTCCCGTGAACACACACAAAAAAAATGACCCAGTAGAGTTACATTCATTTTTTACCAGTTCATACGTTCCCGGAAAACACGATTCTTGGACACCAACGTTCAGTATGTCGCCAAACTGCGATCATATGATACGTTTTCCGCCCGCTAGATTCCACGTGAACAAGAAAATGTGTGAAGTGCGCGCGATTGAGAACAGTATATAGGTGCCTGCTGCGGCAACTCCACCACAATACTCGCCTGCCTGCTTCACGTGAAAACGCCGGTGCGCACTTAGTTCGACATTTCGGTACCAGCAGATCTTCTCCGGGGACATCGCACGCGGCATTCACAGCTATCACCGCCAATCCCACTGCGATAAGCATCTTCACCTATCTGTTTCACAGCGCGTGGTGCCGTCGGAAGTGCAGTGAACGGTTTTATTAGGCGATAACCGAAACACGCCGTTGTTTCCCCCTGCAGACTGCGATCGTATACGTTTTGCAGTCGCTAGATCCCATGTGAACAAGAAAAGGTGTGAGACACGCGGGATCGAGAACAGGGGTGCTATAACGTAAAGCTATTCCAAACTTTTCTATTCCAATTTTGCAATCAGCCCTACATGATAGATCAAAACATTTTTGAGGCGCCACCCACTGTGCCTGTCTGTCACGCAACGTCATGAAAACCGTAATAGCGCCCCATTTGATATGGTGTGTACAGTCGTCGACCGATTTTCCAGACTCCAAAAATTTGGACATGCTCGATTATTTGGTCAGCTTCGCAGCACCGCCATTCTCCCCATAGACCATAATGTATAACAACTGCCGAAAGTTCGGACACCTTGCAACCTCTCGTCTGATTTTTCGGACACTCCTTGAGTCAACTCGATCGATGGCACTTGCACCCACCGACTCTGTCCGGTGCATGGCTCGACTTGCTGAACGCCATTTTTGTTTTAATTTGAACCTTCTTGCTGCCCCACGAGGTGGCGCTACCGAAAATCCCCGCCCATCATCATCGTTTCTGCCTGGTTCGGTAGAGTGGCTATGAGTGACTAAAGCAGTTCCGGTCTCAGCTTAGTAAGCCATGTCACCATAGCCATGTCAAGGCAATCCAGCAGCTGATTTGTTTCTTTCTTCGTGCACGACGCTGCGAGTAGGCCATGTTTTTAGTTTGTACGAATGGTGCCAGCGTGACAGTGCAGTGGTGTTTGCTTTGTGTGCTGTGTCAAGGTCGCGGTGATCGAACGTGTTAGTATACGGAAGCATAGCGTCAAGTGTCCAATGGCGCCGATAGTGCCTGCGCAGACTGCGTTGGGTAATGCTGGCAAGCGTGGTGCTAAATATACCACAATGTCAATGGCGAAAAAGATCGCCATTGTGCAGCAAGTCCTAAGCCGCCGGTCTCAAAGCGGAGTTGCTCGAGAATTTAACATTTGGAAGCAGACGGTCTCGGATTATATGAGAAACAAGACGAAGATTCTCGGCGAAGCAACGAAGTCTTCCTCCAGCTTGGAAAGGAAAAATTTTAGAGACGGCAGCCACCCGAAGCTCGAAGAAGCCCTCCACATGTGGTTGTGTGCTACAGTTGCCAAATGGATTCCTGTGTCTGGAGACCTTCTGAAGCAGAAGGCATAGATGCTCGCTCTCTGGATGAACATCGAGGGCTTTATGTTCAGTGACGGATGGCTCCGTAACTTCAAAAAAAGGTACGACCTCGCTTTCAAGAGGATGTGCGGCGAGAGTGGTGCCATCAACCGGACCCTTATTGCCCATTACCGCTCGGACACTCTGGAGTCGCTGTTGTCCCAGTTTTCACCAGACAACGTTTTTAACTGTGACGAAACCGCTCTATTCTATAAGATGCTGCCTGATAAGACCCTTTCTGTGTCTGGCGATCCCTGCCACGGCGGGAAGCATAGTGAAGAGCGCGTCACCATCATGGTAGGCAGCAACATGTCGGGGACAGAGAAGCTTCGGCTTCTTGTGATTGGCAAATCAAAAAGCCCAAGGTGCTTCAAGGGAGCGAAGTCGCTGCCCGTGTGGTATGAGGCCAACAAAAAAGCATGGATCACGCAGCAGCTCTTCAGCGACTACGCCTGCAAACTTGACAAGAAGTTCAAGTCGCACAAGCGGAAGGTACTGCTTTTTGTGGATAACTGCAGTGCACACGGTCACATCCATGATCTCGAGTGTACCCGCTTGGAATTCCTGCCACCCAATACCCCGAGTGTCCTCCAGCCCATGGACCAGAGCATTATAAAAAATGTGAAGGTCCTCTACAGAGCACGCCTCTTGAGCCGCATGGTCGTCTGCATCGACGCCGGCAAGCAGTACGCTGTTAGCCTTCTGTCGGCTATAAACATGCTTGCGGATGCTTGGAAGGCGGTGGCCCCTGCCACTCTGCAGAACTGCTTTCAGCACGCTGGATTTGTTATAACCGATGAAGTGAGTGCCATGGAGACCCCAGATCTGTCGCCTTCAGATGTGCTCCCTACTGAAGCCGAAAATGTTCTTCAAGACTTGCGCAGTGGTAGCATTGCGATTTCGGCCACTGTCTCATTTGATAGCTTTACAGATGCTGACAGTGCTGTACTGACGTGCGCAGAACTTAACGACAACGAGATCATTCGTCAGGTTTGTGCTGCCCCACCGGATGGTGACTCTGAGTTGGAGGATGATGCACCATGTGCGCTGCTGCCGTCGCACGCGGAGCTTGTACAAGCAGTGACTGTGCTTTCAGCCGCCTACAGTGACCGCACGACCCTCTCCGAGATTGAGGCTGATCTGATTGAGCATAAACGGAACAGCGTGTAACGACGCATTCACGATTTCTTCGCGCCTGCTGCAGCGCCCGACTAAGGGCATGGAAATAAAGGATTTTTTTTCTGAATCTGTTTTTTTGGACACCTGTTTATTCGGACATTTCCGCGGTCCCCGTGAGGTCCGAAAAAACGGTCGGCGATTGTATACTGTGATTATGCATGATTAAACCGAACGAAAGAAAAATAATAATTTCTGACTCGATGCCTTTTTCGCCATTAGCGAAGAAGGCATCTTTTTACCAATTGCTACTTGGGAAACGTTTTCGGGCTACGCCCACTTTACCTGTCTGTCATGCAAAGTTGCAAAACCACAAAAACTTACCACGTCAAACTAATGTGTATGCATTCAAGATGCATTAATATGCCCAACAAAACTGAAAGCTTTTGTGAATAGCCGGAGACTGCCCCGTTCCAAAAGGAACAGAAGATGGCTGCCCGCTGATCGCTGTTGCGCTGGCTACTCTTAGCTGCCAGGGGCATGGCTTTATTTGCATATAAGATTTTGCGTGACAGTATAACATTATCGAGACCTTGCGGCACGTATACGACATCGCTCTGTCAACTCTCCTTTGCCGAGGATCCACTTTAACTGCCTTTTGAACCTTTGGTTCCACGGCGCCATGATTTTCGACCAGCCACCGCAAGCTGAGTAACAAGAAGCGTACCAATCGCAGACGCCGGCACTACCCTGCTCAGCCAGCTAGCTACTTTCAGTGCACTGGCTTGGCCCCATTGAAACTCTCTTCATTTGAGCGTGCTCCTCACCTCTCCTCAGCCAATTAGGATAAGAAAAACTGCTCAATGCAGGCAATGGTATTCGCTTTGAAAGCAAAAGAAAGTGACATCCTACAAACGAGAAGCGCGTTTGATTGGGCTTTTCGAACAATGCTTTGGGTTACTGCTTGATGCTTGTGTCTGTGGTTATATAGATTTGACATCAGGAGATTGGAATAAAAACAAAGGGAACAGTTCTACATTATAGGGCCCCATATATAGCCGTCCGCCTCAGGTGAAAACAACGGCGTGCACAGTTTCTTCAGTTTCTTATTCCAGCACCAGCAAATCTCTGCCCGGCTCGTCGTACGCAGCATTCATAGCGATCGCTGCCAAACCTATTGCAATAAGCATCTTCACCTACCTGTTTTGCAGCGCGTGGGGCGTAGTGCCATTGGTAGCATACTGCATGCTTTTAGTAGGCGATAATCCAAATGCACCGCCGTTCCCTGCTGCAAGCAGAGCGATGTGGGCATCACGTTTCGCTTGGGCGGCATCCAGCATCACCTACCAGCTCGATTTGGTTTCAGTTTCCCATTGCCCTCTTAAATCAACATGTATAGGAAAACAACAAAATGTGTCTTGGGTCACCGGAGCACCACGAGCTCAACGCGCGTCGGCGGGCGTCTTGTGCTGCGACGTTTCACATTTACATAGATGTCAAGTACAGTTGAGTCTGTCAAATTTTTGTAGTTACTTCTGATCGCGCGTTTTCCTGGTCAGTACGTTTTTTTCTCCCAGTTTTTTTCCTAAATCTATGAACAAGGTTGTACTGTACATGGCCGCAATTTTGTAGAGGCGTCTTCTGCTCGATTCTATGCCACTCGTATTGTCCACTGTTTATGGCCGGCTGATCCCGTTGGTAACACATGCAGAGCATTGCTCTGATCACTGACGTAGCGTGAAAAGTGTGAAAAGGAAGAACATAACAGGAATTGCTAGCAAATTATGACTGTGGAACGTCTAGGCAAGGGCAAGCGTACTTACAGCGTGAAAAGTGTGAAAAGGAAGAACATAAAAGGAATTGCTAGCAAATTATGACTGTGGAACGTCTAGGCAAGGGCAAGCGTACTTACGTGCAGAAACAAACATTGACAAACTTGGGCCGTATTTACGAACGACCACTTTTGAAAGATACTTTCACTTTTGCGACATTTTTCATGACAATTTTTGCATACAGTGATAAGATAATGTGCTTGGCACTGTGCCAAGAATGCCGTTGCTCCTAGACATCGATGTGTCTTGCGCTACAGTCATGCACCATTGAAGGTATCTCCAAAACATTTGGGTTACTTCGGTATTTTGGACTCCCGATTATTCGGATGTTTTGGCGATCCCCATCAAGTCAGAATTATTGGTCGACAACTGTACACCCATGCAAATTTTGTGCTATATTCGTGCAGAGAGTAACAACAATTAGGTCACACTGGAGCTGCGAACAGTGTGCAAAGCAGACAGACCTGCTCGTGCGACAGCCTTTGGTGCTCGGGTGGATGGTTTGACTGGGGCTTGCCCGCCACCGGTGGTGGTGCATGGTCCATTGCTGCTTGACTTTTGCCCATTCCATCCTGGTGGAGGTGGAGAAAAAAAGTCCCAAATCAAGGAACACTGCAGCAGTCATTGGTTGCTTGGCTGCTCTCATTGACAAAATGGATGCATATTTTGAGTGCTGTTCTGGACACTTGACACGCTTGGATTCACCCAGAGACATCATTATTGCTAGCATGTGTCCTGACACGTTTAGCACACATAACTTTGCACTGGTACACACTCCTCACGTGACAATTAAGGGGAGCGCTTCCTCAGACATCGCTAAGCAAGGTATCAATGGCTTTGGCATGATTAAAAAATATCCAATAAGACCGACCTCACTGCTGTTTAGTAAAATCTGAGGAACAGATTTTTCATAAGTTTTAGAGAAATTTAAGTGAAACAATCATATAAAATTACAGTGAACTGAGATGCACAAAACTGCCCCATATTCGAAGTAAGCACATAAAATTACATATATCTAACAAAAGTGTTGAGCCCCATAACTTGAAGGGTAAATATGTATGCCTAAGAAATCGAGCTGCTTGGATGGGGATTTGAACTGGGGACCTTGATCACAGGAACGCAATGCTCCACCTGTGCTCCCTGCCACCTCTTGATAAGAAGCTAAAGACGGCAGAAGCAGTGATGGAACAAAAAAGATAGGTGTTGCATTAGGATGCAGGGTCAGCGGTGTGGATCATAAACCAAAGGGATTAGCCGATAAGTCTTAAAGAGACCAAGTAATAGTGGGGCAGGTCATGTAATGCATAGGACTGACAATCGGTGCTTTATTACAGAAACAGATGATGTGCCAAGGGCAGTGCAGTTGAGAATGATAAAGAATTTGGTGGTTTGATAAAACTGATAATATTGCAGAAATAGGGTGGAGTCAGCTGATGCTTGACAGGGGTAATTCAAGCTCACCAAGAGAGATCTTCGTCCTGCAGTGGATGTAATATTAGTATCAGCTGATGATGATGACAAAGTGTTAAAAATGATTCTCACTCAATCAGACAACAGAACGCAAGAAGGCACACTGCGAGTGCCACTCACCCGACCACCATCCACCATGGTCTGTCCTCCAGCAGGTGGCTGCTGCTGCACTGGTGGCTGCTGGTGTGGTCCCGTAGGCTGGTAATGATGATGGTGATGGTCATTTGGCACCTTGGGTTTTGGCGGGGTGGCTGGCAATTCCTTGGCAATGGGCCCTGGCCCAGGCGAATGGCTGTGGCCAGGGTGAGACTTGGACGGTCCGTACTGGTGGGGACCGCACTGAGGCCCTGGCCGGTAACTGTCCGGCGGCAGGTGACCAGCCTGTGGGCCATGGCTCATGTTCTGCGGAGAGACTCTTTGTTGCTGCTGCTGCTGCAGTTGGGAGGGTGGCAGCTGGGAGGCTGGATGCTGGTACGGAGGGATGGAGTAGCCACCAGCATGCTGTAAATACAGCATAAAAGTCTATTAGGTGCTATACAACACAAGAGCATTTTATTCCTAAAAAAAAAAAAGCTTCAAAAGAAGAAAAGAAAGGTGGAAGGCACTCTCAATAAAAGCTTGTACAAAGCAATCAGTGGCAGGAGGCTGCAGTGGACAACAACAAAAACAGGGATGTGTGAATACTCAAATATCACAAAATCGAATAGTGAGTGTTCAAATAATTCTATTTGCAAATCAAATATCTACTATTTCATTTTTCAAATATATTAAATATGTTCAGTGTAGAGATGCGCGCAGTGCTGCATGTCGCATGCGCTGCGGAGCCCCTCGCGCTTGACACTACACAAGTGAGTGCCTCAGTGTTTTTTTTTTCTTTTTTTTTTTCAGCACAAAAGGAGCCCCACAGACAGGCTGTCCCCCTGCTGACGCAGTTGCGGACAGCTTTCCTCTGCAAACGCTTTGCCTCTGCTGGATGGGCAGAGGCGCAAACATGAGTGACCTGGAGGGTGCAGCCCCCTGGTGGCAGAGCTCAACCAGACAGACAAAGAGCTAATATAGCAGTAACGAATAGTATTCTACTTTGCAGCTAGTGTAAATTTTTGGCAGAAGCATAATCATGAACACATTGTCTCTTTAAAAGTTTAAAATGTTTTGCTCTTGGTTACAGCAATATTAGCTCTTTGCTTGGCTGGTTGAGCTGAGCGCCACCAGGCAACTGCCCTATGAAGGCCGCTCTAAGGTCCCTCAGGCCACTCAAGTTGACACTTCTGCCTATCAATCTAAATGCCCAGCTCACCTGCATTTACTGGAATACCGGACATGCTCGGCACTGCGACAGAACGCCAAGACAACCAGAAGTAGACGTCATGATCTACCATCATGACGCAGAGCCAGCGAAGGCGGACCTTAGGCCTGATTGCTCAGTGAGTGAGTTGGAGAAAAAGCATGGCTAGAGAGGAGAGTAACTTGCAGTCGTCCATAGCTCTCTTAATACGAGATGCATCACTTAAATTGTGGCACAAATGTTTTACTGTAGCTGTATTCTATACATCTACAAAATTTGTCCACATCATTTCAAGGGTTTTAACTATCTTACAAAGCTCTACAGATTCTATTTCAGGAAATTCAGATTGGTAGAGTGATTGTTTGTCCATCTTCTAGTGAGTTTAATTACGAAGTAATTAAATGTTGCTTTTATGTGCAGGTTCCTCATGTTGCGCTGTTTTATATCATAGGAATCACCAACAGAAGCCCATGTGCAAGTATTTGCTGTAGCAATTACAAGAAAAAGAAAACTGGAGGGGCGTCCTTTCTTGTGTTTCTGTGAGTGTGTGCGTACATGTAGGCGTGTTCTGTTATACTCTGAAGCAACTTACTAAGATGAGCTACCTTTGAACTACCTAGACTGCACATCATTTTTTTGCTGTAAACAATTTCCAAGCCATGAATTGGTTCCACCCAGCTAAAGTTTGCATTCTAATGCACCAACACAAATGGACCAACAGGGTAGAAATTCCAAAAGCAACACCTGGGTTATAAGAGCCATCGTACAGTAAAACCTGATTGATATGTACCTGCTTACGATGCAGTTACGGTTAAAACGTAGTTGCCCCAGTTCCCCGGCCAAGCTCCCATTGAACCCAACGTATTGACTGACCGATCACGGCACAGTGGCTCGTAGAATGCATACCGGTTAGCTACACTAAGTCGCAGTTTGGCAAACAGCATATTGCACCGCAAATATTTCCTTTTTTTTTACTTTTGAAAAAGAAAATCAATGCGGAAACCACAATTCAATCTGTACTCGGAAGTACCCATTGACACTGTGTATCAATGATGCCATGTTGGTGATGGCGCTTTCTCCTTTAGATTGGGTAGCCAAGTGTGGAAAGCGTGGTGGCATAGCTGAAAGCCCCATCGCAGCAATCATCACCTTCACGTTCCGACCTGCCCAAACTTTTGCTGCTTTGCAACTGCATCGAGTTGTTCGGGCATCGCGCATTGCATGTGTGTCACCAATGTGGTGTCGTTTGGGGTTCAGTAGTGACTGCATATTTCATCGCACATGCGACTTCATCCTGAGAGTGTTGCATATGTGGTGGTGTCGTTCGTGGTGGTTCAGCATTGGCTGAATATTTCACCGGGTTTCATCTAGACAAACGCAGTCAAGCCAAAAGCGAATGGACAAAAGGATCGCATGCTCAGCGTGAAGGAGAAGTTGGGACGCTCTTCGTAGCATTTAAACCGGAACAAAAACCACCATTGCAAGTGCGTAGGAACTGCCTTTAACAACAGTTTGCGGCAGATGGAAAGCACAGGAAAAGCTAAGGAGCGATGCCACATCAAACATGAAGAGGTGATGCTTGAAGAGATCAGCCTTTCCTGAGGTTGAAGAAGCCTTGATGTTGTTGCTCGAAAAAGTCAGGGTGAACAACTTACCAGTCGGCAGCCCCCTGCTTACCAAAAAGGCAGAAATATTTGGCAGCCACCTGAACTGCAAGAACTTTTCTTGCAGCAATCGTTGGATAGCAAGGTTTAAAGCATGCCACAATGTAAGTGCCAGGGTGGTGTGTGAAGAGGAAGCACATGCGGACCACGAAGGTGCCCCAGAATGACAGAATTGGCCGCTGCCACAAACTCTAGCCAACTACGCCATGGAAGACGTTTTCAACATGTACGAGTCAGCACTCTTTTAGACTTTTGCCAAACAGAATGTTGGTGTTCAAGGGTGAAAACTGCACTGGTGGCAAGCATGCTAAAGAAAGGCTGTCAGCTGCTTTCACGGTTAACGCGACAGGAAGCCAAAAGCTGCTACTGCTTGTTATCGGCCGGTATATAAACCAGAGCCGCCTAACTGCCCTCAGGCGTCATATACAAAAGCAACACAAAGGCTTGGATGACGGCAAAGCTTTTTAAGGAATATGTGCAGCTCCTGGACGAGTGTTCTGAGGAAGCAAAAAAAAAAAAAAAAAAATTGTCCTTGTGCTCGACAATGTGTTGGCAAATGATGCGCTGAATAACTTGGGCACAGTTGAGCTCTTCTTGCTGCCGAACACCACGGCGCTTGCACAAGCCCTCAACGAGGGCATCATTCACTCAGTCAAGCATTTAACAGATGAGAGGTCTCATGGCGAAGTTGGCCCAAGGTCTCTCAAAATTTGAGGATGCTGTTGTCGCTGCAAGGCCTCGACGGCAGCAAGTGAAGCTGACTTTTGGTCCATTGCTTCGGGATAAAGTGAGCTGTGTGTTGACAATATTACTACTCATGACCTTTTCTTCACTTTTGAAAGTCGTGGCTAATTGGTGGTTTTGAGTTAAGGGGGGACACCCCACTAAAAATTCTTAAAATTTATTTATGGGCACAATTTCATCAAACATTCAACACTTATGTATATGACATGCTGATTTCAAACATGCACTTGGTTTTCTTGTGCAGGAGCTATTTTTCAAAATATCAGCAATTCATATTTTTTGCATGGTCTAATTTGGAGGCAAGTTCTCGCTAAAATGCTGGTTGTTATGAAGGAGACTAGCATATCAAAATGATGTTCAATGATCATAGCTTGCAGTGCTACAAGAATTAATGTTCAAAACTGAAATGGGCAGAAGTTACAGCATGTCAAACTTTTGTAAGCACACATCATTAGGAGCACCCTGGACAAATTATTACTTTATGAACATTTCAGTAATAATATTTGTTCATATTTTAGGTCTATTTCATTCCCAATTTGTCCACCTTTCTGACACACACAAAAAAGAGAGATAATTATTGTGATAGGATAAGTATAACCAGAGATATTGTCACTCCAAAACTACACCACCACAAAAATGCCATTTTGAGAAAACGAGGAAAAACATTTCACAGCATGTTCATGGTGAGTACGGCAAATGCTTAAACACTAAATTGATCAAGGATGATACATGGGTCTAACCAAGTAAGGATGAATGTTTTAGACCAATTTGGACCAAAATTAGAGCATATCAAAATTAATTTTCTAAGTAAAAGCCAATAGTAACTTTCAAGAAAAATTATTTTTAGAAATTTTCTGTAATAATATTTACTCCTATTTTAGGCCTATTTTGCTAACTAATTCACTACCATCCTGACAAAAAAAAAAAAAAGAGAATTACTGTGATAGGATAAGTACAACTGGAGATATTGTTGCTCCAGAACTAAGACAACATCAGAAATGCGGCTTTGAGAAAAGGGCAAAAATAGTTCCGTTTATTCAGACCTCAACCCCCAACAGTATCTCTCAAAATGAACCGGGGAAGTAGCTGGGATACATCCTGTTGTGGTGCTTTTTTTTTTTTCACTTCCTCAGCAAGGCCAAGTGATGCTGCCCTCTTTTTGGTGGAACTCATGCTACGCCGCAAGTCCTTTTCTTTTGCCCTGCAGTCCCAGTCAGTGTTATGTTAATGTTCAGCTCTGCTAGCACTGCTGCAGCTGCATGCTCATTTCCAGCATTAAAATGCAGCACAGTTTCTGCAACAGCTGCCTGTACTGTAACAAATCACCAGTGCTGCTCTTTTGCTAGCAAGCTCCAGATTACTGAGTGGAGAGACTCATTCAAGTTCTGAGTCCTTCCCCTTGGGCATCTCTGCAGCAGGCTCTTTTCGGACAAGCACTGGTACACTGGAAAAAGAGCTGCAGCCGCATCACTAGGCAAGTTATACTGGTGCCTAGGCTCTGGCTCCCCTTTGGCCTTTGCTGCATTGTGGGGGCACCAAGACTGCTCACCAGCCAGGCACTGTGCATTGGCTTGGGCAACTGTCAGTGCAAGTTATATGATGAAAGGTTGCCATCACTGCATAGCTCATGGCTTCCACATCACCATCATACGATTTTAGTGCTCGCCCATAGTAGACAGCCAACCTGTCGATCAGCTCAGCTGTCAGCCTCCCCTTGCCAACGAGGTTTCGTTTGCAGTCACCCTTTGTTATGCTCGGCCTGCAGGGGTGGTGACCTGCTAACCTCTCCCAGCCTGTTGCAGCTGTTTCGGACGACCTGCGAGGGTGGCGATCTTCGGAGAATCGAACCCTTCCCAGTCTGCTGCGACAAGTGGCTTTGGAGAGCCAACAATGCGCATCTTTGGAGAACCGGCGACGCCAGCAAAGTTAACCGACCATGCACCTTCTTCAGAGAACAGATGGCGCCAACACGGAAAGCCCCGTTTGGCGGACCGTGTATTGTTACTTGATTCGCTGTCGCCTTCATGGTCTACTTGCAGCAACAGAGCTGCTGGGAAAGGGTGTTCTGCGGTGCGTTTTCACGGGCCCCAGAATTCGTCACAGTCTGCTGACAGTTGAGGCGGCTACCTGAGAAGTCAGCTCTAGAATGAAGAGGCACCCGCTGGGGTCAAGCGTGACAACCTGTCTACGAGGACCTGCTCGGTGGGTTCTGGGAATCCAAAGTGCGTATGTGAGTGTGTGAGCCCTACCCCTCGTAGACAGGTCGACTACGCCTCCAACGACTGTGGACGGTCCTACTGGACGAAGGTTGGACAGCAGTTTTCCCTCACCTAGGGATCTAGGAAGGACAGAGGGTTTTTAAGTAGCAGTTTGTCGGCTGCTAGGTATGCTCGTGTGCTTCGTCTAGCATGCTCCATTTGGGAGTCATGCTAGACTGTTGAAATGTATTTCCTGTCGTAATGTAAAAATATGTAAATAAATCCTGTACTCCTAGTTCACGATGAGAGCAAGTTCCTCCCTACAACCATGTCCCAAGCGTGAGTAAGTTGGATGACACCATGGGCCAGCTACCACACCTATTTCATGCCCGACCCCAACTCTTACACCTTGTGCTGCTGTGCCAAGTTGCGGAGTGTGGAGCCCATGCGTTTTTTCACATGGTTAATGCAATCCTCTTTTTCCACTTCAAAGTAGCCATAAACTTTTGCTTCTTTGATTGCGTTGTATGTGCGGCTGTCACTATCACACAACATGGTAGTATAGCATAGGTTATGTCGCTGGAGCAACCTTTCAAACAACATTTTGCCTGCTTCTACCTCCATTTGGCCAGACTTGCAGCTCGTGTTTTTTTGGCATTAGTAGCTTGACTTCCAGAGGTCGTAGCCCTTGCTATTTCACTTAGGGCCATTCTCACAGCCCAAACAAAAGTTGGACATTACATGGTAATCGAGCACATATCTAGTGAACAGTTCAACAACAGTTCAAACACCAATGTGTGAGGAATGTCCCCTCGTCAACCAAGTGCCACCGTAGCACACGCAATGTTTTCTTTTTTTTTTGTCTAAAACGTCTTCATAGAGTTCATTAACTTCTTTTGTGCACCGCGTCATAATGGTTGTGGCAGCTCGGGTGTCAGCAGGCCCCAGAGTTTTCTTTAGGTGCCACTGAAACGTTTTGCTGTGGGGCCCCCGGCACGAAAGTCCTATCGACACGAAGATATTGTTCATGGCTGTTTGGCTATTTCCACTGCAAAGCATTGCATGTGTTGCTAACACGTTTACCTCAAATGGACTGCATGCTTTCTTGCCATCAACTCTGCACAATTTCCATTGTGCCGCAACTTCACCACAATGCTCGCACAACACGACCAGTTTGTTCGCAAGGCCGTAGTCACATTTGCCTGTGACTAGTTTTGCACATCCACCATATGTCTTGCACCGCAGAGCAATGTGTAGCATATTCAGAATGTTGAGGTGAACAATCGCGTATAAAGCCGCAATGTCCATAGATGAGGCCGATGACGCGTCGCTGGCAGTGGTGAAAACCCGTCTTTCGCACTTTTGCTGGCATCGACTCGGGTCTGTCAAGAGTGACTTGCTCACGGGCACTCACTTGAGCTATGTCACTGCTCGTGACAGTTCTAGCATCAACTCTCACGCGGCCAGAGTCGGTGCGAAGAATGCTGTCGCTCTCCAGCGGATTGCTGTCGTCCGCATGGCCGCGAGTTGCTTGCTTATCTATTGTAGAGCCGCACGATGCCGTTCCCTTACCTAGCGGATCGCTGTCACCTGTACGGCTGTTTTCGGATGCCTCAGCACAAGTCCCTTGCTGGTCAGTTGCAGGGACGCACGATGTTGTGCCCTTGTCTAGCGGACCGCAATAACCTCCATCGCTATTGTCTGGTGCCTTAGCGACGAGAGTCGCTTGCTGATCAGTTGCAGAGTCTTGCGATGTCATGCCCTTAGCACATTTCTTATTCTTTGCTTGCTTTCGGCCGAATTGACTGACAGTGTAGAACCTTTCTGGTCCTCCAGGCATGTTTGTTGTCACGCGGTCGCAATCAAAGACAAAATGGCGCCTCAGCCAGCGAGATTTTCAGGTCCAGTGCTATGGTGGCTAGAGGGGGAGGTGTCGGCATCGGAGCGCTGGAGAGGCAGCATTTTTTCAGGACGATGCAGCGGCGCTGCTGTCGGCTCCGAGATGCCTCCCGTACGCTGGCTAAGGTCCGCTGTCGTTACTTGGTTCCGCTGTGAAGTGCCTTTTCTTGGGGCGCAATACGTGCATCGGAAATCATTTTAAAGGCTAGGCGACTTTATCACTGCAGCTGGCCTAACATACTATGTACTAAATTTTGGTCATTTTATCGCCGCGCTTTAGCTTCGCGCTCAGTGCAACAGTTGTGAAACTCATAATTGCACCAAACAGAAAGCTTCTGCAGTAGGCGGTTGTTTGCAGTTTGCCAGTGCCGCTTTAACATTTTAAGGGCCTATTATGGGATGCCGCATGCAGTTCTGTCTGGCATGACTTTATTAGTGCCTTGAGCTACAGGCGCTTCTCCTAATCGTCTACTGGTTGGTGCGTGCCTCATTGAAGTGTGCGCCTCAGTTGATACGGGCCGCTCGAGTGAACCATGATTATTTCAAGTTTATTTAATTTTGCAATGAAAGGTAGAACTGTAGGCACCAATGGTCAAAACTCAGTATAATGAGAGCGTTAAGGGAAATTTGGTTTCCAATTTTAAAAACCTGCAAAGAACTAACTTCGCGTATTTAGTACCGCTCAAATAATGCCAAAAATGCCTTTAAAAAGAATATTTATTGTTAATAGTATAATACGCACGACTCCATATACATGGTTGTTAGCTCTCAAACAAAGAATATGACATGAACTGGAGCGCAAATCCAATATATAATGGAGGTATATACCCAGAAACGGTGAACAAGGTGCAGTGCAAATAATAATTTGTCGGGTGGGAAATTCTGTTCAGATATGCAGATATTTCTGGGCATACAATGTGGTGTGAACAATTCCTGTTTTACATATACAAACACTTTATGTTGGTCTTGCTGATATAAACTTTGCAGTTATGCAGTTATGAATTGTGCGCCTTATATTGAGGTACTTCATTTTTTCTCGCTTCCCTTGCTTCGATGCTTTCTCTCCTGCGACAAGGACGTGCAACCTCGTGAGGACGAAAAACCGTATCACTTGGTTGGTGATTTCTACGCTAGGCTGCGCACAGCCAACCATATCCAGCTTATTTATTGACAGGCAGGAAAGAAGCCCATGATGCTGTCAGCCTTCAACTTGTTAAAGCTGAAACCATGCGTGAAGGCATCTTCCATTGCAGCAACCAAGTCTTTTAGTGCCTGAGATGGGTAAAGTAGGCCACCTCTATCCATGTGGTTGGTAAGGCACGACTCTTCTGGAAGCAAGTGCGAGTCTTTTGCTTGAAGCAACAGCTAGAGAACGCTCTTCGCACTTTGGTTTCATTAGCATTTTCCTGGTAACATACCCGCTAACGTAGTAGGGTATGCGAGAGTCGCTATTTGATCCCACCATTTCACGATGATCTGGCATTGCATCACAATGCTTTACCATCTCGTGAACTTCATTTAGGTTGCCCACATCCAGGAGATCATCCAGCTTACTCTGCATACCGACCAAATTTTTCCAGTGGCGTGGGTCAAGAAGGCTACTCAGAACTCCTTATGACAAGCAAACAAAAGCGAGGAAGGCAAAGCTAACTTCACCACAGACTTCACGACGCGCACTTGGAGCCGGAGAGATTGCTCAAACACATCACGCTAGGCATCTCGAAGACGATGAGCGCGCCACCTGTCACTGTCATGAAAAGATGCTGCGCCGCCATACGCGGCGCAGCCCAGCCAATGCTGACACCTCCCCCTCTAGCCACCATAGCGGTGCCCCAAGACAACAAGATGACGCCACCTTAGCCACGTGATCCTACCTGGCCAATGACGACTTTCTATGCACACTTTTTTTTCTCGTTTTATTTGTGAAGGTGGAGAGCAAACGGTTGCTTACTGGGCGGTAAAAAAATGTTAAAGAAAGACAACTGCGCGAGCTTTTCAACGATACCAAAATGGCCGTGGGGGAGTGAGCCGTTCACGAGTTACAGGCAGCTGAAATAAGTGTGATTTGCCCACAATTTAAAGGGCTGGGGGGTCTGCCGGCACATCTTTGAGTTGCTGTTATGCAGCAAATACGTGGTATTTTTTAATGAAAAGTTGCAGGCAGGTGCGGGATGGTAGTAGGAACATGAAAATGACCATTCTCAAAATTCTATTTTTGGGTAAATTTTCGGCTCCTAAAAGCCGTGTCTCCCCTTAAAGGGCCCGTCACCAGGACTGGCCATCTTGAGCTGACAAACGCAGAGCATACAATGCGCATTAACGATTGTGTTTGCAAAGAATTATATCGTTACGTGCTGTGGAACATTCTGAAATTTCAATCTGAATGCTGTTTTCCGTTTTCCTCGCGGCGACCATGCTCCAAGCCGGACGGTGACGTCCTCGTGTCCCTGCGCCTACGTGCTCGTATCCGCAGTGTGATGTCGCTCGTAGTGACACGTGACTTTGATAATTATTCAAGGCAACATCTGTTATTTGTGTGATCTATTGCTTGAATTCACGAATTGAAGTTTAGAGAAATAATGAAACACACAAACGGAATGTCTGCGTGTTTTTTGTTTTACTTCGCATTGAAGCAAGAGAGATGTACTTCCGCTTTGTCTGCTTGTTCCCACGGTCGTGCAGTCACGTGTGCAAGTACCGAAACTATGCCATTTTCTACCATGTTCCAGCGCATGATCATGCTCTGCAAGCTGCTTGTTCTCCCTCAGTATTCATGTAGCACTGAATTATACTGCTAGTCATGTGTCTTTGTGCACAGTGCGCAAAATCATGCGCTGCGTGGACAGGACAACAGCTCGCGCGCGACGCCGTCAGTGTAAGTGCGCAGCGTCAGAAAAAAAAAGTGAGGCCGTCACGTGATCCTCGAGGTACGGTATGGGAGAATGCAGAAAAGGAATTTCGCTTGCAGAGGCTAGACAGGGAGAGTGGAGAGAGTGTCTCGCTATGTAGTGGAGCCTGCCTGCTGAAATCATGGGTTTGCAGCACTCAAATATCTTTATCTCGGCTATTAATGAGCCGATTTGAAAAATTTTTGCGGCAGAACACTCCCTAGAGGACACGTAACAACTTCCAGCATATAACCAAAATTTGCTATGCGGCCTGGTGAGGGGCCCTTTAAGGCATTTAGCCAGTTGGTAGGTATCTTTCCCATGTCCCCGCCAACTAAGTATTAACAAGGTTTTACTGTGGAGGGCTTCTCAGTAACTTCAACCACCTTGATTTTTTTCAACGTGTTCACAAAGCGCAGTTCGTGTTTCTGTGTTCCGCACCCACCACAGTGCAAATGCTATGGCCAGAAATAAAACTTGCAATCTCATGCTCAGCTGCAGAATGTCATAGTCATCAGACCTCAAGAGAGCTTGCATGCTACCAATTTATTACGGCACTTATGCATAAGTCACAGAAGTCAACTTACCTCATTCACAGCATACTGAGATGCCATTCCCGACAGAGACATCTGGTGTCCACCGTTGAGTGCAGGTGGGACCTTCCCATTTGGAATGTGTGGCGCATGGGGCTGGTGGGACGGTGGAATGCCACCGCTGTGTGCGGAGTGCATGGGCGAAGGACCCCTTGGGTGCTGCTGGTTCGTATGTGGAGGAGGATGGTGCATGCCGGCAGCAGGATGTTGCGGAAGAAGTGCCTGGTGCTGCTGTTGAGCTGGAGGGTGATGCATGGATGGAGGAGGGTGACCTGCCGTCGACGGAGGGGCACCTCCATGGTGCGCCTGCAACCCAAGGCCAGAGGCAGGCCGGGTGTGCGGAAGCACCGCAGCACCATACCCAGAGGACTCCCAGTCGCTGGCATCGTAGCGGTCCTGGCCCGAGCCCCAGCTCTCTCGGTGAGGCGATGCCTGCTGTAAATGTTGCTGCTGCTGTCCAGCATGAGCTGGAGGATGATGGACGTGTGGTGGAAGGTGTGGCGGTGGAGCATGGTGCGAATGTGATGGCAAAGTGTGTGAAGTGGGCAGGTGGTCCCGGCTTTCATAGTGGCCTGGATGTGGTTGTTGCCCATTGTGCGGTGGCAGTTCCTGAAAACGAGAAAAATTGTCATAAAGCTGGAACTAGAAACACTGAACCAAGACACACAACAACTCCACTGTCTTTTTTACACCCTGGGATCTTTATATCCGATGTCTCAAATGATATTGTCAAGACGGCAAAAACCGGGGTCATAGAGCGCTATTCAGGAGGCACAGCGGTGGGTCGCCCTTTTAATACTAAACGCAACTGTGACTTCTTCACTGCACCTTGACAAAAACACTCATGCCTACTCACATTGTCCTCTTCTTCATCAGAGTACTGGCGCGGCATTTGCGTCCCTCCGAAGGAAGCATCGTGCTGATGTGCAATTTAATCATGACAATGGTACATAGTACAACAGGACAGAGTCACACACACACACGCGCACACACACACACACACACACACACACACACACACACACACACACACACACACACACACACACACACACACACACACACACACACACACACAAAGGAATAAACGAGGAAAAAAAAAAAAGAAAGCGAAAGTTAGGTCGACAGGTACGGCTTCATCCGTGCCACATGCACCACTTCGGGTAAGTGCTTGCGGCGACTGGAGCTATTCTCACTGTCGGGAACGACCTCGTAATTGATGTCACTCAGGCGGCAGATCACTTTCTACAGCCCAAAGTACAGTCTTAGGAGTTTTTCAGAGAGTCGACGACAGTGTGCGGGCATTTAGACCCATATTTTGTCACCGAGAGTGTAGAAAACGGACCTGCGTTGAAGTTCGTACCGTTTTGCATCTTGGTCTTGCTGAATGCAGATACCTATGCGGGAAGCTGTCTGGCTTCTTCGGCGTGCTTAGTAAATTCGTCAACGTAGGTAGGTAGGTCGTCAAACTCGTGCGGCAGCATGGCGTCTAGCGTTGTCGTGGCTTTGCGACCGTGGACCAAGCTGAATGGTGTCATTCCAGTAGTTTCCTGTTGAGCGGTTTGTAGGCAAAAGTTAAGTAAGGCAAAATCTGGTCACAGTAATTATGTTCTGTCGACATACATGCATAGCATGTCTCCGAGGGTCTTATTAAGACGCTCGGTTAGTCCGTTCATCTGGGGATGGTAAGCAGTTGTTTTCCAGTGGTTTGTACCACTGAGTCTTAGAAGTGAGTCAAGAAGTTTGGCAGTGAAGGCAGTTTCCCTGTCTGTGATGACTACTTTTGGGGCGCCGTGACTAAGGACGACGTTTTCAATGAAAAATGGAGCTGTGCCCTGCTATGTAGCTTTCGTCTTCACGTAGCGCATCAGGTAATCGGTGGAAACAATGATCCATCTGTTGCCAACTGTAGAAGTAGGAAATGGGCCCAGGAAATCCATTCCAACTGGGCAAATGGCTGGCCTGGTGGTACCTCGACCAGATGTAAGAGACCTGCGGGCTTGCCAGGAGGCGCTTTGTGTCTTTGGCAGCCCGCACATGTTTGTACATGACATTTTACACTAGCGGGTAGCTTCAGCCAGTAGTACTTCCGTCGGAGTCGGGACAATGTTCTCATGTAGCCTAGATTACCTGCGGTGGTTTCATCGTGGCATGCTTTTAGTAGTCCTTTTTGAAGTGATGGCGGTACGACAAGCAGGTATGTGTTGCCACTAGCAGTAAAGTCCTCATATAGAACATTTTGTTCCGGAGACAAAACGACGGCAGTCCCCTGGTATAGAGTCACAGAACGTTTTTACTCCGGCCTTCCAAGAAATTAATGAGTGGGAGCAGCTCTGGGTTGTGGCACCGCTCCTGTGAAATAGCGACGGTGTAGACGACGCCCAGAAATGCAGCGTCCATGTCTACAGCATCATTACCTGCGGACTCGATGGGTGACAGCGAGAGGCAGTCTGCGTCGGTGTGCCTCTTTCCTGATTAGTAAATGATGGTCATGTCGAACTCCTGAAGCCTAAGACCAGCATGCCAGATGGCCAGATGGATCTTTCAAGTTAGCCAGCCAACAAAGAGAATGATCATCACTGACAACCTTGAATGAACGGCCGTACAAATACGGGTGAAATTTGATAACTGCCCACACCACGGTGAGGCATTCCTTCTCAGTATTTGAGTAGTTTTCCTCCGTATGAGAGAGAGTTCGGCTAGCGCAGGCGATTACTTTCTCGGAGCTGTCTTGCCACTGCACCAGTACGGCACCCAGACCAACATTGCTTGCATCAGTGTGACTTGCTGTAGGCATATCTTGGTCGAAGTGTGCCAGAACAGGAGGTGTTTGCAGGCGTTGGCGTAGTTTGCTAAATGCTACTTCTCGACAACACACGAAGAGAAATTCAACTTCGCCCTGCCATCTGCTAGCCGCCTGGTTAGCTCAGATGGTAGAGCGGCTGCCCCGGAAAGGTGGTGGTCCCGGGTTCGAGTCCCGGACCAGGACGAATTTTTCTTCCACTCTGAGGCCTTTCTTTCGAGGAACCCGTATGGGTTTCCTTTGCAGCAATTGCTACGAACGGGTGGATGTCGGATTTTTCCCTTTATTAATAGCATCTATTTTGGTTGGATCAGGTCGCACACCCTTGTGACTGACGATGTGGCCAAGGAAGCACAATTCACTGATACCAAAATGACTTTTCTTGGCCTTTAACGTCAGGCGAGCCAAGCGTATGACTTGGAGGACAGTGAGTAACCGGATTAGGTGCTCCTCAAATGTAGCTGAGAACACTATGGCGTCGTCTAGGTAGACCAAGCATGTTTGCCATTTCAGGCCTGATAGTACGGTGTCCATTGGACGCTGAAAAGTGGCAGGCACTGAACACAAACCCAAAGGAAGGACCTTAAATTCGTAAAGACCATCGAGGGACACAAAGGCAGTTTTATCACGATCTCTCTCATCGACCTCGACCTGCCAATACCCACTTCATAGGTCCATTGATGAAAAATAATGTGCATGCTGCAGCCTGTCCACCGAATTGTCGATGCGTGGCAGCGGATAGACATCTTTCTTCGTGAACTGGTTTAATTTGCGGTAATCGATGCAGAATCGCAAACTGCCGTCTTTCTTTTTGACTAACACCACAGGTGACGCTTAGGGACTTTTCGAAGGCGGTACCACATCATCCTCGAGCATCTTCTCCACTTGCTTTTTAATCTCCTTGCGTTCCCCTTTGGAGCTATATGGTAGGGATTTTGTTGAATCGGCCACGTAGTATTATCCGTGATGATATGGTGCTTGGTCAGTGGCGTTGGTGTGACCTTTGACATAGTCAAAAAACAATCTTTGAACTGGCGTATCAGCTCCAATAGGTGCTGCCGCTCGGATGGTGACAGGGTGAAGCTGACGTCGGCAGACAAAGGAGTCGAGGGCGGGACGGTCGTTGCTTGTAGAGCAAAACAACCTGTAACCTGGGTGATGTCGTCGCAGTGCGAAATTGCGATTCCCTTCTGGATGTGATTGCGTTGTTGCTGAAGTTCGCGAGAAGGACTTCCGCATGCCCATGAGTCATGTCGAGTACGCCTCTAGCAATGGAAACGCCTTGTGCAAGCAATAGTGCAACGATTTGCTCCGTGATCAAATCCCCGTGGTAGGGCTTCTTGCATGATACAGATACAAGGCAGCAGGATCGCGGCTGAATGGTCACATCGTCGGCGATTCGCAAATGCTCATGTTGCCCATCATTCATTGTGTCGCTGTGTGGGCTGGCAGAAAATGTCACCATACCTTCCGGAATGTTTATGACTATGCCGTGGTTTCGCAGAAAATGCATTCCCAAGATGAGGACTTTGCAGCAGTCAGGGAGAATGACAAAAATGGCAACAAAACTGGAATTACCGATGTGGATTCGGGCAGCACATATTCCTGTTGGTGTCATTAGCTGACCCTCGGCACTTCTGATGTGGGGCCCTGTTGACAGCGTCTTCACTTTCCTAATTCGGTCAGCCAGCTCTTGCCGCATAATCGAGAAGTCTGCGCCAGTGTCAACAAGTGCGGTGACGTGATGTCCATCCACCAGAATAATGAGATCGGCATGGGCAACGTCGTTGGTGGGAGTATTCGTCGCCCTCATATCGTCTTCGTCGGTGTGAGTAGTCGTCGTCGTCGTCACGTCATCTTCGTGGGGAGCGTGGGGGTGTATTTTTGGTGTCTCGACACAGGGCAACCTTCCCCACAGAGGTCACTGCTCTTAGTTACCCCGGTGCGGACTAGGGCAGCGACCACCCCTGCCGACATCAGTGGTGAAACTCTGACGGCTTGGGGAAGTGTAACGTGGAGGTGACGGGGAATGCCAGCGACAATGTGGTGAAGCTGCCTGGCTGGTCGACAGCTCATCACTGCGCGGGGCGCGATGATCGTCGATGTGCACGAAAGCGGCAAGTGAAAAGGAGCCGACTCCAGGGTTTGGATGGTGGCAGTAGCTGGCAATGTGGCTTGGTTCGCCGCAGTGGTAGCAGAGTGGTCGACAGTCAGCCATGCACCACAAGTCGATACGCCGAACTGGAGGTTGTCTCACGGACTCCCGTTGCCACCATGGCACGGGAGCGGTCTATGGCTGAAATGGTGCTACCAGAGGTGAAGGCGGAGGACGTCGGACCATGTCGGCATAGGTCGGCAGACGTGTTTCTGGACATGGGGCAGGAGAAGGCTTGCCCCAACTCCTGGCACACGACTTCGGCAACAAAAATGACCGGATACTCCATAGGAGGAGTTCCGAGGGCTCGCAGCTCTTCACGCAGGATGTCACGAATCGTGTCCCGTAAAGAAGTGTGGTCAAGAATCTGAGCTGCGGAACTTATTGGTGTGTTGTATGGCTGGCGGTCGAAGTGGCGGCAACGTTGCTGAAGTGGCCACTTGATGACAGTTGCTTTCTTGATGAATTCGTCGGCTGTTGTTGGTGGATTTCGTACAAGACCGGCAAACAGAGGTTCCTTAATTGCCCGCATGAGGTGGCACATCTTTTCTTTGCCTCTGTCATATCGGGGTCAGCTCGGGGAAACAGACGGGCCATATCTTCCCCATACATGGCGACGGTTTCGTTGTGTTTCGGTACCCGAGCCTCAATAAGTTGTTGCGTGTAATCTCGCCAGTCCGAGCTCAAGAATGTATCAAGGAGCCGACAACGAAAATTGCTTCAGATTTGGAAGCTCCCTTCCCTGTTCGCATACCATGTACGAGCGCTGTTTTCATGCGTGAAATAAGCATGGGTGAGTCTTTGTAGGTCGTTCCAGCGTTAATAGAACAACGTGTTCGTACTGGTCAAGCCAGTCCTCGACATCTTCAAAAGCATCGCCGTGGAAGATGTCGGGGATGCAAGGGTGTTCAAGAGTCATCTGGGAAAGGCTAGGTGCCGTCTATGAAGGAGAGAGAAGCGCCAATGATGTAGCCATGTCGGTGAGGCCGGGCAGGTGCCAACTCAAACGGTGGACTGGAGGTACGGCTCCGAACAGGGGTTGGCCGCATGGAGTTGCAGGCTCCAGCACCTCCACCAGTGTCGCATCATCAAAAACGGGGGTTGTAGAGCGCTATTCAGGAGGCACAGCGGCGGGTCGCCTTTTTAATACCAAGTGTAACTGCGACTTTTTCTTCACTGCACCTTGACAAAAATGCTCATGCCTACTCGCGTTGTCCTCTTCTTCATCAGAGTACAGTAAAACCTCGTTAAACCGTAGTTGGCCGGAGCTCGGAAAAAGCATGTACTAAACGGTAGTACTGCTTAACCGAAACAGCATGAGATCGCCCACTTACCTGTCAAAAAAAGAACTCGGAGAGAGTGCGATGAAAGGGAAAAAAAACAAGCAGTATTTATTTCATAGTGTCAACCAAGATGACATTTCCAAATTCCCCGAGTTTTCCCGGTTTTCCCTGAGTGCCTTTGCAAAATTCTCTGAGTGACGCAGAACTATGTTTTATGTCAAGATGGGCTGAAACCACGTCGCCCGGTACTGTCACTCTCTAGTAAGCATATGAAAAATATAAAAGACAAAACAAAAAACAAAAACAACTCAATTAAGTTTGAATCCTAAGGAGTAGTGTTTATGTTATTCAAAAAGAGAATAGAAAGGAGGGGTTAGTAATATGCACAGCAAATAAAATGTCTTCGAAAGAAATTGCAAATCGCGTCGAACATCCTCAAATAAGAATAAAATTAGATGCGCACAGAAGCAAATATTTTCGAATATGAGCTATTTCTATCAATTGATAGCAAGCTCAGTGGCATGAGGCCCTAATTTTGTCACAATTGAGATTCTCTCTCAACTGCTTGTAAGTCAACCTGAACTGTCCTGACATACTCTCAGCCCGCGCACGACACTTCAGTGTTGTGTTTCACTGCTATAAAGAGTTTATTTTGATTTGGATGAGGGACACCTGCATCTCGACATCAGCCGACACTTTTTTTTTCAGCTCAAGCTCCTTCAAAACGGCAGCAGCACGCTTCCTTCCCTGCTCATTCCTCAATGTGTAGGTTCTTTCTGTTCTTGTGCTCCTTCTGCCACTTGTTCGCCCCACAGAACATTTGAAGCATCTTCTTGGTCAGTTGCACAGTCCACATCTGATTTTTCGAACTCCCTAGGGGCCACAAAAACGTCCGAAAAATCGGCCAGTTCGAAAAAATAAATGCATGTCATTTACTACCCTTAAGGGTTCAAGCCGCCCCAGGAACATTCAAAAACGCTCTGAAGGCCTGTCGGTACACGTATTAGGCATATCAGTGCTTGTACTGTGACAGGAAATACCGGGTGCATGCGTGTATAATTAAGGAACACATACTGTGTCCTGTGGCAATAGTCCCTTCCCACGCGTGTTATGCTTCACTGCAATACTTTTGCATATGCTTCACCAAGTAACATTTCTGTAAAGAGACGGAGCTGACTTTCGGGAACCGGCATTATGCAACGCACCATGCTTTCCAAGCTTCTAAGCCAATCGCAAGGACCACAAAGATGCAGTCGGTGCCATTGTCGACAGCAGCGAATTCTTTCAATGAAAAACATGACACCCAATGGCAAGAAGGTTAATAGCGAATGTCGAAGCAGCTAGGTCTAGCGTTGCCACAGTGGTGGCTACGGCTGCCAGCAGATCTGCGTGCGAGAGCGCCGGTTCGAGGTGGCGGCTTTGATTAATGCCGTTTAAGACCTGCGGTCACGGCAAAAAGTTCAAGAAATCAGACGGCAAAGGGTTCTTGCGTCCGAAATTTCAGACGTTCTGATACATTGACTCTATGGGGTACGTGGTGGTGCCGCGATGCCATCCAAATTATCGCAGCAGCACTACACCTCAGAGATTTAACTGCAAATGCTGACCTTGGAAGCTTTGCCTGAATTAAAGGTCACATCAACATCGCAATCATCATATTTTATTCCCGCTACCTCACACATGACCTGCTCTCGCCGTTCTGTTTGTTGAGTTTGCCTTTCGGACACCGTTCCACTATTCTGTGCTTGTTTGTTCAGTTTGCGTTCCAGACAGCGCTCTGCTGACTCCCAAGAACTCTTTCTTGTGAACTTACTGACACACCAGGACAAATGGCACCAGTGGTGCCTTTGCAATCAGACTCTGAATGAGTCTCGAGTCGCATAAAGTGCGTGAGCAAGAAGCTTTCCGTAGTGAACTATGCCGACAGTCGATCAACACATGAAGAGGAAGAGACTGTTTCCAGCTCGGATGTTTTAGTTTTTCTATAAAAGACACGATCATTCCTCGGGCGCTGTAAAGATGTCCCCGATGACGTTCAGGGGAAGGTCGAAGACGTGGAGGCGTTCGTTCTGCAGTGCTTGCTGTCTACTCGCCAGAAGAAGAATAGAGACTTCTTCAAGCAATAAATTGTAGTTAAACTGTGCCCAGTGTTTTTGTTTATTATTTACGTACAGACACGCGCATCTGCTGCAAGGGTATGTAATTTTTGTTGTTGTGTTACATTACTGACATGAAAATATTAGTTTTTCAGCACTATGATAATTCAAATTAACAAATAAAATTCAGCGGTCCCGTGAAGTTCGTTGTAGCGAGATTTTACTGTACTTGCGGTGGTTCTGCGTAGCTGGTGCGGAGCGATCAGGATTACGGTCTCGCTACTAAACTGACTGTGGTTTGCGAGATCTGCGGTGAAGTTGCATCGGGATGAAGCTCGTGGGGAATTGAGGGCCTGAAAATGTGTAATCCTTTTGATGTGAACATACTCACAGTGTATGCTATGCCATCAACCGGCAACGGTCAAACGGCCATGAATTATACCTAGTGCCTACTGATGGCCTTTGGTGCCGTTTTCTCAAAACCACAATTTTGATGATGATGCCGTATTGGAGGTTCACTATCTCTGCTTGCAATATCACTATAATTATTTTTTTTTTCAGGAAGGCAAAGCTGCGTAGAGTGCAAATATGCAAAATAATGTTGTTGAATTTATTAGAATTTTTTAATGTTTTTCTTTTTTTTAGCAGTTAGATGGATTTCTCTCACTGAAGTTTGCAATGTTCTCTATTGATATAAAATTGGGTTAGAACACCATAGTTACTTATTTGCACTCTTTGTTAGTTCCAGATCATTTTCATATGTCAATATTTATTATGCCATGTATAATTTGGTAGATAGCTCACCTCCAAGCAAATTATGAATAAAGCTGTATTTCTTCAATTTCTGGAAAGTTATTTACTCTGCAAGAAAACTGGATTAAATATTTAAAACTAGCACATTGAAATACATAAACTCAGCAAGTTTCATCAAAATCGACAAAGAATCTAAAAAGAAGAAGTTTTCAGGCGCAGGGTGGGGCGCAGGCGTAGGTAAGGGAGCAGGCGCACTAAGCAACACAAATGTCACGATTATTCTGCATGGAAAATGCCGTCCAGATGGCACGATTTTGATTGTTATATCCAATATGTGGTGAATAACACACCGCTGTGTATGTTTTGTTTCTCATAGCCCTAATGCATAAGTAATAGATCGTTATAACCAATTTATTTATTACATGTGGTATTGTTATAAGTGGACTCTCACACTTGTGGCAACGAATGGTAGTGGTGCTGTAGTGGTCAGTGGGCAGGTGTTACAATAAAGACAAAAAAGGAAAAGCAAATCGGCTGTCCCAAAGTCCAGGCCCAGGATTATGGTCTAGTTGTCCTTGTACAGCAAATGAAACAGCCTGTACAAAGTCTGACAATACGCGATTGCACCATGTACGTACCTGCTCAGAATAGTAGCTGCCATTGTGCGATGGAACGCTGTGAGGTGGCTGAGGTGTAATGTTGCCAGGCTGTTGACGTCCCTGCATAGACATTTATGACAATTACTAAATAAGCATTCACTGTGATTTCCACTATGAGTGATATAGGCACCAGTTACTGAGAGGCAAACACATCTGGGCAATGGAAGACTATAATATCAATGTACATGCCTGCATACACAGGCAATCAGAAGCAGCATGTCAGAAATTCAGCACGTAGTCAGCTACCGAGTTATTCACAAATTTTGTCTTCAGACGTGGCATTACGTCAGTGTGGTGCAGCTTGCAGAGAAGCCGTTAATGAAGGCAAATTTTGCAGGCCTCAAACAAAATGCAGTATTGAAGGAAGTGCAAACTGAAAGTGCATAATCAAAATGCTTTTGTAAGTTTTCTTGGCACTGACAACTGTGCCAGGTTGCATTATGTTTTAAAGATTTCAGCACTGCTTCATGCCAGTATACAATTTGCTAACTCGTGTACGCCTTTATTCCCCCACCGTCCCTTTTTAAGGGCCCCTCTCCAGGCCACACAGCAAACTTCAGTTATATGCTGGAAGATGTTAAGTGTCCTCTAGGAAGCGTTCTGCCGCAAACATTTTTCAAATCGGCTCATAAATAGCTGAGATAGAAATATTTCAGTGCCGCTAACTCATGATTTCAGGAGGAGAGCTCCACTGGCAAGCGAGACATTCTGTTTTTAAAATTTTTAAATATCGCCTGTGGCAGACACAATAATTCTTGTCCTCGAGCTGGATTATTCAAAGAGGCAGACATTACTCGCAGAAGAAATCCAAACACATATTCAACTAATTAACTTCTTAATTAATTAGTTCACGGCACATACTAAAACATATGAATTGTAACTGGTGATTTTTCCAGATGTATCTACTTGAAATGAATTTCTTGGATGACACCAGTTTCGAGATATTTCCCAAAGTGTCAGATGAAATACGTGGGCTGTCCAGTTACTTTTGTGCTTCACTGCATAAAAGAGCATATTTTTAAAAAAGTAAGCGGCACAACAGTTTACAGTGAGTTTGATGGCGCATACCTACAAACCAGTGTCATTCCAGAAATTCACTCTAGGTGGATACGCCTTGCAAACTCACTGGCTATAATTCATAAAGTGCTATATGTGACGTAAAGTAAGTAATTGAGCTGAGAATTAGTGAATTTTCTTAATTGGTTGGATATCTGTTTCGATTTCTGGTGCATGTGTCCACTTTTCTGAATAATACTGCTCAAGTACTTGAATTATGCTATCTACAACAGGCAATATTTAAAAATTCTTGAAAACTTAAAGATAGGGGTGTGCGTATCTTGATATCGCTGAATCAAACAGTTATTGTTTGAATACAGTGGAACCCCGTTCATACGTTTTTCACCGGACCGGAGAAAAAAAAACGTAACAGCCGGGAAAACGCAACAGTGAGGAAAGCTCCGAAAATGAATGAAAAAAAGGGCAGCTTCAACTATAGACAATTTATTTCCACAGAGTGCGCTTAGGACTTAAAAAAAGTCTAGAATGATGGCTTGCCGTTTCTTTCGCTCGCTAGAAATCGCCACACGTTTTTCAATAGCCTGGAAGGCCGCATTGCTGTCAGCGTCGCTGTGAGGTGCGACGTACCTGCGGAGGAGGTCTAGAGCCGCGACGGCTTCTCCAAAGCTAGGATTTGGCCACTCCCCGGCATCATGCGGCTCGTGCTCCTCGTCGTCACCGCGCCACGGCAATGGCAACGGACAAAGGAATGTCCGCGGGAAATTTTGCCCTCTTTGGCGTAATCATGCTAACCTGCTAACGATTGTTTAGTATTGCTGCGGAGCGCGCGCGTCCGAGCAGCCCGGTTGCGCGCGGCGCGCCGTGGGAGAAATGCAAACAAGAGAGGAGAGCTGGCCCGATAGGCGGAGCAACGCCACGAGCAACGCCAACTTCCGGTTTCACTTTTGCTTCACAAAGAGTGACGTGAGGGCCTCTCCCGAGTTTCCTTCCTCCGTGAGTCGACCCGTCCAACAACCATGCGGTGACCCTAATCACAGTGATGATAGTGAGAGCATTTTTCACGAATGGCCACTTAGTGGCGGCCTCTCGAACTGGCGTGCGGCTTCTTGCAGCCAGTTCCATAGCCAAGCCCGGCCAAGCCCAGCCAAAACTTGTCAAAAGCCAAAATGGCGGCTGGAGCGCGTTGCCTACTTCAGCCCAGGCGGGCTCGGAGTGCTAAGTTGCGACGTATCATGCAGGAACGTTTTCACAGCTACGACGTAACAGCGGGGTTCCTTATACATTGGATCCTATGGAAGCTATGCCGGGACCGGATGAAAACGACGTAGCAGCCGGGAAAACGCAGCAGTGAGGAACGTAACAGCGGGGTTCTACTGTAATTCGATTTGCAAATCGAATATTTAATATTCCACTTTTCAAATATACAGTTAAATTTCGATATAACGAAGTCTGTAAAATTGGTAATTTGCTTTGTTTTAATAAAATTCCGTTGTATCGAAATTCGACATCTTATGCAAATAAGTACAGTAGCCGATCGATTTTTCTTACAAGCAAAGGGGCCGCAGAATTTTTCGAATTATCAGGCCATTGAAAAAAGTAAACTTTACTGAGAAAACAATTCATTCAGATGAATTTGGGAGTTCCCAATGAATGATACGGTTTCATGCCACGTCAACGATATCTTCACATCGGCATTATGAATTAAACAAAGCCAGCCACGCTTTCTCATGCAGTCCACCCCCGCGGCTGATAGCGTCGCCTGCACTGGGATGACGCTACTATGAAAAGCGCCGGCAGCGGAGAGTGAATGCTTCATCTGCCTTTCGCTCAAATAGGCCACCGCAACTCGAGATTAGGCTATCTTCCATACTAAGTTCGCCGGAAGACCGCTTACATGATGACACGCTGCCTCGGCATACCCACTCTTTGCACATGTAGCAGATTACCTCTACAGCGCACACCACACGTACGCTTGCGGAGGTGCACAAGCTTGCGTGCGCGCAACCACACATGCGCAGGCAGTACAGCAGGGTTTGTACGTGTCAAAACACGGCGCGGTCTTGGTAAACAGCTGCTCTCTGTTATTGCACACTTGGGCTGCCTCGCATCGGCGCGTCTGGCTGCGCAGCTACGGTGCAGTTAGCTCAACTCTCAGTGAAGCAGATTTATATCATGCAAGAAAGTGCTTAATCTATCCTTTTTGTGCTGATCTCACAGCTCTAAAAATATAACAATTACGTTTACAGATATAGAAGCATTTTGAAACACTGTCAATAACAAAGTACAATGTGGCGTCTATGAGTGAGCCCAGTGAATGTGTGCTGTCACGCGCATGGAAGCGCATCTTTGTGGATGCAAACCACCATTCTCCGCGAGGCACGGCGGGAGCAAGGCCCATAGACGCGAGCTTGCGCGTGTCCACAAGCGTACGCGTGGTCTGAGCTTAAAGCAGGGTGCGCGGCTACATGTGCACTCAGCTGCGCTAACAACCATACGAAGCCACAGCCAAGACGCACGCCAGAAATCGAGACATGCGCAAGCTTATCCCTAACTGGATGGTTGGATGGGTGTTATGAGTGTCCCCTTTGGAACAGAGCAGTGGGTTGCGCCACCAAGCTTTTGTTATTTTATTGCCTAATGTCCTACCTATGTTAAAAAAGAAAAAAAAAGAAAAGAAAGAAAAAACCTACCATGAATTCCCATAACCGAAGTTTCTGAACCCCTATTGCGAACTTTGTTTTTGTATGCCTTCGTTTGTCGTTTCCATACTTTTCTTCCACCAATCTTTCAAGCGCCTCTTACTGATCTCTACTGCGGACATGTTTACGTTCCCCCTGCTCTCGCTGAACCCAAGGGCTTCAAGCATGCCAATGGTGCCTAAATTGACTGTTGGACATTCTAATAAAACATGCTCCATCATTTCCCTAGCTTTACCGCAGCAAGCATATGCTTCTTCTTCCTTCTTATATCTCGCTTTATAGGTGCGTGTTCTTCTGATCTCACTTCGAAAAGTAATGAGCTTCCCTTTGAGTTATCATTAATTGTTTCTTTCCTGGTTTCGTTAATTCCTCTTAAGGGGGGATGCGGGGATCAGATCGCGAAAATCGAAAAAAAAAAAATCGATTTTCGGCAACGACGCATTTCGGTATCTGCAACGCCCAATCTACGTTGTATCAAAATGGTTTGGCTGAAAACACACTAAAAGTGCCAGAAAAAATTAGTTTATCAGTGTGCAGGGCAAGAAAACAATTTTAAATCGCGTAAAATTATAGCAGTTTGCGGAGCCCTAACTTGTCTTTTCCGCCACCGAACGCCGCCATCTTGGTATCGTCCGAAAGCTTGAAGTTCTGCCATTCCGTTTCTGAATTCTTCAGTCGTCGCCATTTTGTAACAAACACAAAAGAAGCACGGGTCTGCTAGAGGTAGTCACACGGGCCCTGCGACAAAAGCGGGCCTCCGATTGGTTGCAGTGCTGAAAGGCGTCTTGCCATTGGTTGCTGCTGCGGTAGTGGGCAAGCTGGCAACCGCAGCGGACCATAGTTGTCTGCTTTGCAAACCACGCCGGCGTCATTCTTGATTTGACACTCGCAGAATTCGGATTTCTGAAAGCCCCCAGGTCAGTGATGGATCGTCGCTCATTCGAAAGAAATTTTCGACAAAGCACACCTTCGGAAAACGGAAGCACAAGCCTCCTATGGTGAGAAAAAGACTGCGGCAAGCAGGAGAAGCGGAGCACCCGACTGAACATGACGATAACATGCCGCGTCATCTTGCACCATGCGATTCCAGCAGCGACGCCGACAATCGCCCTGTGCCATCGACACTGATAACCAAGCCACCGGAAGCATGCCAACGGAGACTCTCGCACCTGTGCGTACGGCCGCCCGAGTCAGCAACCGAGATTGTGTCGTAAAAGGCGACGCGGGTAGAAGGTCACCATCGCTGGCAAAGACGGTGTACCCTGCTTCCGAGGCATGGTGTGACAGGGACAAAGCCTTCGAGTGAGCTCCAACCATCGACGAGCTACAGTATGGTGACTCAAGGTTCACCAGAGGAATCGTCGGCCAAACGTCACATGATTTAGATGCACCTCGAGCTGCGTTTCGTGTCAGCGGTGACGGCAGAAGCACAGGCATGCAATGTTTGTGACTCCCTTCACGCAGTGTCTGCAACTGAGCGGAAGTTCAGTTTGATGGACCAGCAAGGCCAAGAACAAATTTTGGCTCCTTGTGACAGTGAGTTCATTATTGTGCAGGTTACCGCGATGAACACTGATCGCTAAAACTCTGTGCCCAAGATGCCAACAGTGTTCTGTGGGTGTACACTGCGATACTAGGCTCGGTCTGGCAGTGAAAATGGTGCTGTCATGCACTACTTGTGGCCCTATTGAGTCCCAGTGGTCCTTTCAAAGGAAGGAAAGTGCAAGGGTGTTTGATGTGGACACTCGCTCAATGCAAACTGTTCAAGCAATAGGGAAAGGACAGACAGCTCTGAACGATTTCTGGGCCGCAATGAATGTGTCCTATCCTGGTTTACACCACAAAACATTCCAGGGCCACTTGAAGGGGCTGTTCAAGCCTGCTGCAGAGGAGGCTGCCAACAACATCTTTATGGATGATGCAGCTGCTGTGAAGAAGGTGTACAGGGAGATGGAGGTTGGCTTCACTAAAAATGTGATTGTTGTTTATGATGGCACTTGGCTCATGCACGGTCATGGCTCCCACATTGGGGTTGGATGCATAACAGAACCAGTTGGCTCTGGGCGAATGGAAGTGGAGGCCGCATTGCAGCTTTTTGGCCATTCCTTGGCTAAGAACAACCTGCGATATACTGCAGTCGTCTCTGATGGAGACAGCTGTGTTTCCCAGGCGTTGCGAGATGAGCAGGCATACGGGTTTATAGCAGTCACAAGAGAAGACTGCATAAACCATGTGAAAAAAAGAATGGCCACTGGCCATCGCTCCATTGTGAGCAGGGCCAAGAAAGAAGAACCACTGGGTGTCAAAGGTGGGCTCACACAACAGTTGATAAAAAAGCTCACCAACTACTATAGCCTGGCTATCAGCAAGAACACTAACGATGTTGCTGCAATGCAGAAAGCTGTCATGGCCATGTATTATCATGTTACATGTACCAGCAGTGACCCCCACCATGAGCTGTGCCCCCTGGCCCTTTCAGCTGGTGTGAGCAGAGAGCAGCAGAAGCGAACAAAGAAGCACCGCCTGCTCACAAATACAAGCTTATGAGCAGAGTTGCCCAAGCCATGCTGCCTTTGTATCAACGTCTTTCAGAAGTCCACTTGCTGGAGCCCTGCAAGGGTGGAAAGACCCAGAATGCAGCTGAAAGCTTGCACTCAGTTATTTGGTCAACATTGTCAAAGGACGAGCATGCCTCACGTTTTACAGTAGAGACAGCAGCAAACGAGGCAGTCGTGAGATATAATTCAGGGAGCCAAAGAGCTTACTCGGAAATCCGTGCTACCTTGGGTGTACATCCTGGTACCCTTGCCGTCCAGAGGGCTCAAGAAAAGGATAAAGAATGCCTGAAGAAGGCATCCAAAGCCCACCAAACAAAGAGGCAAAGGTGTAAGACGATGCCTGACAGCAATGATTCAAAATATTACAGCCCTGGTGCTTTTTGATAAATTTGCAGTGCTTTTAAAACTTTGCAGCCAGTTTTCTCAATTGCGTTTTCTTTTTTTTGTCAATCCCCTCGCTCGTGGAAAGTTGAGAACAACAATCGCTGGAACGATTTCGGTCCAGTTTGCTTTGCTGTGATCCATAAGCTGTGCTGTACTTAACCCTTTGAAGGTTTTTTCTGTACATGTACGGCGGCAGTTTTCTGTCCCGCAAGGTCTTTGCCGTACGGGTACGGTTTCGACCCTCCGTTTAAAATTTCGCGCCACAATGACGATGCGTGCTCACTGGGAGGTGCTGCCGCCTCTTAGGACTTATAAGAAGCGTTTGAAATGTGTGCTACCTTCTTGGGGAGATAAACGGAACTGATTTCTAGCTTCAGCGTGGCGTGCAGGCGTGTTTTGCAGTTTCGGTTTCGCCGCGTGATCGCAACGGAGGCGCGCGAAACGTCATTTTTCTTTTTGTCGGCACTCTCTTGCAGAGACGGTGGAAGTTGATTTCTATTTTGATTGGCGCTGCTCTTAGCTTGTTTATAACCGCCGCTCGCGAGGTATTCTCGCTCTCAGCGGCAACGCGCTTTCGCGGTTTCAGTTCCTCCGCGTGATTGCAACGGAGCCGCGCGAAACGAGATTTTTCTCTTTGTTGTCACACTATCGCAGGGGCGGCGGAAGTTGATTTCTATATTGATTGGTGCTGCTCTTAGCTTGTTTATCACCGCAGCTCACGAGGTATTCTCGCTCTATGTGGCAAGGCGCTTACGCGAAAGGGTGCCTCGAGAGGGTGCTTACGAGAGGGTGCCCGAGGCAGCAGCACGCACGCAGAGATGTAGTGTGCGCCAACACAACTCGTCGCTCCAAGAGAAGGTACACGCATTTAGGTGTGCAGACTGTGATAAGGCGCTGTGCGGAGACCCGTGTTTCAAGGAGTACCACACTCTGAAATACTATTGAACATGTTGCAGTTCTGAGTGATGCCGACACCAAAATACTCTTCCTAACTTATTTTTTTTTACTATTTATTCCCGACTTTATACATCTTGTACATTCAAGATCCGCAATAAAGTAATTTGACCAACTGGGAAAGTTTTTTTCAAAATAATTCGACCCTCAAAGGGTTAAAGACAGACTTGAAATGTTTCTTTATCTTTCCATTATTTAATAATTTCACAATAACTTCATGGCTCCACGCAGAGAAGCATAGTCATGTGCATGTGCATGTTATGTTGAGCAAAAAGATAGTGCACTAAAGGAAAATCGAACACTGTCTTGGTGTAGATTAGACATTTGGGCAAACATGCAAAGTATTCCCAACTCCCTATCGTGTTCCGTTACTGTGCCAGGCTTTCCACAAGCAAGGAACTTATAAATTCTTATAAAACAAAAACTAATGAAGATATCTTTATGAAATTTTAGATTTGTCTCTTTATCGCAATGCGCAGTGTGTGTGCCAAATTTCAGCCCTTTCTGTCAAGAAACAAAAAGGTTAGTTCTGATCCCCTCTTCCTCCCTAAGTAGTTAAGTCATGGCAGGTTTCGTTTCCACTGCCGCCACCCAAAAGATTATTTCAGCCTCTCTGACTTTCCGCTTGACATTCTTTGTTGCTGTGTTGCTCACCCTACAGGCCGCGTACTTGCTGGTAAGCTTCCTAGTTCTTTTCCTCCACTGTGATTCAATGTTTTTCCCGTACAGATACCTGAACACTCTCCCAGCCCATTTACTTACTTCCATATTCCTCAGCCGTTCTTCGTACTCAATTTTACTGTGAGCGTCCCTCAGTTCAAAACTAGTCCAGCCCATATCACCCTGCACAGCTTCATTTGTAGTCTTCCCGTGAGCGCCTAATGCGAGGCGACCCACTGACCCTTGGTTCCCATCGAGTCCTGATTGTACCCCTGGTTTAATGCAAACAACCGCATTTCCAAAAGTAAGTCCTGGAACCATTACACCTTTCCACATACCTCGGAGGACCTCGTACCCATTGTGTCCCCATAGCGCTCTGTGCTTCATTATGGCTGCATTTCTCTTCCCCTTCCCTGTTATTGTTTTTTCCCTTTGTTTCCATATATCTATTGCCTTCTTTTATCCATATACCGAGATATTTATATTCTGTTACCCGAGGTATTTGCTGGTCCTGCATCTCCACTGTCTGTTCACTGTTTTCATTGAATACCATAACACCTGATTTCTTAACACTAAACTTCAGACCTAACTTATCGCCTTGCTGTCCACAGATATTAGCCAGACGTTGCAGATCACTTTGCTTGTTAGCTAGCAACACAATGTCATCTGCATAAAATAAACCTAGGAGCTGCTGCTCAACTACTGTACCCACCTGTTTGTATGAGAGATTAAACCTGATATTACTTCCTCTTCATCTCCATCCTCACATGTACATCATAAACAGCAGTGGGGATAAAGGGCACCCCTGCCTCAGTTCCTTGTTGATATGAACTTTCTCCTCGCTCCTCATCCCTTCCCGTTCAATGCAAACGATATTTTCTAGGTAAATCTCTTTCAAAAGCTGTAGATATCGTCGCCTCAGCCTTCCCTTTCCAGAATATCCCACAAAATGTTGCGGTCTACATTGTCATACGCTTCTGTAATGTATAAAAAGGCCACACATAACTGTCTCCTTTCAACTCTTGATATTTCAATACACTGAGTAAGGACAAATAAGTTATCATCCAAATGCCTACTTGTTCTGAAGGCACTCTGAAGTTCTCCCAAAATGCCATTATTCTCTGCCCATGCTTGAAGCTTTAACTTAATTGGCTTCATTGCTAACCTGTTGCATTGCTAATCAGGACGATGGGCCGAGCGGATGGTGTGAAGACCCATGTTTTCGAACTCTTGGCGGACAACTGCCTGGATCAGTGAGACCGTGACTGCAGATGTGTTGGTACGACTGGAGTCGAAGGCAGCCGGATAGGCGGCCTCGATCTCATGCCGGACGATCCTGGTAACATCGGCAGTGTTGTTGGGACGAGGAGTGTCGGGTGTTGGGCAGACGGGCAAAATGCAGGTCAATACGTCGGCTTTTAGCGAGTTCCAGGCGGCGGCACTCTTTTATAACAGCATCCACCGTCGCTACGTTGTTGCAAACGAGAAAGTTGAAGGTGTCATCGGCAATGCCTTTGAGGATGTGGGCAACCTTGTCGGGCTCAGTCATGTGGGTGTCAACTTTGCGGCACAGAGCCAAGATGTCCTGAATGTACGTGACATAGGGCTCTGTTGACGTCTGCACACGGCCGGAAAGCGCCTTCTGCGCGGCAAGTTGGTGGCCATAGGGGTTGCCGAACAAGCCTCGAAGCTGTGTCTTAAGTGAATCCCAACTGTTGAGCTCATCTTCGCGCGTGCGATACCAAACTCTAGGTGTGCCACCGAGGTAAAAGACTACGTTGGCGAGCATAATAGTAGGCTCCCACCGGTTATTGCGGCTGACGTGTTCATACATGCTGATCCAGTCATCGACGTCTTCCCCATCTTTGCCCGAGAATACGCCAGGATCATGGGGAGCAGGGAGAGCGATGTAGGTCGTCGAGGTGGCAGCAGGTGTTGGAGCCGGCGGAGTCGGGTTGTTGTCGCCGAGAGCCATGAAGGAACGCTCGACATACCGTCCACTGCGAAGCTCCGTGACGAGGTACAGGGAATGTCCACCTCCACCAGATATGTTATGTAGGAAGACGCAGACGAAAAGCTGTGTACAAGTATATTTACAAGAAAATACGCTGCGCTTGGCCAAGAGGCAACAGCCCGCGCTAGCTTCTAATCGTCGTCGTCGTCTTCTTACTGCTCGGCTCTTCGTCATTGGAAATACTATCCCGTAGCAATATTACCAATATAATGGTCAATGGTCTATACCAGTGAATTCTATCTTTCTTCCCCTCACCTTTATAAATTAAGTTTATTCTACTTTGTCGCTAACTGTCTGGTATTCATCTATCTTTCATACTTTTTTCTACTGCTTTCAACAAAGCTTCCTCACTTTTTGGTCCTAGTTCATTAATCAGCCTAGCGGGAACCTCGTCAAGCCCTGTGGCTGTGCACTTAGGAATTTTCTGTTTGGCTTTCTTCCAGTTAAAATTTGTCAGCACCAACTCCTTTTCCATCTGGTTCTCTTTCATGCTCTTTTTTTCTTCAAATACAACCTTGTCATTGCCTTGGAAAGATTCGGCTGTTATTTTTCGGATGTAATTTAAAGCCGCGTCCCCTTTCAGTTTGTTTTCATCTTCGTTTAGGATATGTTGCTGTATTGTTGCCGACTTCCTGCCTAATAATTTTATGTGGTTCCAAAATATCCTAGGTGCGGCCTTCTTCTCACATATTTCTGACAACCAACGTTCACTTTGACCTTTTATCTTTACTTGCACCGTTATTTGAACCATAGATTTTTTTCTCCCAGTTTATTTCCCATTTTCTGACTACTTCATCCTATGGCAACTGCGCTTTTTTTTTTTCCTTCCTGTGCTCTTGGGATGCTTTCTGTCGTTCGCAGTGATCGCTTCTAATATTTCGCTGTTCCACCAGCTTTTAGGTTTCTTTTTTCCTTTCCAATGAACATGTTGCTTCTCTTTCCTTATTTCTGTTGTTATTACACTTAGAAGATCACTATATTCCCAGTAGTTGCTTGGCCATTTGCGAAGTTTTTCCTCGACTCTTGTGACTATATTTGTTATTTGTTCAGTGTTCAAATTTGGACAGGTCATTTTGCACTCTTTGCTTCTCTTTCTCAACTGCATATCCCATTTTCAAAATGATGTGTTTATGGTCACTCCCTGTGCTGCTGTAAGCCTCCTTGTCAATGACCGTTTCTCTCAACTTATCATGAATTCCTTCTGTCATGAGACTGTAATCAATAGTTGATTGCCGGTTTCCCACTTCCCATGCGGTCTGCCCATCACATTTAGGCCCTGTATTCACGATAATGAGATTATGTTGCTCATAAAGATCTAGCATTGACTTCCCGCTGTTGTTGGTATAGCCATCTCTAGATCCCGTATGTGGGCATTCATGTCACCTAATCGGATAATTTTCTCATCATTCCCAAAACCCTTAATATCAGCACTTAGGCATTCCACTAAACTCCCCCACCCCCACCCTGCCCCTCACGTACGCTTGATCACACTACCGTCATCTTGCTCCTTCCCCCTCTTTCCCTTTGCTTGCGCGGGAATGCGGCACTCGTGAAGCCACCATCTTTCTTGTCTTGCACTCGCACATTTTTACTCCCACCTAAACCATACAGCGTGCGAGGCGCGATAGGATCTTATTGCACTTGGGCTTTAAGGGAACATGATGCGGCTCACCTGGGCGGTCGCTTTTGTTGCGCGGAGCATGATCTGAAAGGTGTGTTTGCAAGCAGCCGCTCGTAATTCAATCATTGGGCTATCTGGGTCCGCAGAAGTTTCAATTTATTAGTTTTAGTTGGGCGTTCACAGGAGCTCTGCATATGCAGGAGACCCGTGGAGGCGACAGAGCGCACTACGCAGGAGCATGGACGGTCTCTTGTGTGCGCCCACAGCTTTTCAAAAGCTGTGTAGCGTACAATGGGGGCTCTGTGGGCTTTGAGGGATGTTCGCGTGTGTCCATGAGATCACATTTTTCAATATGGCTTTCACCAGAGATATGACTCCAGCTTGTGGTCTGACTTCATGGTGGCTGATATTGGCTACACAGTTTCAGAAGCTGGCTTATGGCAGTGCTGAGCAGCACACCACCGGCTCCTGCACGTGCAAGTCAGCAATCCCCTTCTCAACTTGTGCGTCCAGCCAACTATTACCGTTTTGTGCACACCCGCTTCGCTACATGTGTACAACCTCACGCGCCATGTATGTGGGTGGTTGCGGCCCCCAACTAAAGCTGTCAATTGTCTCAGCAGTCCTTTTGTGGCGGCAGTGAAATTTCATTATATTAAACGCACATACAAACACACTTCGTTATATTGAGGTTTTCTAAATACATTCGCCGACCGTTTTTCCAGACTCCAAAAATTCGGACATGCCCGATTATTCGGTCAGCTTCGCGGCACCGCCATTCTCCCCATAGACCATAATGTATAACAACTGCCGAAAGTTCAGACACCTTGCAACCTCTCGTCTGATTTTTCGGACTCTCCTTGAACCAACTCGGTCGAGAGCACCCTGCATCGACTCTGACCGGTGCATGGTTCGACTTGCTGAACGCCATTTTTGTTTTGAACGGAGCTTCCTTCCTGCCCCACGAAGTGGCGCTACTGGAAATCCCCGCTCATCATCATCGTTTCTGCCTGGTTTGATAGAGTGGCTCTGCATCAGTTCCGGTTTCAGCTTAGTAAGCCATGTCAAGACAATCCAGCAGCTGATTTGTTTCTTCGCGCACGACGCTACGAGCAGGCCGCGTTTTTTCGTTTGTGTGACTGGTGTCGGCACAGTGGTGTTTGCTTTGTGTGCTGTGTCGAGGTTTCGGTGATCCAACGCGGCATACGGAAACATCGCGTCAAGTCTCTAATGGCGCCGACAGTGCTCGCGCAGACTGCGCTGTGGAATGCCGGCAAGCGGGTGCCGGGAGGCCTAAGATTTTCGCCCTCCGATGTGCTCCCTACCGATGTGGAAAATGTTCTGCCAAGACTTGCGCAGTGGTTGCATTGTGATTCCGGACACCGTCTCATTGACAGTTTCACAGGTGGTGACACTGCTGTACTGACATGCGCAGAACTCGATGACGGCGAGATCATTCGTCAGGTGTCTGCTGCATCGCCGCACAATGACCGAGTCGAAAGTTGACGCACCATGTGCTACGCTGCCGTCGCATGTGGATCGTGTACAAGCAGTGACTGTGCTTTCAGCCGCCTATAGTGACCGTACGACCCTCTCCGAGATTCAGGCTTATCTGATTGCGCGTAAACAGAACAGCGTGCAACGGTGCATTCACGATTTCTTCAAGCCTACTGCCGAGCCCAAATAAGTGCGTGGAAATAAAGGATTTCACTTTTTTTTTCTTAATCTGCTTTTTCGGGCACCTGTTTATTCGGACATTTCCGCAGTGCCCGTGAGGTCGAATAAACGGTTGGCGACTGTACATGGTGTTCTATGGGAAAGAGGTTACAAAAAGTAAATTACTTCGTTATACAGAGAATTTCATTATACTGAAGTTCGTTATATCAAGGTTTAACTGTATTCTATATAATTCGATATGGAGATCTGCGCAGTGCTGTATGTTGTCTGCACTGCGGAGCCCCTTGTGCTTGATTCTGCCCAAGCGTGCGTTTCACTTCGTTTCTGGTGCAAAAGGAGCACCAAGCGTGCCACGGACGGGCATGCCCCTGCTGCCGCGGTAGCGGACTTGCGAGAACTCCCCAATGTCAGCACAATGTAAGATCGCACACACAGCGTGCAAACACCATGCAAACTTGTTGTGACCCCCTAGATTTCAGAATCTTTGACAAGTGGCAAATCACGCACCGAACCTGACAATAAAACTGCACGGATGGCATCTGATCATTACCATCGGCGCTGATTTTTGCCAAGGCAAATGTACAGCTCACCTGTGAAGGGTAGCCCTGGGCATGGGTGGGTAATGATGGGCTATCGGGAGCCTCCTGCGAGTCATCCGGCCTGTGCATGCCCTGGCTTTGTGTGTCCTGCTGAGGGTGATCCTGTGGATGACCCTGCTGCGGGTGCATGTAGCCCGGGGCATATGCATTAGGGTGGCCCTGGAGGTGGTCAGGCGGTACGCGACCCCCTCCCATCGGATGCTGAGCCTGTGTGGCAATAGCAAATCATTTGCAATGAGAGGACAGTGACCTGTACACATCGACAGCTGCTTAATGTAAGATCTCACCTATAATAATGGGGAGCAGTTGTAAGGTGTAATGAACAAAACAAAAAATTGTCATCGCTTAGTGACAGTGAAAAAGCAATATCCCTCGCAGAGAAGTTAATAAATAATCATACTCTTTAATAGACAAGCTTGCACCAAGGAAGCAAAGTAACTCCTAAAGACAATGCTAGTGGTGAGCACACTTAGAGGTCGTTGTACTTGACCATGCTAGTCATGTCTGTCTGGTACTTATACACATGTCACCGTATATTCTAGAGTAAGCACTGTTGCTCGCACTGATTCGAGATTGAAAGGCACTATTTGCATGGCATATGCAATCTAATGACATCTCTTGCGCTGTAGCATTGGCAACAACGTACAAGAAATTTGAGATACAGCAAGCACGTCTCACGTCAACTGCTCACAGCAATAATTAGGCATAAAGCAGCCATGGACAAAAAGTGAAATACCCCATGCATGGTGAAATGATAGCTGTGATGTTTGGAGACAGGGAGGTGGTAGTATGAATTAGAAGGGCAATTATGGGTGGACATGGGTGGTTCTATAATTAAGGCTAAGAGGAATTTGGCAGGTTATATAATGAGTGCAGCAGATAATCAATAGTCTCTTAGAATAACAGGATGGGTGCCTAGGGGGAAGGAATGCAGTCGAGTGTGGCACAAAATTAGTTGGTATGATGATTGTGTAGCACAAAGTTTCATGATGAATCAATTCCAACCGGGCTGTCTCGCTGTGATGCTTGGTATGATGAGACGAGGAAACTTGCAGGATATAAATGGCTGACGCAAAACGAGTAAACGAAGACTGCTGGGAGCAACTAGCTCTTGTCTTTCAAAGGGCATAAATAGGATTATAATAATGACTAGAGAGCGCTAAAAGGTGCAGGAGAAAGCGAGAGACGGAAAGGACAGCAAAGTCTCACCTGTGGGTGCTGGCCCCGAAGTGGCTGCTGCCCCTGGTAGTGTGCATATGGAGGCAGTGTGTAGCCCTGAGATGCTGGGCTGCTTTCTGGGAATGTGTCGTGTTCAGGAACAGGTGGCGGAAGCCGACTCATGTCTCGATGGATCATGGGGGGGCTCTCCTTGCGGAGAGAGTTGGAACGTGTCACCGAAACGGGCCCGCCTGGGCGCGATGGACCTCTGCCAACGGGACTTGTGCTGCCGGGAGTGCCACCTCTCACGATAGTCTGCATAGACACAATTAGTCTCACAACTTAAAGGGGTCCTGAACCATCGCTTGGGCTTGGTGAAAGAACACAGTCCGTGGAATACGCTGCTGTGAACATCACAGCCAAATTTTGCAGTCCTGTGCAGTGCGTAGAGCACGCAAGCAGAGTGCAAAGTCACCTTTTTCTCAAACAGAAGCCTGCTTCCCACTTTTCTTCTGGACACTTTATTTTGTAATAAAGCAGATTCCCACATGTGGCTGCTATTTGCCAATAGCCGACATTGATCAAGAAGGGTGTTTGCATCAGCGCGCTTCCTACTACTGTTACTGTGTATATATATTGATGCCATTTAATAAATAGGCTCAAGTATGCGAAAATCCGGTTTCAAATTTCAATAAAAATTACGCACTTCTTAAAGAAGCCAACTACCGTCTGCTCTCGCTCGGCCACAGCCACCCGCATAGGAAGGAAACTTTGGCCACCCTTTTTAGTGTTGTAGCTGTCAGGTCTCGCTAATTCCAACTAGTTTTGAGCCCTCAACTAGCCTCGAACCACGCGAAGCTTAGGTCAGACCAGACGCATGCTTGCCAGGGCAAGCTCACTCCTGGCTGCTCCTGGTTATGCCTTGGCCGACCTTACTTTGTTTTGAGTTATTGATAGTGCTTCAAAATATGCAAGTTGGATGTGGCTACTATCCATCAGCCAAGCTGGTGCAGGAAGCTGGTCCACACCATGTAGTAAAGCCGGACTGGAGCATATAAGTGCAAGCACGCACTCAAGCCCTGCCCTGCACAGAGCAAGAGCTACACATACGCACTACAGTTGCATGTAGATGCAGCCTGCTACGTAGCATACGGTCGGCGCGGCGTGCACGGTCGCCGCGGGGTACCGTAGCAGGATGGCTGAGCGCACTGCGGCCGCATTTGGACCACCGTGTTTGGCTACATTTGGCTAAAGCCTCTTTATTCTGTTACGTTTGGTGCGTCGTAGGCAGCAAAATCTGAAGTAGTGACGTTTACTCGAGGATTCAAAATAAAATTTGAACTGCGAGCCATGGTGACGTTCAGTAGGCGAAGCATTGTAAGCATGTCCCACTCTGCCGTAGCCTTCACAGTGCAAGGCATTGAAGGAGGAACAGGAGCACAGCGAACGGGATCATATGTGAGCCTTTGATTGCCAATAACTCCACTTCTTCTGAATGCATTGATGCACTTTTTGCAGCAAAGTATTTCTGAAATAGCCTATTTAAACTTCCAATGCATTTCTGGGCTACAATAGAAAGTGGTGCAGGACCATTCTAAGGCCTCCTGAACAGCCCAACACATACTTGCTTTTGCAAGACATCCCACTCAATGCCTCCCTCTCCAGAAGGGACTACATCCAAGATACCCATTGGACTATTCGACCTGTGCATGCCTTAGCCATCTACCACCTGTGGATCTGAGGTCCACACCTATACATCAATACTGGACTTTATTGAAGAGCACCAGCTCTGCCTCATGGGAACCACCTCACAATTCCAACATTTATAGGCAGCAGTTTTATTAGGGAACCTTCCAAAGAGAGCAAGAGAATGAACCCAATGGTAATAATATGTACAGATAAAGAAGAGTTATAATGCTCACAACACACACACACACACACACACACACACACACACACACACACACACACACACACACACACACACACACACACACACACACACACACACACACACACACACACACACACACACACGCACGCACACACACACACACACCTTCATAAATACAAGATGCCCCACCTGTTTTATGCAACAGGGAAAGCTGTCAAATAAAGAGAAAGTGCAACAGGTTGTTCTTGCCTTCTAAAACAATTGCTTATATATTTTACCAACCTTCAAAGCCCTTTTAAGAAAGCTTATAACGGCCCTACCTTCTGGAGCATGCAGAAACAGGCATGACTCACATGCAGCTTCATGTCCAGTATTTCAGTGGGGGTTATGTTTGAAGGGTCGATGATTGGCTTGGGCCGGTCTTGGCCTGCGCCAATGAGGCTAGCCCATTGTGGCGGCAGTCCAACGAAGCGGCCCTCCCGCCGGTCAAAACCAGTGTGCACACGATGTTCGAAGTTACTTGGCGCCGAGATTATCGGCTTCTTCTTCTTCTTGGCGAACATCCTGGGAGCCGGTTGCTCTTCAACCTTTTGCGAGCCCAGGTAGTTCACCCGCTGCTGCTGATGATCTCACTGCACAGCAAGCACACAATTGCAATGTGGCATTTGTAATAACTGTTGAAGTTTAAATCAAGGGGTTTAACATCCCAAAGCTTCACAGTGGGCTACAAAGGATGCCATAGTGGAGAGTTCTAGATCGATTTTGATCACCTCAAGTTCTTTAACCCCTTAACTGCAGTGACAAATTCTGAGAAAATTTTTAGAAGTGCAAAAGGAACTGGCAAAGGTCCTTACGTATTACTTTCTTGTCAAAATTACAAGAAATGGAACACATACAAATGTCCAAAAATTGCAGAAATTTCTTGACGAGTGAACTTGTCATTGGCACCATAGGAGGCTTGTTGTGATAGTGAGTTATGTTGTCATCAGCAGATAAGTGGTTAATGTGAGACTAATGGGTGGTACACAAGCATTTCTGCATTCCGCGCACATTCAAATGCAGCTGCTGTGGCTGGGAATCGAACCCAGTACACCACAGTGGAAGGCTATAGGCGATTCTGACCAAATGGAATGAGTGTCCTCGCTTTACAACTGTCAGAATGCGGTCACTGCAACTAGGATTCCCTCCTACAACTGTGTGCTCGGAAGCAGAAGGACAAACAACATTGCGAGAAAAAAAAAGCTGTTCTATCAATCAAGAGGACCATTTCGAATGGCTGGCAGCTATCGATAGTCATGGAAGCCCAAATCCAAAAGCCAAATTGCTAGCCATCAGTGGCCTGCTCTTACTCTCTGGTTAGTGGTCCTACAAGTACTGGCAAAGATATGAATTTGCCAGTGTTGCTTTGCATTATGCTTAACTGCATGTATTACAGGAGAGCGATTTGCAGAGTTGGATGACATCCTTAGAGCATAACAGCACCAGAAAAAGGATAGTGAACAAGAAAGCAAACAAAGCACAAGCACTTTGTGCTTGCTTTATGCTAAAGGAATGTTGCAACATCGACCTTGCCCCAGCATTTCACCAAGTTGTATTCTTAGTTAGAGAGTATTTTCGACAAAATGGGGGAGGGGGGAATGGGTGGTGCAGCAACTACGGCAGTGGCAATGAATCTGCAACTTCTAATTACGGCATCCCCTTGTTTTCTTGCTGTCCCTGCTGCTGCTTCCATACCTCCAAAGAAGAATGGGACATCCAACTAAGCAGCACTTGCACTCTTGTGATAGTCGCTCGTCTGTCAGACTCTAGGTTCCTGGGCCGTACATAATATGATGGTCGCAGCTACTGCGCCGAAGAGTTGGGAGCAGGGGGAAGAGATGCGGCGGGCGCCATGGTGGGGCGTTTGTTTGTACGCCCTGCAAACGAACAGCCCCAGGGGTGGAGGAAAGGGAGCATAGGATAGAGGGAATAGCGGTGGAGGCCTTTATCGCAGCCTGCCAGAGCTCTCGTGCCGATCCCCGATAAGTACTACCGGCTGTATTTATCATTACTATTTTCTTTTGTTTCGTTCGTTCTTCCACGCCCTCAACGCTGTGTACGTGCTCCCGCAACGCGCAGAAAGAAGCGCGCGCTGACGCGAACACCGCCGCTGCGCCAGCGGGAGCCGCATTCCACAAGGCGTAGTCGCCATGGCTTTTTTTTTTTTTTCCCTCGTTTGCGCGCTTGTGTTTATGCTCACCTCGCGCAGCTTCTCTTTCTGGGAGTTGCTGAAAGCACGTCGGAGTCGCCGCCGTCGGCGAGTGGTTTCTCTCTCTCTCCCCCCTTTAAAAAAAAAAAAAAAAAGAACGCCCACGCTCAACGGCTCGGTGCGCAGGCACGCGCAGCCGATCACCAAACAAACGAGCTGCCGTGTTTTTTTGCGATTTAGTAAGCTCACTCTCTTCTTTTTAAACACGAAATATTTAGCGAGTTACCACCACTTCCGTATCTGGCACGCTGCTAGCCTCTCTCGTGGGCCGATCCCGGAGATAAAAGCTTTAGATTAGGGGACGCAAGCGGCTTACGTCTCCTAATCTAACTCTAGGGCCGCCTTTTTAAAAAATGTTGACCGATGCGCTACTGGATGTTCCTTTGACCACTGGTCACCGTGATGTGCGCGTGTGTGCGCGTGCGTGTTATTGCAATATCAATTATATGAACACTCCAGTATAGTCACCGTGATGTTCCCGATTACAGGGTCCTGAATATTTAAAAAAAAATGATTTTGCATTCATCGCTGCACTATTCTTGCTCAAATTTTGCAGAACGATCGCATTTTGTTGTCTGCTTCATTTAGTATAACACTTGGCGCGATTAGTCGCCTGTTCTTTTAAGACAAAAAATGAGAAACTGTTTTCGCCTATGGGAAAAATGGCGTCTGAAAAGCCAGCCCTGGCACAGACTTGTGTCGCCGCCTGCCGGCAGCAGCAGGAAGGAGGCTGTCCCACATAACTTGAGGCAAAGTTTTAAAAATGAAAGGCACTCCGAACGAGAGTTGAACCGAATGCATAATGTTGGCACTGACCTAGAGTTACTCAGGCTATTGTTTATTTTACCCTTAACTAACAGATTATAGTTGTGTTTCATTAATGAATTTTTAAGTATTGGCTACAGCCCCAAGTGTGATACGCAAAGTTGTAGAGTACCTTGAGAAACCTCTCAATAAATTGTTATCAACACGATATATCTCACGTGGTCCTTTTCACCGCGTTCCAAAGAAAGCCCGCCAAATACGAAAAAATACCACGTGACGGGGCGCTTGCGCACTGTTATTGTGCTGCTCTCAAGCACATGATGGATGAACAAGGACGGCTGCAGCGAGACTGGCCTGCGACAGAGCATTATGCCAGGTGTGGGTATCTGGGCATGCGGCTCTTATCGCACGACGGGGCAAATGCATGCTGCTGGCCGAGCGTTCGTCCGTGACATATTCGTCACGCGATCTCCGGCTCCGGTAAGGGAGAACACATGGAAGGAATTTTGCTTGCGGAGGCTAGATGGGACAAGTGGAGAAGTTTCTAAGTTGGCCACTGATGAACTAAGTTGAAAATTGTCCCGGTAGAAGACACTCCTTAGAGGCCACGTAACAACTTCCAGTGCATATCTAAAATTTGCTATCTGGCCTGGTGAGGGGCCCTTTAAGTGCTGCGTCGTGCCAAGATGTCGCACACGCATATACATCGAACACCGTCCGAGGAGTCCTAGCGCAGAAGTCCGACACTGCAACCATAACGACACGGACGCTTTTCCCTCACCACGGCGTGCTTCAAATCAGATAGCACTTTTGGCCATGTGGAAACACAAAAATTTTTAGATTCCTTGACATTTCATTATACGTGAAAATGTGGGGCGATACCGAAAATACTGCAGTAAAAAAAAAAAAATGTGTGCCCATCAGAAAAATATTGCAGTAAAAAAAAAAATCTAAGTGTCCGATGCTTCTCGTGCTCCCCTCGCGCGAGGGTTGACGCGATAGAGTGCCGTGCGCAGTGATTCCGCCCCTATTTCCTCCACAACTTGCTCAGGAACACTGTCTTTCGTCGACTTCAACTGGAGGCTGGAAGCCTTGAACTTTCTCTATTTCGCTTTTCGTTTCGCGTACATGAGACCACACTAGGATTTCGATTCTAAGCAAAAAGATCCTACCAAGTTCACGAGAAATATAACTGAACCCAAACGCAAATACTGTCGCAAACTTATGGGGGAAAACATGCATATCTAGGCCGCATCGTGGAATATATATGAAGCGGTTAACGGCTATAAACGTGCCCATTTCATTCCTGCGTCTTGGGCGTAAAGAAAATTAATTGGCGCCCCGCTCTACGCAATGCAACACACGCAGCAATCGCTGACGGTGGCCCAATGGTTAGGCTGCTGCTATTCGGCAGGAGAGCAGCGACGGCCAGGAAAGTCCGCCAGGGTTTGCAAAGACAGCTTCGCCGCTACCCGCTCTCTCTAGAGCTACCGACCATCCAAGCCACTGGCGAATCGAGATGGAGCGTATTAGCCATCTTAAAGGGACACTAAAGGTTACTATTAAGTCAACGTGGACTGTTGAAATACCATCCCAGAAACCTCGAAACGCTTGTTTCGTGCCAAGGAGAGAGTTATTTTAAGAGAAAATGCGTTCTGAAGCGTCCGCGTACCTCTAGCGCAGTTCAAATCGCCCGCCCTCCGATCGAGAAGAACTGACATCATGGTCTCATAGTGACGTTGCGCCATCGGTGAGTAGAACGGCGTCCGCAGACGGCGCTACGGCTTTTCTGCGCAAAACGCGAACGCGCGGCCAGAAACAGAGCCAAGACAGAGCCGACAGCAGAGCGAAAGCGGGAGTATGGTGGCTAGCGGAAGGAGAAACGAATTAGGTCCCACGTTACGTCCCACGGCACACGGAGAGTCCGTTTTCGTTAAACTATAGGCTGCAGCGAGCTCGCAGCGTGGTCGGCGTGGTCTATGAGAAGCGACGAGCCTTTTCGCACTCGCAACAGGGCATAAAAATGTGCGAATCGACGCAAAACTCGGCCTAGAAACGTGCTTCGCCACAGCCAGGGCTCAATACGACCCAAGCTGGCACGACCCAGATGTCGTTTCCCGCACCGCCACCAGGCGCCGCTACTATACCTCACACTCCAGCGCAAGACGCCCATAAGCTGGTACTTCATTCTATGACGCTAACTTCGACGCTCGTCGCAATGGACCCTGACACCGACAGATTGGCTCGCGATGGTGGGCTCAACTTCAGCGATTTGAGCACCGACGAGCGCGACCTGCTTCTGAGGGCTCGCACTGCCGGCGTCGTTGCGTACTACGACGGCGGCCTCGACACCGGCTCTCCGGAGCGGGAAAGCAACGAGGGCTTCCCACGACATCACATGGACGTGGCATTCTCGCTGCTTGTTCCAAATGAAAGTTTCGCGAGCAGAACCCTCACAGCACGACGCGATAACGAAACTACTGAAACTCCAAAGCGTGCGCGGCGCAGAGTCGAGCGAAAACGAAACCTTTCGAACACCCATATTACTGAAGGGTAACGTCAAAATGTTATTTTTTCCTAGAATCGAATAGACGTAGACAAGTAGCATTTTTTCCGGCTTATAATCGAATGAAATGATATTTTTAATACGAGTAGTTGAGTATTAGTAACACAAATTATGAGGAGACCTTTCGTCATCGGGCTAGTACCGGAATGTCGCTGGGGGGTCTCAAATCGTGTCATGCATTTACCTCAATTTCTCGGTTACTAAAGCTCTGTTCGCGATTATATTGACGCCTTAGACGTTCTAGAACATTGCTCTACCACTTTAACTTGAGTTTCTGGTAACCTTTAGTGTCCCTTTAAACATGCAGCAAGTAAGAAGAAACCGCTTTCTGTTCTCCGCTATAGCCTTCTATCTTTAACTGTCCAGACTTTATTCCCCCTCCTTTGAGCCAGCGGAAATTCTCGACACACGTAACACGAAAAACACGAGCGCTGTGGTTGTGCGACGGTGAGCTCCCCGGGGTATACTCGCGACAACACGGTACTGAACAACGCTCAGGCGGCGGTCTACTCGGATGCATGCGCACAAGGTTCGGGCGGCTGGGGCGTCGGCAAGTATAGGGCGGGGCGTCGTGATTTACGGAAGCCGTCTCGCCTTCCTCGCCGACTCAAGCGCGGCATTAGCTTTACATCACGCTAACTTTACATCTATTTGATTCGAGCGTTCGCCGTCTACCTCGCACCGCGCATTTCCCGAGCAAATCTTTTGCGGAGTCGCACGACAGCCAGTCTGGCTCGCGCGTGATCCCGCTTTGCGATCCCTTGGGTCGTCATGACGGCGGCGTCGGATCATGGGCTGCCATCTTATATCGCACCAAGTGGCTCTAATGAATGGGTTCGTCTAATGTTCGCGTCTGTTGCTCCACACATTCTTGTAGCGTGTTTATCATGCACGATATTTCTAAATTTGACGAAATCACATTTTTATAAGCCCTGTGTGGCAATAAGTTTCTGAGCGCATGTATATTCATTGCGGATCACTGCACTTACAACGCAATAACTTTGTCGGAAACGACCAATTCGCAAAGTCGTCTGGCGCCAGAAGGTCGAAGTTTACCAGGCGAAGTACCCATCATTCCCGCCATACTTGCAGCTCGCAATAGCGCCAGAGCAGCCCAAGCACAGGCTATACAGGCTTCCCAACCTCTGCTGGGCGGCGCTACTGAAGGGGCTTTGTTGGGCTTCGTTTGAGGAGCAGCGTGTCTCGCGGGAGCGAATGTCGCCCGGCGGGCAGCGCGGTTTCGCAGGCGCGTTGCGTGACACAACAGCCTCGAAGGACCGACACGCGCCCGTGAAATCATTCCTCAGGTAGTGAAAAAAAGAATACATAAAGAGACAGGTCGCTGGCGTGCTGATGCTGGCAGGCAGAGTAAGTCGCGCTTGTTCTCTTTCGCATGCCAATTTACTTAACCTTTTCGCATGCGAGGTCCTTATCAGTGTCACGCGGTCAGTCGAGGGGGTTCTCGCATGCAAGTGGGGCTCGTAGCTTCCGCTGGGTGCCGCCGCTGAGCGTCGGCACAGCGAGTGGCATGGTTCGATGCCATATCATTGCATGTTAAAAAGAAAAGTAGCAAAGGATTCGTCAAAGACTAAAAAAAAAAAAAAGCACGAAGAAACTCGCGCGGAAAGCCGGCTCACAAGCACCAAAGGAGACACGACTGAGGCGACCCCCCGAGATGTCGAAAGGCGCGATTACCCCAATCACTTGGGCACGTTGGAGCGCTGTCGAGCCCAACCACAATGTTGCATGGTCCGGATTGTCGGGCCGTGCAACGGATACATTTTTGATCGCGACCGAGCAATGTGATCCCTATGGGGCTTCATCGCTCCGGTAACAAAGAACCGGTGACTATTTTTGCGTCTTCGGCTTTCTTTCCTTTTTATCAATGATTTAGCCGAAGGCCAAATACATTACGGTTCCAATACGGTTTTTTCGCAGATCACTGCGCAATCTGAGACACGACAGATACTCCTTCCGATTAAATAGATTTTAGCATTGCCGTTTGTTGAGCATGTTGGTAAACTGACTTGGAAAACATATTTAGCGCCATGCAGCGGACAAGAGCAGCAAGGGAGGCAACAACCCAAGGCGCTAACTTCAACAACTTTATTTTCAACAACAATACGTTTGTTGAAGTTAGCGCATTGTGTTGTCGTCTCCTTTTCTGTCGATGTTCGCTGGCGCTAAATTTGATTTCCAAGCCAAATTGAACTAAGTTCAAATCTTAAAAGATATGGCGCTGTGAGTGGCAGATGGATTTAAATGCGTCGAAATCAGTTGTGACGACTATAAGCAGAAAGAAGCTTACCCTAGAACACACGTACTCTATAAATAAGCATAAACCTGCCACAGTCGAGGAAAACAAATACTTGGGCTTATCAGTAACTTCTGATTTGAGATGGAATTTTCATACTGAAAACGTTTTCTCCACAGTCAACAAAGCGTTGTAGACTTCGGCGAAAGTTCAGTAGCGCAAGTCCCGAAATCAAATGCTTGCCTCCTCCTTCTTCTTCTTCATCATCCTCATCTTTTATGTCCACCGCAGGACGAAGGCCTCTCCCTGCGATCTCCAATTACTTCTGTCCTGCGCCAACCGATTCCAACTTGCGCCTGCGAATTTCTTAATTTCATCCCCCTCCCCCAGTCTTCTGCAGTCCTCGACTGCGTTTCCCTTCTCGTGGCACCTATTCTGTAACCCTAATGGTCCACCGGTTATCGAACCTAAGCATTACATGACCAGCCCAGCTCCATTTCTTTCTCTTAATGTCAATTAGAATACCGGCTATGCCCGTACCCTCTCTGATCCGCACCGTTCTCTTCCTGTTTCTCAACGTTACGCCTAACATTCTTGTTCCATCGCTCTTTGTGCGGTCTAACTTGTTCTCGAGCTTCTTTGACAGTTTCAAAGTTTCTGCCCCATATGTTGGCCCCGGTAGAATGCAATGACTGTACACCTTTCTTTTTAGCGATAATGGTAAGATTCCAGTCAGGGTCTGATAACGTCTGCCGTATGCACTCCAACCAATTTTTATTCTTCTGTAAATTTTCTTCTGATGATCAGGGTCCCCTGTGACTAATTGACCTCGGTAAAAGTACTCCCTCACAGACTCTAGAGGCTGACTGACGATCCTGAACTCTTGTTGAACTCTTGTTCCCTCGCCCGGCTATTGACCATTATCATTGTTTTCTGCTTGGCTCATAAGTCACCAATACGGCCAGTTTCTGAGTACGAAAAAATTGTATTAAATCCCTACAGAAAAAGTAATTGCTTCAAAATTAATAAGGTACAACAGCTCGCATCCAGGTTTATATTTAATAAATATCGGCATCTGCACTCTCCAACTCAGCTTTGTAACAAGCCCACCTTCTCCCACTTGAAAAAAGGACCGAGTATGAAATGCTAGATTTTTGTTTCTCATAATTAAAGATCAAGCCAAAATTAACAAATCGAAGTATACTGAAATAAAATTTGGGGAATCATCGAGACGCCACGACAGAATGTATACTCCTCCAGCCAGACCCCACAATGATTGATTTTATTTCCGCGGGCAATCATTGAGTGGAACAGGTTACACAACTCGACTGTTTCGTCTTCATGTGTAAATTCAGTTTTGAAAAACAAATGACGTGGTGTTCCAGGACGTTGTATAGTGCCATGCCTTTCAATAAAGTGATTTGCTTACCTGCCATGATTATTTGTACTTATAGTGTGTATGTTGTTGATGCCTTTGGTTTTAGAGTGCTTTTCTTTCCAGCCCTGTAACAGCTCTAGTGGGGCTGACAGTATTAATAAAAAAGAAGAGAAATGAAATGAACGGCCGAGAGCACAGGCGATTTAGATGCCGCTGCCCTCCTCTCGCAGAGCTCGCGGAGTCAAGATGACACACAGTACGCGGACGGCTTTCCTTTTTTTTTAAGAAACGGACTACCTAATCATACGTCGGCGCTAAAACGCTCAAATGCTTGCAACTTGCTAGTAAAGAAATGTTACCGATCAAGCACGCACTGTCAGACAAAAGACGAGACGGCACAATGTGCGTCGCACCCGCAAACGAGCCGCCGCTCAATGCCGCCCTCAACGCACGTCGAAGTAGAGCCGTAGCGATAGGTAAGCGATATTCTCGCCGTCACGAGCAAGCTGATCGGTCTACAAAGCTAAGCAACGGCACTGCCGCGAACAGCGGCAAGCATTAGGAAGAACAGCAAACTTTCGCATTCCGACTTGATTCTGCGGATGGCGGTTATCCATGCATGTCTGCGCTCCTTTTCATACCATTTACCCGGGAGACTGTAGAACTTCACGGGCGGCTGCATGCGCCGGGTGTTTTTGTCACTGTTGTGGCTGTTCACCACTTAACAGTACTGGGCACCTCGGCCACCCGACAGCCGAACCATCGCGAAACAACAACGACGCGAGGAGCCATTTTGCTGCAAACATCGCGGGCAACACGAGCGCCTCGCGGTGACGCCGGCGTGTGCCAGTGAAGGAGTGGCGGGGGTCGACAAACTTGAGCCTGAGACTCTGTGGCCCGGACAGAAACGGTTGTGCCTCGCGTCACCGAAAGTCCTGGGCCGGCGCAGAGCTTCGAGTCGCTCTCATGGCCCCGCGGTTCCCATCGTGCGCGGGAGGCAGCTCGAAAACCATGCACTGCGCGACTCGCTCGAGCAGTCGAGCCTCACCACCCGGCTGCCCTACGTGACCTAACAGCGTGAGGGGCCGACTGACTCCACAAGCGAACCATGGGTAACTCTTAGTCGATCTGTTGGAAATATGCAAATAGTTATCTTCTTTATCTTCTCTGCTATCGTCTTTCCCTGACCCTTTACTCCCTCTCGTTCCCTACAGTCGGTGGAAATTAGGCGTTTCTCTTGAATGCAACAAATTCCATTAAAATCGGCTCAGCAGTTGCATTTCTGCATTTCACATATATTTGAATGGGGAAATCGGCGTTGCTGCCGAAGTACAAGTTACCTCTTAGATTCCCTCCTTTTCGACAACGCGACAAGAGCTATACTCCAGAATCCAGAAAAAGGAGGAGGAAAGCAACAACAAAAATTGACAGACAGAAAAAAAAAACAGGCACAACTCCGAGATAGATATTGGCTCGAAATTCGCAGCCAGACGCCGTCGAACGCGGCAAGGGCGACGTATCACGCTCGGCGAGGTCGGAGAAGTTCAAACGGCGCCGCCCGATCAAAGCGCACGCGAGCAATTTTCACCGAGCCGCCACGCGAATACGCCGACAGCACGGGCGCTCTCGCAGTCGCGGGGTGGGGCCCCGTTCCATCCTTTAGTTCCTCGTAATGGTGAGACTTGGACCATACCTGCTCGCAGAGTGGCTGCAAGCTGGTCCAATCCACTGATCCGATTCTGGTAAATGAGAGGCGTTATCTGTACTTGTGTACTACTTGCGCTTGCGCACCTAGCGACAAAAACATATTTAAAGAAAATTAAATTATGCGGTTTTACGTGCCAAAACCACGATCTGATTACAAGGCACGCCGCAGTGGGGGACTCCGGAAATTTGGACCACCTGGGGTTTTTTAACGTGCACCTAAATCTAACTAACCACGGGTGTTTTCGCATTTTGCCCCCATCGAAATGCGGCTGCCGTGGCCGGAATTCGATCCTGCAACCTCGTGCTCAGCAGCCCACTGTTGGGCTGCTGAGCACGAGGCCGCGGGGTCGAATCTGCTAATGGCAACACTGGGCTTAGCAGCCCAGTGTTGCCACTAAGTTACTAGCACTAGCAATAGCCACTAAGCAGCCATGCAATGTTACGTAGTATTTTTTTGCACAAGTGCAAGCACGCTTTGTGGTCTTTTCTCTCTTCAGCGCATTGTTGCTTGCAATCTCTATTTTTCATTCGAGGAAAGCTATATGAAAAATCATCTCGCACTGCGTCCCTCGTAGTGGGTGAGCGCAATTATTTCAGGAAAAAGCAGGTGATCGGTATTACGAATGCTGCAGCCGCAGTTCAGAGCCGACGCAATCGCCGAAGTTTGCTGCCTCAGTTTACCATTTACTGACATACGAACGGGCACCAATTACCAACGCGCATCTCTTACCTCCCGTTAACGCGCCTTCTGGATGATGAACAGTGCGCGAAGCAACATGGCGCGCTTTCCAAATCACCGTGGACTCGCGCAGTGTGCAACCGTCTGCGACATAGCTGGCCTTGGCTTGCATACCTTTCTCGTACGTCAAGCATACTCTTGCTAAATCAAATAATTCTTGGCAACTTGACTCATTAACTTCGTTAAGGAGTTAACTGTCTGCTGTCTTTAATGCACTTCACGAGTGTCTGTAACGAAGAAAGTTTCGGGGTCATGAAAAGTGTAGAATACCGTGTTGCTTATAATTACCGCTAGAGTCATACTGAGTAAACAATGAGAAATGTAATGAATTGAACAAGTCTAGTTTAGAATAATCAGTCAACTTACTAGTTTTGTAGTTTTTATTTATCAGCGTTTACCGTTCCGGGACTCATTCCATTGACATTCCTCCATGTTTTTGAAAATGTGCAATTATTCCGGAATCGTTCAAACTCCGGAGTCGCCCCTCCGCCACTCAAGTCTCGACCAGATGGAGCAAGAAGCCCGCGCGCACCATGTACACGTGGCCTCTGAGATCGGGCGGCGCGCCTGCTGAAAGCTTTCACGTTATTCAAGGCAACACCGCTTTGACCAAATTGTTTGCGAATGAGTAGCACAGGGAGGTGCGTTTTTCTCATAAAATTGTAGAATACATTTTGCGTTTATACGCTGCTCTGTTCTTGCTCATTTTTATTTTTTTACAGCTAGGTCGCATTTTATGGGCCTAATCGTTCAATATAACACTTGGCAGTGCTACTTGCCTGGTTTGCCAAGTACTGCGAATTTGACATCGCTAAACAAAAGGCTGTCCTTGGGGTAATCCGCAGTGCCCTCTGTGGCAAGGTGCTGCAGCTGTCGCAATAAACGAGTTCAGAGCCTGAGAAATCGCCGATGTCCTCACCGACTCAGGGAGACAAGAGAATACCGCGCGGGTGACGCTTCTTTGTTTCACAAGCCACGCGCCATATAGCCGAGTTGTCGGGAAAACGCCGACAGGACCGACGACGCTCGCGCAATGCGTGGATGCAACATCCATATACATTCTGCACAGCACATCGCGTGGCCTGCCTACCGCCGTAGCGGGGATCACAACATTAGGGAGTTTTAGAATAGGGGCCCCAAAGAAATAGCGTCGAAGGCACTGCGCATGCGCGAGACGCGAACTGCGTTTCGGTTTTGCGTTGGGAACGCTATCTCACCGATTCAGCGGGAGCCCAAATATCGGCGCCGAAAGCTTTGCGTCAGCAAACATGGCGGCACCCATCGAAGCGACGGCTCTAACGTAGCACCAAACTGGGTTCGATTCGTGGTAACGCGTGAAGTTTGCAGGCTAGGAGAAGTGACTGCGGTTATCGCTTTCTCTCAACTAGCGTGTGTTATGAAGATTGATTCATTAGACGCCGCTGATTCCGAATTCGATTGTGGATTTTATGGCTCTAGGACTAACACGGCTAAGCCTGGCTGGTGAAGGTACGTAAAGTAGGCTTGCTCAAAACTAAGCGCAACTAATTCTTTGCTGCTTACAGAATAACCTTTAAATTGTAATTAAACTCGAAAACACGAAAATCAGAATTACTATTCTTATCACGAAATGGTATATTTTATTTAATTATTTCTAATAGCTTTTCTTTGACGCCGTAGTGGCGCCGTCAGCGCAAGACGCTATGAGTGTTTTTATCGAAAAAGAGCATGAAAGAGACCCAAGTGGAAAAGGAGCTGGTGCTGACAAATTTCAACTGGAAGAAAGCGGAAGAGAAAATTCCTAAGCGCACAGCCAGGGGGCTAGACGAGGTTCCCGTTAGGCTGATTAATGAACTAGGACCAAAAAGTAAGGAAGCTCTGGTGAAAGCAGTGGAAAAAACTTTAAAAGATAGACGAATACCAGACAGTTGGCGACAAAGTAGAACGAATTTAATTTACAAAGGTAAGGGGGAGAAAGATAGAATTCACCCGTATAGACCGTTAACCATTACATAGGTAATATACAGGGTAGCAATGCAGGCAATCAAATTAAAGCTCCAAGCATGGGCAGAGAATAATGGCATTTTGGGAGAACTTCAGAATGGCGTCAGAATAGGTAGGCGTTTAGATGATAACTTATTTGTTCTTACTCAGTGCATTGAAATATCAAAAATAAAAAGCCGACCGTTATATGCGATCCTTTTAGACATTACAGGAGCCTATGACAACGTAGACCGCAACATTTTGTGGAATATTCTGGAAGGGGAATGCTTAGGTGACGATTGTCTACAGCTTTTGAGAGAGATTTACGTAGAAAATACCGTTTGCGTTGAATGGGAAGGGATGAGGAGCGAGGAGAAAGTTCATATCAACAAGGGACTGAGGCAGGGGTGCCCTTTATCCCCACTGCTGTTTATGATGTACATGTGAGGATGGAGATGAAGAGGAAGTAATATCAGGTTTAATCTCTCATACAAACAGGTGGGTACAGTAGTTGAGCAGCAGCTCCCAGGTTTATTTTATGCAGATGACATTGTGTTGCTAGCTAACAAGCAAAGTGATCTGCAACGTCTGGCTAATATCTGTGGACAGCAAGGCGATAAGTTAGGTCTGAAGTTTAGTGTTAAGAAATCAGGTGTTATGGTATTCAATGAAAACAGTGAACAGACAGTGGAGATGCAGGACCAGGAAATACCTCGGGTAACAGAATATAAATATCTCGGTATATGGATAAAAGAAGGCAATAGATATATGGAAACAAAGGGAAAGAACAATAACAGTGAAGGGGAAGAGAAATGCAGCCATAATGAAGCACAGAGCGCTACGGGGACACAATGGGTACGAGGTCCTCCGAGGTGAGTGGAAAGGTGTAATGGTTCCAGGACTTACTTTTGGAAATGCAGTTGTTTTCATTAAATCAGGGGTACAATCAGGACTCGACGGGAACCAAAGGTCAGTGGGTCGCCTCGCATTGGGCGCTCACGGGAAGACTACAAATGAAGCTGTGCAGGGTGATATGGGCTGGACTAGTTTTGAAGTGAGGGGCGCTCACAGTAAAATTGAGTACGAAGAACGGCTGAGGAATATGAAAGAAAGTAAATGGGCTGGGAGAGTGTTCAGGTATCTGAACATGAAAAACATTGATTCACAGTGGAGGAAAAGGACTAGGAAGCTTACCAGCAAGTATGCGGCCTGTAGGGTGTAGGGTGGGCAACATAGCAACAAAGAAGGTAAAGCGGGAAGTCAGAGAGGCAGAGATAATCTCATGGGTGGCCGCAATGGAAAAGAGACCTGCCATGAGTAACTACTTAAGAGGAAAAAAAGAAATCAGGAACGAAACAATTTATGGTAACTCAAAGGGAAGCTCATTACTTTTCGAAGCGAGATCAGGATGCCTCAGAAGTCGGAACATTCACTTATCAAGCAAGATATAAGACGGAAGAAGAAGCATGTGCTTGCTACGGTAAAGCTAGGGAGACTATGGAGCATGCTTTATTAGAATGTGAAGACGTCTACCCAGTGGTCGATTTAGGCGCCACTGGCCTGCTTGAAGCACTTGGGTTCAGCGAGAGCAGTGGAAAAGTAAACATGTCCGCAATAGGCATTAGTAAGAGTCGATTGGAGGATGGTGGAAGAAAAGCAGGGAAACGACAAAAAACGGAGACGTACAAAAGCACGGTTCAAAATAGGGGATCAGGAAATTTGGATGGGGTAGTTTAGTGTTTTTTTTCTTTTCTTCTTTTTTTAACCTAGGTAGGACATTAGGCAGTATAATAGCAAGAACTTGGTGGCGCAACCCACTGCCCCGTTCCAAAGGGGACGCTCATAACATCCATCCAGCTATCCGCAAACGCAAAGCCCTATTCTAAAGCTCTTGACTCCTGCGTGCCCCCGATGCTAACGCCCACAAAGCTCTTGGGGCCCCTGTTCTAAAACTCTCTGTTAGCGCGTGGCCGTAAAGCGAGCAACGTACTGGTCGATGATCTATGGCCCCATTCAGCGCGGAAAGGCGAGCAGCAAGCGGGCTAAATAAAACAAACCAATCCGGAGGGTTGCCGTATCCGCGCTACGGAAGCAGCAGTGTGCTCGTGAGCCACTGTGGTCGCGCGTTCTTGGCAGCCGAATTTGCCTGTTCTCAAACACAAGACACACTGCGCGTGCATCCGCGGCCCGTGTGTGTAGTCTTCTTGTACATTTCAGGTTAAAGTTCATTTATCAAACAACGTTTTAACTGCGTAGGAAAACCGGCGCCAGCTAGAGGTTCGTACATGTTTGCAGGTCATTGCAATTTCTTTGTTTTTTCGCTTCGTTGCCCGCTGAATTTAACGGGCTGTTCCAGAGGGTTGGTGAATGTGCATGGAGGTTTCTTTGGCGCAATGGCCAGGCATGGCCAAGAGCGCCAAGAAATTGAACGAAGAAGCCGACGACGCTGTAAATGACAAGTGGCAGATGTAACGTGGTCTACAAAACACTACTATCACAGCAGCGAACTCTAGTCAGACGGTGTTTTCCAGAGGGTGAAACATGACTGATCGTACCTGCACCTGCTGTTCGGCGCCAAGCAAGCGATCACAGGGCACGAGGAGCAAGAGCATTTCCAAGGAATAGATTACCGCTTCCGGCTGGCTAGTCAGAGCCTATCCATGACCTCAGCAACTGACAGAAGCCATCAGTCTGCTCTTCACGACAAGCTAGGTGTGGGCGCCAACTCAGACTTAGAACAATAGACGTGGCACGCCAAGAAATTGTCCCGTGACACTTTTTTTTCTATCCGATGAAAAACGCATGGTCTAGCGATTGAGTGACAGGGGGAATTTAACGCCCCGAATGGACACGCAAGTTACGAGTGACGCCGCAGTGGAGGGCAGCGAATTACTTTTGTCCACACGGAGATATTCGATGAGCAGCTATACTCCGTTTCGGACATCAGGTGCAGCGCTGCGGAAGCTGTGCAAGAAGTTCAGTCACGAAAATTCATCACTGCGCGGGTTCCGTCCGCGCTTGGCTTCGCGCCAGCGGCGTTCTCTCGCGCGAGCATGCACATTAGGCTGCCGCGACGGGCTGCAAATAAAAACTCGAAAAGGAAAACAACAAAAAGTAAATCGACCTAACGGATTAGTAGCCGTATGTCACAGTTTATATAGCCTATATAAGTCACTTTCGCACAATTGTGGTCAAAAAGCATTCAATTATAAGTGCGAATGCAGCCACTGCAAAAGTCTCTCTAGCCTCTGGAGCGTTGCACCTTTCGGAGTCGGGAACGGAGTACGTACGTGAGCAGTGGCGTAGCCAGAAATTTCTTAGGGAGGGGGGGGGGGGCTCATGTTGCAGTTCGACCTCCTCCTTAAGAGGAAGCTTTAGCTCGGGTGCTCTTATCTAAATACACGCAGAAGGTGAATTCGTTTTTCTCGGCAGCCACTGCACCAAAGTTCACGAGGTTTGTTGCATTTAATAGAAAAGCTTAAATTATAGTGACTGTCTCGAATTTTTTATTTAGGTTGTCAATTATTTATTAAAAATTGGCAAAAATCGCAAGTTTTCAGAAAGCAATACTATCAAGTTTAAAACTCTACCTCAACAATAAAAAAATTATATCACAATTCTGTGAATTGCATCTACAGCGGACAAAATTGATATGTTACACATGAATCTAAAAAAATTTAGTATTATGGAAATACGGCTTTTGCAGAACCCTTGTACACAACGTAACCAATTAAGGTAACATACCAACTGATACACCAAATTTGTCCGTTTTGACTGTTATAATAGATGCCGTTTACAGCACCGCGATATCTGTTCTTGATGCAGGCCTATTAGGTTGTAAACATCGTGCTCCTATCTTTTCCGGACTTTCGAATTTTTTAAACTATATTAAACAAAATTCAGGCCCTAAATCAAAATTCCGCTTCCAAGAGAAGCTATAATTTAACTTTCTCTCTCAAATACAACAAATTGCACTAAAAGTGATCCAGGGGTTATCTCAGAAAAGTGTTTCTGCGTTTTACATGTATCTGAATAGATCGCGTCGAAGTTGTGTCCGAGCTAAAGCTTCGATCCTCTTAAGCAATTTGTCGAGGGATCAAATACATCAATAATAACTGCATTTCGATTGCCAAAGATGCTGAAAACGAATTCTTGAACGCTACGCACTGTCAAAACAAGTAAAATAATTCGTTTTTTTTAAATAAAAGAATAGACTCCTATGTGCCAAAGATTATGCCTAAAGTAACTGATATCAATGCTTCCATGTTTTTGGCTATTCAATAATTAAAGAAAATACCATACGAACTTTACAACTATATCAGTTCGAAACCAGTAAAGCATTGCATGCCGCTGATATGAAAAATGTAAAGGCCATGAAATGAACAAGTCGAGGAGAAATATGTTAAACTTTGTTATTCAAGAACCTTGTTTACATTCTTGCCCACATGCAACGGCCAGTGAAAAATTTCAATGACGCTGTCATTTGCTCCAATGTATTACGTAGGAGCAGCTCTCAGCGGTCCTGTATCGTGAATAATTGCACCGAAATTGTAGTCGCAACAGTGAGCACGTATAAAAAGCAGGAGTTCTGCAAAATATACGAGGGCGAATCAAATGAAAGTGATCCAATGCGAATATATGACAAACGGAGTACTTTATTTAAAAGTAGTATCCATGAGCAATCAGACATTTGTCCCATTGACTAACGAGTCGCGTGATTCCCGTCTCATAAAACTCCTTGGGTTGCTGCTCCAAAAAAGTCTGCAGCTAAATCTTTCATGTAATCGTCCGACAAGAATCTGGTTGCCTTGAGCCGTTTTCTTCAGTTGCCCCAAAATGTGGAAGTCGCAAGGTGACAGATCTGAGCTCTATGGCGGATATTGAAGCGTTTCCCACTTGAGCTTCGCCAGTTTTATATTAACCACATCAGCGACGCGGGGACGGGCCTTGTCGTGGAACAAGATGACCTCATTCTTCAATTTTCCACGTCGTTTGTTCTTGATTGAGACACGTAGCCGATCCCGTGTTTCACAATACCGGAAAGAATTGATAGTCTTTCAATATTTAGCAAATTCTATCAGTAATGGCTGATGACGATCGAAAAAACAGTCAACAACACCTTTCCGGCGGAAATGATGGCCTTCGCTTTCTTGGGGCTGGTCAATTCGAATGTTTCCACTGTAAGCTTTGCCGTCGTATTTCAGGCTCGTAGTACTGGCACCATGGTTCGTCCCCGATCAGAATTGCAGACAAGAAGTCGTCACCCTCATTTTGATACCGGATCAGATGAGTCAAGGCAGCGCCAAACTTCATCATCTGGCGGTGGTTCAAAATCTTGGGCATCTGATTGCGCGCACAAGAGCCGATAACCGAGATGTCCATGAATTATGGCGTGAACGGAACCGTGACTAATGTTCACACGCTCGGCCGGTTCATCGATGCTTATCCTCCGTTCTTGTCTCATCAGCTCGTCAACCTTTACAATTTTGTTGTGGGTGATTGCACGGTGGCTTTGGCCCGGTCTTGGATCGTCTTTGCAACTTTAACGTCCTTTTTTGAACCGTTTGCTCCAACTCTTCACAGTGGCCAATGAAATGCAATGTTCAACGTACATGGCAGCCATACGGCGACTAATTTCTTTTTAGGAAACACCTTCAGCTGTCAAAAATCTCACGGCACCACGCTGCTCAACTTCTAGAGCGTCCATTGCGTCACGAAACCATGTTCAACCCAGTGTATGAGAGCATTAAAGAACATTTATCCTCACGCCTGCTTGTCACTTTTGTTAATGAGGGATGCCTGCGTGCTACGCGCATGCCTCGCAGATAATGAAACGAACTATTATTGCGCAGGGTGGGTAGACTCGCTTTCATTTGACTCGCCCTCGTACATTAGAAATGCGAAGATGTAAACAAAGTTCACTGCACGTATACACAAAACATCGCAACAATATGTTTAAATGTACGTAAATGCCTCCGATAAATCTACGTATCTAAGAAAAAGTCACCATATATAATGCGTCAAACAAGGCAAATAAGCACGTTGCGCAATCACAGTCACAGAATCCTAGATCCCGCCGCCATTCCATCCACTCCGCCCGATGTATCGCGCGCGTTGCGCGCTTGCTCTCCGCTTTTATCCTTTGCGCACACAAGACTGCGTCACCATCGTCGGCTCATCCATTCAACCCCCCACCCCACGCTTTCACTCGCAGATAGAGCATGCGGAGCTCGGTCACAATGTTATCGCCCTTGGACTTTATACGAAACATGAGGGCGACGGCGACAGCAGAAATGCGCCGGTTGTGTCCGCATAATTGCTATCGCAATAATATACAAAAAGATCGGGCAACTGAAGCGACCCGTGGCCCATTGCTTCCCGCAAAAGAAAAAGTAAGAAAATCGAACTTTCACCATGCGACAATTCACTTCGCAGCAACAATGTATTGTTTATTTCTTTTGTGGGGCGGTGGCACCGAAATGATATAAACACCAAGGAAAGCATGTTGGCCACAATCGAATGCATACTTTGGGCACCTAATGTGGCTACCGAAGGAATATCGAAAGAAAACGTGAGACGCTTGCTCCACCGAGAACCGTACGCATACAGCTCGGTATCTTACACATCTTACACCGGCGAGACAAGACTCTCCGGAGAGGCTGCTCTCAAGCGAACGCGGTGCAATTCGTCGAGTCCCCACAGTGATGGCGGTGAGCGACCATTGCTTCTTTTTCTCGTTTGCTAGCCAGAAAGCGTCCAAAACTCTGTCAGGCGAAAATCCACTCGGCCAGAGCAAACCTAACGCGCACCGAAGTGCGCCGCGCGGTGGTCGGGGAAACACGAGAAAAGCGTATGCACTCTGGCTGTCTCTGGCAGCCCGCAGGTAGGGCAGCGAAAAAAAATTTTGAATAAGCTCAGTGTGTCCTCGCCAATAAAAGCCAAAGTAGAAAAAAAAATAAGAACGTAGTTACCTTGGCTCGCTTTGGCGTCTTGACATGGATGATTTGGCATAGGTGGAAAAAATGTTGATATTTTTTTATGTGACATGACGGCACAAATGAACCACTGCAAAGCTTCGTCTCATCGGACCTCGCTGCGTGCTTTGTCAACTTGTCTGATACTGTGTTGATTTGGCTGTCTCGTTGTATGTTCCGGTGTAAGACTTTAGAAAAGTCAATTCACCTTTGGCGTCAAATGCTTATAACAGAATTAAACCCACAAAGTTCCGCAACTGATCTAAAGCACAACTTTGGAAGTGTCAATGCACCTTCCACATCAAAAGTTTATGAGATTTATACCCATAATGTTTCGGAATTGACATCCATGCGCTTCCTAGATTCCGCGGCCTCCGCGTAATGCTGCTGCGAGCCCGTTCGCCATCAAAACGCCCTTGAAACTTTGTGCTCGGATGCGGCTGCTTGCGTTATGTGACTCCCGGTACATGGGCGTTTACGCGAAATCCAGCCCCAGTTAGCAATGTTCGCGGTGAGATGCCTTTTCAAGCGTGAAAAAGACATTCTAGACAAAATCCAGAATTATTTCCGGCGCCCGGGGTTGCTTTAAGTCGGCGGTGCATGGACAGCACGAAAAAAATTCGGGGGCAGCTGAAGCCCCATAAGCCCCTCCTCCCCCCCCCCGGCTACGCCCCTGGTAAGATGCGATTAGAAGATTGGTGGAAGAAAAGTAGGGAAACGACAAACTACGGAGGCGTACAAAAACAAAGTTCACAGTAGGGGTTCACATCCTTTGGTTGTGGGAATTCATCGTGACTTTTTTTTTTTTTTGTTCCGCATAAGTAGGACATTGGGCAATAAAATAAGAGCTTGGTCGCACAACCAACCACCCCGTTCCAAAGGGGGCGTTCATAGCATCCATCCATCCAGTGTCCGTTGGCAGAAAAACTTTAGGGGACGCGCGCACGACACTATCTTCACGTGCACAGGGTCCACGATGATCCGTCGCGCACAGTGCGATAATCACCTGGTCAACCATAGCTGTTGCCTCGCAAAAAAGCCCCGCAATTTGGGTGCTGCGGAGGATATATATTTCTTTGAACTATAAGCATGCATATAGAAGGCGCGTCGCTGGTCGATCTAACCGCATACGTTTCTGTGCTTCCTGGTCTGCGTCCTTTTTTCGAAGACGAGGTCGTGGGTTCGATTCCCGCGACCACATTCCAGTTGGTACGGCATTATTATTTATTTCTGGGGTTTTACGTGCTAAAACCGAGACTTGATTGTGAGGCTCGCCGCAGTCCCTGTGATTTTTGACCACCACGCGGGATCTTTATTAAAGTGCCCCCAATGCACGGGACACGGGAGTTCCTGCGAGTCATCGACATCCTCTCTAATGTTTGCTGCTGCTGTGCCGTTAGCGGTGACACGTGTACACTGTGCGCGTGCCAGACGCTCCGATAACATGTGTCGCATCGAACGCATTTGTCGCTCGGTAAGCTGTCGTGTAGTACGTCCTCGGTGAACGGGGCAGGCGTATACCGCCTGTTTGCCGTGTACATAGCGCCGAACTATCGGTTTCGATATCGTAAGCACGGCTGCACGCGCGTGCTTGTCATGCGACGTGACCGGCATGGTAACAAGGTCCACGCGTTGTCGTTCGGTATGCCGCCGGTGTCCCAGCCGTCGAGACGCCGGGGTCGCCCTTGGTCGTGTGGCAGAGTCTACGTAGACGTTTCCGGGTTTCCAGTTCGATGCGGCTTTCGACGAGACGCGTCTCTTGGTTATACATGGTGCAGTGCAATATCCCTGACACGGTCACTGCCTTTGCGAATCTTACTGAGAACATCGCAGAAATGGGGCGGAAAGTAGAAGCACAGACGTCGTACGTACTACGGAGTATAATAGGAAAAGACGCCGCACAGCGCTGCACGTGCATTGTCTTTTTCTCCAGCGTGCTTCGTCTGTTGGAAGTGGGCGCCTTTCCGTATCGGTTCTCTCGTCCGTGCTCTTTTGCTCTGCCACAATTCGGGTTAAAAAGCACGCACAAACTACCTCTTGCAACGTGCATGTTCGTACTTTCCGTCCCGTCTCTGCGTTGTTCCCGTTACAAATAGGCAACCAACTGGGCGAAGATGTTGACACGGAGATGCGTTTCTTGGTGATACAGGGCGCACTTTAGTGGCGCTGGCACAGTCCCTGCATGCACGCAACGCACAGCGCGGCACGCGCACGTTCTGCACCTCCAGTGTGTGTCGTCTGTTCATACTTCCTGTTCCCTTTCTGCGCTGTTCCCCTTAAAAGGTGTACAGCCAACTTAGCCGGAGACGTTGACGTGCGTCTACAAAATTAAACTGCAACCGCATGCACGCAATGTTCAAGCGACGCGACAGGCGCACCCTGCCGTGCTGTCGCGTCGCGACGTGGAGCAACCACATGGACGCGACATCGCGAAAAAAGTGGCCGCAAATTTGCATTGATGTCCGAATAATTACTATCGTGCGCTATCGAGAAATCTAAGACGTACCGCGAGGTTAATGTTTTAACCAAAGTGTATTATATTTGGCTTTAATATGGTGTCATCGCCAGTAGCGTGAAGTGCCGTAGCGCCATCTGATGAGCGAAAGTTAGCGAAACACCAGCATTAATTTAGATCTAAGATTGTGCCCTGTACAATCGAGTAGCTTCTATGAGCGATTCGATTTCGTCCCTAGTTGGGTTATTTTTTGCGTGTTCAAGCAGTGGCGTCCAAGTAATTCGCTTCGCCTCAAATTTTTACGCGTTTGCGGCCTTCACTTCAAGTCGGAGGATTACGCCCACAATAGAGTTTCAGTGTGTCCAGTATTTAGGTACACAGAAGCGCAAGAGGATAGGGCGTTTTACCGGATGAGAGGAGGCGCAAGCTTGAACGTCCTGCATAGCGCTACCACCTGATTGCAAAGAGCTCAACCAGAGAAACGCAGAGCTAATAAATCAGTAACGAAATCTTTAGCAAACAGCGTGAATAACGGGACACAGAAAAGAGACCCACGACAGACACTCGCAGCGCCTGTGTCGTGTCTCTTTTCTGTGTCCCGTTATTCGTACTGTTCGCTAAAGAATGTGTTCGCGCCAACAAGCCCGGCTTGCCACTATTCTGAAGTCTTTTCTATTTTCTTGCTTGTGTAAATTTTCAGCAGGAGCGTGATCGTGAAGACGTTGTCTTTTTAAATGTTTAAAATGTTTTGCACTTAGTTACAGGAATAGTAGCTCTCTGCTTGGCTGGTTAAGACCTGCACCACCAGGTGGCTGCACCGTGTAGGCCACTCACTTTTACCTTAAAGCCCATTCATCACAGCGGTAGTAGCATGGAGGGGCTTTACGTCTCCGCCCATCCGTCAAAACACCCAGCTCGCCTGCGGTTACAGGAATGCCGGACACGTTCAGCGCTGCGACAGAATGCTCGCAACGCTCGCTGCTTGCATAGCTCTCGGGGCGGATCGACGGCGAGGCAGCTAGCGGAGAAGTTGAAGAGGTTTCGCGCCTTGCTCCAAGATAACCGGAAGTAGACGACACGACGTTACATCATGACGCAGAGCCAGTGAAGGTAGAGCTTAGTCCCGATCACTCGGTCAACGAGTAAAGGAGAGAAAGCATGGCTAAGGAGGAGGGTCGCTTGTAATCGTCCGTAGCCCACTCAATATGAGGCACTTAAATTGCGGCGCTAATGTTTTACTGTAACTGTACCCTACGCGTCTACAAAATGTGTTCAAACCGTTTCAGGGACCCTTTAAAGACAAGACAGCGCCAATGCTTCGTCCTCAGCGTTATATAAGACGAAACGATAGTGTTTTTTTTAACTGTCACGACAGAGAGCAAATTGCAAGAGCAAATTTAGGTAGAAACGGGTGAACTGGTTGCTACCATGTTGTTGCGCAATCAGGCGGTGACCGACGGAAGCAGCTGCGCAGCCTCCCGGGTGACAAGGGAAGTTTAGTGGTTGGCCAGCAACCGGCCTTCCGCGACGGTCGAACTTGTCTCTGTCGCTCGTTGCCGTTGCTCGAAAATCGCGTGCATGTGGTTGCGGCTTTAGGCAACGTTCGCTATATTTCGTGCCAGTGTTAACAGCTAGCCGATTTGAATTGGAGCATAATTGTTATTTTGATGACGCATCGGCCATGCCTTTCCGTTGCTGAGCACGACCGGCCGCCCTGCGAACGGAAATGCGAGAGCGCTCACGTACAGGGACGTAGCCAGGTTGGCGGGGGGGGGGGGGGGGGGGGGCGGGGGGGCGCTTATGGGGCTTCACCCCCCCCCCCCCCGAAATTTTTTCGTGCTGTCTATGCACTGCCGACCAAAGCAACCCCCGGAGCCGGAAATCATTCTGGATTTTGTGTAGAACGGGGGGGCGGGGGGGTCTTTTTCACGCTCGAAAAACACATTTCACCGTGAACACTGCCAACTTGGGCGATTTCATGACATGTCCATGCACCGAGAGTTACATAACGCAAGCAGCCCCATCCGAGCACAAAGTTTCAAGGGCGTTTTGATGGCAAAAAAGCTCGCCGCGGAATCTACGGAGCGCATGGATGTCAATTCCGAAACATTATGGGTATAAATCTCATAAACTTTTGATGTGGAAGGTGCATTGACACTTCCAAAGTTGTGCTTTAGATCAGTTGCGGAACTTTGTGGGTTTAATTCTGTTATAAGCATTTGACGCCAAAGGTGAATTGACTTTTTTAAAGTCTTACACCGGAACATACAACGAGACAGCCAAATCAACACAGTATCAGACAAGTTGACAAAGCACGCAGCGAGGTCCGATGAGACGAAGCTTTGCAGTGGTTCATTTGTGCCGTCATGTCACATAAAAAAATATCAACATTTTTTCCACCTATGCCAAATCATCCATGTCAAGACGCCAAAGCGAGCCAAGGTAACTACGTTCTTATTTTTTTTCTACTTTGGCTTTTATTGGCGAGGACACACTGAGCTTATTCAAAATTTTTTTTCGCTGCCCTACCTGCGGGCTGCCAGAGACAGCCAGAGTGCATACGCTTTTCTCGTGTTTCCCCGACCACCGCGCGGCGCACTTCGGTGCGCGTTAGGTTTGCTCTGGCCGAGTGGATTTTCGCCTGACAGAGTTTTGGACGCTTTCTGGCTAGCAAACGAGAAAAAGAAGCAATGGTCGCTCACCGCCATCACTGTGGGGACTCGACGAATTGCACCGCGTTCGCTTGAGAGCAGCCTCTCCGGAGAGTCTTGTCTCGCCGGTGTAAGATGTGTAAGATACCGAGCTGTATGCGTACGGTTCTCGGTGGAGCAAGCGTCTCACGTTTTCTTTCGATATTCCTTCGGTAGCCACATTAGGTGCCCAAAGTATGCATTCGATTGTGGCCAACATGCTTTCCTTGGTGTTTATATCATTTCGGTGCCACCGCCCCACAAAAGAAATAAACAATACATTGTTGCTGCGAAGTGAATTGTCGCATGGTGAAAGTTCGATTTTCTTACTTTTTCTTTTGCGGGAAGCAATGGGCCACGGGTCGCTTCAGTTGCCCGATCTTTTTGTATATTATTGCGATAGCAATTATGCGGACACAACCGGCGCATTTCTGCTGTCGCCGTCGCCCTCATGTTTCGTATAAAGTCCAAGGGCGATAACATTGTGACCGAGCTCCGCATGCTCTATCTGCGAGTGAAAGCGTGGGGTGGGGGGTTGAATGGATGAGCCGACGATGGTGACGCAGTCTTGTGTGCGCAAAGGATAAAAGCGGAGAGCAAGCGCGCAACGCGCGCGATACATCGGGCGGAGTGGATGGAATGGCGGCGGGATCTAGGATTCTGTGACTGTGATTGCGCAACGTGCTTATTTGCCTTGTTTGACGCATTATATATGGTGACTTTTTCTTAGATACGTAGATTTATCGGAGGCATTTACGTACATTTAAACATATTGTTGCGATGTTTTGTGTATACGTGCAGTGAACTTTGTTTACATCTTCGCATTTCTAATGTACGAGGGCGAGTCAAATGAAAGCGAGTCTACCCACCCTGCGCAATAATAGTTCGTTTCATTATCTGCGAGGCATGCGCGTAGCACGCAGGCATCCCTCATTTACAAAAGTGACAAGCAGGCGTGAGGATAAATGTTCTTTAATGCTCTCATACACTGGGTTGAACATGGTTTCGTGACGCAATGGACGCTCTAGAAGTTGAGCAGCGTGGTGCCGTGAGATTTTTGACAGCTGAAGGTGTTTCCTAAAAAGAAATTAGTCGCCGTATGGCTGCCATGTACGTTGAACATTGCATTTCATTGGCCACTGTGAAGAGTTGGAGCAAACGGTTCAAAAAAGGACGTTAAAGTTGCAAAGACGATCCAAGACCGGGCCAAAGCCACCGTGCAATCACCCACAACAAAATTGTAAAGGTTGACGAGCTGATGAGACAAGAACGGAGGATAAGCATCGATGAACCGGCCGAGCGTGTGAACATTAGTCACGGTTCCGTTCACGCCATAATTCATGGACATCTCGGTTATCGGCTCTTGTGCGCGCAATCAGATGCCCAAGATTTTGAACCACCGCCAGATGATGAAGTTTGGCGCTGCCTTGACTCATCTGATCCGGTATCAAAATGAGGGTGACGACTTCTTGTCTGCAATTCTGATCGGGGACGAACCATGGTGCCAGTACTACGAGCCTGAAATACGACGGCAAAGCTTACAGTGGAAACATTCGAATTGACCAGCCCCAAGAAAGCGAAGGCCATCATTTCCGCCGGAAAGGTGTTGTTGACTGTTTTTTCGATCGTCATCAGCCATTACTGATAGAATTTGCTAAATATTGAAAGACTATCAATTCTTTCCGGTATTGTGAAACACGGGATCGGCTACGTGTCTCAATCAAGAACAAACGACGTGGAAAATTGAAGAATGAGGTCATCTTGTTCCACGACAAGGCCCGTCCCCGCGTCGCTGATGTGGTTAATATAAAACTGGCGAAGCTCAAGTGGGAAACGCTTCAATATCCGCCATAGAGCTCAGATCTGTCACCTTGCGACTTCCACATTTTGGGGCAACTGAAGAAAACGGCTCAAGGCAACCAGATTCTTGTCGGACGATTACATGAAAGATTTAGCTGCAGACTTTTTTGGAGCAGCAACCCAAGGAGTTTTATGAGACGGGAATCACGCGACTCGTTAGTCAATGGGACAAATGTCTGATTGCTCATGGATACTACTTTTAAATAAAGTACTCCGTTTGTCATATATTCGCATTGGATCACTTTCATTTGATTCGCCCTCGTATATTTTGCAGAACTCCTGCTTTTTATACGTGCTCACTGTTGCGACTACAATTTCGGTGCAATTATTCACGATACAGGACCGCTGAGAGCTGCTCCTACGTAATACATTGGAGCAAATGACAGCGTCATTGAAATTTTTCACTGGCCGTTGCATGTGGGCAAGAATGTAAACAAGGTTCTTGAATAACAAAGTTTAACATATTTCTCCTCGACTTGTTCATTTCATGGCCTTTACATTTTTCATATCAGCGGCATGCAATGCTTTACTGGTTTCGAACTGATATAGTTGTAAAGTTCGTATGGTATTTTCTTTAATTATTGAATAGCCAAAAACATGGAAGCATTGATATCAGTTACTTTAGGCATAATCTTTGGCACATAGGAGTCTATTCTTTTATTTAAAAAAAACGAATTATTTTACTTGTTTTGACAGTGCGTAGCGTTCAAGAATTCGTTTTCAGCATCTTTGGCAATCGAAATGCAGTTATTATTGATGTATTTGATCCCTCGACAAATTGCTTAAGAGGATCGAAGCTTTAGCTCGGACACAACTTCGACGCGATCTATTCAGATACATGTAAAACGCAGAAACACTTTTCTGAGATAACCCCTGGATCACTTTTAGTGCAATTTGTTGCATTTGAGAAAGTTAAATTATAGCTTCTGTTGGAAGCGGAATTTCGATTTAGGGCCTGGAGTTTTTTTTTAATATTTCGAAAAATTCGAAAGTCCGGAAAAGAATATAAGCACGTTTACAATCTAATAGCTGCGCATCAAGAACAGATATCGCGGTGCTGTAAACGGGATCTATTATAGCAGTCAAAACGGACAAATTTGGTGTCAGTTTGCATGTTACCTGAATTGGTTACGTTGTGTACAAGGGTTCTGCAAAAGCCGTATTTCCCTAATACTAAATTTTTTTGAGATTCATGTGTAACATATCAATTCTGCCCGCTGTAGATGTACTATTAGATGTAATTAACAGAATTGTGATATCATTTTCATTGTTGAGTTACAGTTTTAAACTTGGTAGTTTCGTTTTCTGAAAATTTACGACTTTGGCCAATTTTTAACAAAGAAATGGCAACCTAAATGAAAAATTTGAAACTTGCAGTCACAAGAATTTCAATTTTTCATTTAAATGCAACAAACCTCGTCAAATTTGGTGCAGCGGTTACCGAAAAAGAAGCACAGTACACCCAGACTAACACCACGACTCTCTCGTCGAGGTTGCATGAGGCTCTGCGGAGCTCCGCCCTCGACGACCAAACCTGGGCGACCCAGCACGCCCGCGAGGCGGCGGCGAGGCAAGCCCTCGACGTCCCTTCGTGGGAGGCTTAGGCCCGGCCATCATAAAGTGCTGGTTCTACAATAAAAGTTTATTCCTCCTCCTCCTCCTCCCCTTCTACCTGTATTTAGATAAGAGAGGCCGTGCTGCAACGTGAGCCCCCTCCCCCCCCCCCGTCCCCCCCGAACGAAATTTCTGGCTACGCCACTGCATCTCACTAATCTCTATTGCGAACATGTAATAATACACTCTGCAAAAGAATAAGCGCCGCCTGCCGTAGGCGTGAGTAAGCGTTCGGGGCGCTGGGTGCGAGAGTATTTGTGTGGAAGCATTCCCCGTCGTCGCCTTGTTGCTGCCTGTGCCATCGAGTTTGATCGAGTGAAAACAAGCTTGCATTGTTTCTTTAGTGGTCTTGCGTCGTGCCAAGATGACGGAGGAAGACTGCATTGCGTTTTCTTTTTAGTACACAGTATGCACTAGTAAATTCGCGATGTTCGACCGCCAGCAAGCAAGTGTGGAGCTCCCTGCACTCAACAACCGAGACCGTGCGACAGGCCCGTCGTGGTTGGGCTTTCAAAGAAGACGGTTATGTGAAGAATGTAAGCTCAATCTGAGCGCCAGTGATCCACAAGTGGGTCTTGTTTTGGCAGCTTTGTATGTATGTATTAAAACAAAACTAAAATGAAGCGCAGGGATGAACTGGAGTGGCTTGCGTAGATGCTAACACATGAAACCTGTCGCATCGTAAGCTGTCGAAGCAGGCTGTACTCCGTAAGCTGGCTTTTGCTTCATATTATTACGATATCATCGAGCGATGCTCAAGAAACGAGCCGCCGCGAGGACGACGATGAAGTTGGTCGGTGCGCTTGGCGCGAGCGAGTGTCTGCCTGGCTGCCTGGCTCCAGTGTAAATAGCATCTTCTGTCTGTGTCTTTCCACAGGCAACATTCTGGTGGAGGTCAGTCGTCCCCGTCCTCACCACGGAACTCAGAAGTGGTCGGCACACCGAGCTTTTCACTATGCCTCCCGGTGACGCGCCAACCTCTGCAACGGCTTCGGCTTGTCCCACTGCTCCAATCGTCACGGTCGCCCCTCTGTATCACATGCTGCTTCATTTCGTCGACGAGCAACGCCGTGACGCCTACATCAGAGCACTCATCGACCGTTTTGAGCACTCTCCGGCCGATGCTACTCTACGCCTCGTCGTCCTCCGCGACGGTACTCTGTACCGTCGTAACGTTCATCAGGACGGCTCTGAGTTCCTACTTGTAATATGTAAACACCTCCGCTCCACCGTTATAGAAGAGCTGCACGACGCACCAACGGCAGGACATCTCGGCGTATCTCGAACCTATGACCGTGTACGTCGCCGTTCTTTTTGGCCGGGCCTTGCCCGTTCCGTACGACGTTACGTCGCAGCTTGTGAAGTTTGCCAACGACGCAAGAAGCCTTCCCAGTTTCCCCGCTGGTTACCTGCAGCCGCTCGACATTCCTGCAGAGCCCTTTCATCGTGTCGGCTTAGACCTTCTCGGCCCATTTCCTAAATCTACATCAGGGAACAAGTGGGTTGCAGTCGCGGTGGACTACGCGACCCGCTACGCCGTAACCCGTGCTCTTCCGACCAGTTGCGCAACTGATGTTGCGGACTTCCTCCTACATGATATTATTTTGATGCATGGTGCTCCGCGTCAATTACTAACAGACCGTGGCCGTACGCTTTTGGCCAAAGTCATCGACGACATTATGCGTGCCTGCTCAATACGGCATAAATTTACCACCTCCTAATATCCCCAAACGAACGGCCTCACTGAGCGCTTGAACCGCACCCTTACAGACATGCTATCCAAATACGTTTCCGACGACCAACGTGACTGGGACCTGACTCTACCTTACATTACCTTTGCATACAACTCTTCCCGTCTCGAAACTGCTGGCTTTCCCCGTTTTACCTCTAGTATGGCCGCGAACCAACGCTACCACTGGACACTGTGCTTCCGTCCGCCACAGCTTCAACTAGCGATTATGCCCGTGATGCAATCGCCCATGCTGACCACGCTCGCCAACTTGAGCGCGCTCGTCTACAAGTGTCTCAAGACAAGCAGAAGCAACGCTACGACATCCATCACCGTGATGTCCATTTTGTGCCCGGAAGCCTCGTGTTGCTTTGGTCAATTTCGCGTAAAGTTGGCCTATGTGAATAACTCCTTTCTTGTTACACAGGTTCATATCGCGTGCTCCGCAAAGTGACCGATGTCACCTATGAAATCGTTCTAGCCACGCCCACTACGTCCTCCGCAGTGGCAACCAGTGACATTGTCCACGTCGCCCGACTCAAGACCTACAGCTCTCCACGCGCCTTGGATGTTTAACAGCACCGTGACGGTGCTTTTGCCGGCGGGGGGGGGGGGGGGGGTATTACGATATCATCGAGCGATGCTCAGGAAACGAGCCGCCGCGAGGACGACGACGAAGTTGGTCGGTGCGCTTGGCGCGAGCGAGTGTCGGCCTGGCTGCCTGGCTCCAGTGTAAGTAGCCTGTAAATAGCCTCTTCTGTCTATGTCTTTCCACACGCAACAATATTGCTCAATTATCTCGCACTTCGAGTAGCAGCACAGAATTATCGCGGACTTAGCGCCGTATTTTCCAACAGATTGCATTTATGTTACATAACTCGTCCTATCAAGTAGCCAATCTGGGCTATCGGATGCGTAGCGACGGGCGAGACGGTATGACACAATTTTCAAAATAATCGCTAGCAAATACGGCCCCTGATTTTCATTTCCCCTCGCAATGAAAGCACGTGTGTTAGATGGCGCGCGCACACGCGCACGATTTACGCCCGCAGGACGCCAGCGGAGCGAGCCCGCGTGCTCAGAGCAGACATCAGGTGCAACGCTGTGGAAGCTACGCAATAAGTCCGGTCACCATAATTTATTACTCCGCGCGTTTTAGTCTAAGCTTCGCAGTGTGCCAGCGGCGTTCGGTCGCGCGAGAATGCACGAGACGCAGCGGCGACGGGCTGCAATTAAAGAATAACGAAAAGTAAATTGATTTAAAACAACCTGTTAGCAGCCACATAAGTACATGGATTGTTTCTATGGGTAATTTTTTTCGTTCAGAACTGAGCTTGTATAAATTTTCAGAAAATCGGGTCAACAAACACCCAACTATTTCCAAGTGCGAACGCAGCCACTCAAAAGGTATCTCGAGCCTCCACAGCGTCGCAGCTGATGTATGAAACGTGTATAGGAGCATACACCGAGCACAAGAGCGCGCTCTGAAACCACTAGCCGATGCCGTCGCGCGCATGCCACGCCCAAATCTTACTTCGCTGCCATCAACGTGCTGCTACGTGCCTCTTTATCCATGCGACGACCGTGCCGCTGCACTGCAGCCTGACCGAAAGTTCAGGTGTATGTGAAAACAGCACGTAGAGTGGCTAGAAAAGTTTGAAGGCTGGCCTAAAATTGAACAAGGGCAAATATTACTACAAAGGACTCATTACATGCCACAATTCATAACGTATACCTGTCGTAGAGTGCTTGCTGCGAATCAGAATCCCTGAGTGCTCGTTTGGTCCACAGCGAGCTGCCCGCATTCAAACGCTCTTTCTAGGGGGTACCGCTACTTGGACGGAAACAACTAAAGAACAAACACGACGTTATTCTTGCCGCAATAATTCGTAGATCCATACGCCATGCAGTGCTCTGGCATAGCATTCAGAAACGTGGACAAGGGCGCTTGCATGAGGGTACCGGAGTGCCCAGCCAGGCGGGGAGTCGTCTGCTAGCTTTCCAACCGCATAGGGGGCCGCGCACGCGCAGCAGCTTTAATGCAAAGTGTCCATAGCCGATAGCCAACAGCGCCTGAAGTAGACTCCGTTATCGGCGGATACCTCAGCGCCCTTCCAGAGATGGGGAGTCGTCCCCATAAAGAACTACGGGGGAGTGACGCGCACAAAAGCTTTGCTGGGTGTCGACATGACAGCGAGGCGGTGAAAGGGCACGTGGTTGGCTGATCGGCGTTGCCTTCTTCTGCCTAACGTCTCGCAAATAAGTTCCACCTCGAGCGTCAGCCCTTCTTCGGTACGAAGCAGCGACTCTGATGGGGAGAGCGTTTGAAAATTCCGAACACTGTCCTGGTAGGGATGTGTTACTGGGCGCTCAGGAGGAAACTTCGAACCTCGGAGACTGAACCCTCGAACCTCGGAGACCTAACAGGGTTCAATGCCTTCGCATGACACGAAGGTGCATATACATACCCGTACACGATCGGCCACATGCCGCCGCGCTTGCGACGTCGAAAACGTGAGCGCACCCGCGCGACAGAACACTGCTCGAGCTTCCACAGCCTTGCATCGACTTGCCGCCGGGAAAATGGGCCCGAACTTACATTTGTATCGGATAATGTGGCGTACGTATGTCACTGTAATAATAACAGCGAGACGGTGAATTAGGTCAGAACATTGCCAACATCACGGCGGAGTGAAATTCGGGAACCAAGGAGGCGCGCTCTGGTTCAAGCGTTTTTGCTGCGCTGATTCGCGAGCAAAATTAGCAACAACGCAATCGCTCCTCACCATCGAATGAGGCCGCGTTCAGTCGGCACGTATAGCCGACGGCCGTCCACCAACGGTGCAGAGGCGACACAAGCGGCGCGCGCTGTCGAACAAACGAAATAAATGGAGGGAATAAACAAGCGGACAAAGAGCACGGGACGCTGTTTGTAGACTTCCCGGGGGCACATACTTTGCACCCGCCGACCAAATACATTCCAGCCACAACTCAGTGATCGGATGCGCTGCTATTTGCACAGGGACCACGCTGCTGCTAAAACAGCAGCCACCGAAGTAGTGCTTGTACCGAGTCCAACCAGTCCTCATCCCATGGCGGTTGGGCGCAGCGGGTACCAGCACCAGCAAGACGACGGTCGTCAAACCTAGAGTTACTGCATATGCTACCGCAGGTAGCATATACAGTAACTCTAGTCAAACCTTTCTGCAGACTCCCCCTGCCGGGTTCTCGTTCGTTTCCGCGTTCGCTAATCGAAACGCATCTCGTTTCAGTCGCTGCCGCCGTCGCGACAAAAGCGTCTTCCGGCTAGTTATCACCTGCAACTTCCACAACAGGACGACATGAACGAATACTCGCACATAATATATATATATATATATATATATATATATATATATATATATATATATATATATATATATTAAAGAGTAAAAAAGGAAAATGCGTCCCGGACCAGGACATTTTTCTTAAACTGCGAGGCTTTCTTGCTGAGAAACCCGCATGGGCTTCCGCATAACTGATTTTGTCATGATGGATATAATTGCGTGAGTCCATGACAATGAAACGCTAGTGTAGGGCGGAATGACTTACGAAGGCGTCAAGTGCATTTAAATTAAGAGAGACTGCTCACGCATGATTGGAAGCTCCACAAATCACAGAGACAGATGCCGTTGTCTTGCACCCAAACTGAAGCTGGAGGTGGCGTTCATCGGAACCAAATTAGAGGGGAAAAAAAAGGAGATGGACATTTGGACAAAATTAAATGGCAGAAGGCGTTTCATGCCACGTGAGGAGACAGCCCTGACATTTTGGATGTCGCAGGGATGACGGCTAGCGACGCGGCTGACACGACGGCCCAGTACTCCACGAAAACGAGGGTAAAAAAGAAAAAATTTTAAAGTACGCAGGTGCACGCGCGCACAGCGTGCCTAACGGAGGAAGCACGACCCGCAAAGCAGCGTGCGGAGAAGCCCAACGGGGCAGCAACGCCGTAGCCCATACAGCAGCTTAAAGAAAAAAAAAAAAAAAAGACTGCTAAGAGCATCACGTCGATGACCTCCGTGACCCCCTCCTGCGCGGCGTTGGCAATATTCGCGCGCGCGTTCTAGGTGAAACTGCACGCCTCATTCTGGGCACGCGCGCAAAAATGATTTTGACCGGGCACAACGACGTCGACAAATGCAACGCTTCGCGAACACTCGCGACTCTACATCCCGATTATCCATGTATATGTTTCACTGCGCCAAAAGACTTAGAACAAACCGTGCTCGGTCTGTTTCTTTTTTTTTTCTTCCCCAGGGAGTATGCTTGTTGTCAAACAAGCAAGCGGGCAAACGTTAACCAGTGGCGCAAAGCTGAGGCAGTGATGCATACCGCCAACAAATGAAAGCGCAGTTAAAAGAATGACAGCTAATGTCTTTTTTTTCTTCCTATATTATAGCCCGCGGCGCCCGAAAATACCATGAACAAGCACGTTTTAAACATCAATCAGCAAGCGTAAAGTATTCAGAATGCCAATCAGAAGTTTGATTAGTGATATCTCAAACCCGCATGAAGGGCGACATGAAACTTCGGCAAACACCCCTGAGACAAGTCCATAAAATCTCTCCGATCTCGGAATCAAATTTATAAAATTATGGGGTTTTAGGTGCCAAAACCACGATCTGATCATGGGGCACGCCGTAGCGGGGGGCTCTGGGGGACTTCGAAAACCACAAGTGTTTTCGCATTTCGCGCCCATAGAAATGCGGCCGCCGTGGCCGGGATTCGATCCCGCTACCCCATGCTTAGCGATCTCGGAACAAAGTGACGACCCAATGGAGGGAGATAAATAGTGTTTCGGGCGGGGGGAGGCGAGGGCAGTGGTCAAGTGTTCCACGTGAGATAACGCATTCTCCGCACACGTGCGCCATTTATTTCCGAGAACCGGTCAAAAAGACTCCGTGGACGCTGGACCATTTCCGTCGCAGAAACATGCGCAAAGTAAATCAAAAGTTAGCGCTCGAGTTAGCGAAAACAGACACAATCGTTTTATTCATTTTTTTTTTCTCTCGGAGCCCACCACAAACCGAACGCGACACACGGCGACCGCGTTTATAGCGAACAGCGCGACGATGAATGCACTCACGATGTCTCCAAACTTTTCCAACTTCTATAAGCGGCACTAAATGAGCGTGTTCGCATCGGCGACTGGAAAGCGCCTGCGGCACGTACGATAATGACCGAATACCGCTAGGCGGGTTCACGAGGAAAACAATCTCGGTCGGCCGGGGCGCGCCCATTCACAACACACAAGGAGTTGCGCCAACAAGTGAAGTCGCGTCAGCCGCTTCCAAGGTCACAGCTTTGGCGGAGACGCAAAAGGACATGTGACCGAGCGTAGCCAGAGAATTATTTAGCATAACAAAAACCTTGAAAGTTACGCAGGTAATTAAGGTCGCCTGAACAACCGCTCAACGGCGCGTTCAAACACCACACGCGACTTCTCCGAACTGTCACATAAACCAGAACTAGGCGCGCAACAAGTCGGCGAACATCTGTTTTAAACTCCTAAGGTGACAGTTAAAGAAAATGCCAGTATTTCAAGAGCGCTGCGCGGTATTTTGAGGCGCGCAAGAATTCCGCGAATGAGTGATGCTAGTAACGTAGCCAGCTTACGATGTATAACCCTTGCTCAGGGGCAACACTTGCAAACATGTAACGACATTCCTTGCATGACAGCCGACACTGAATGCAATGACGCTGACACGATACCTGTGACTAGCACATGCAATCACGGAAGAATAAATATGCAACACAGGAAATGAGAGAAGCGTTAGACAATAGCAGAGCGACTCCCAACTTACCTGCTCCAGCAGCACTTCTGTCAAAGCTTCGCCATCTTGTCACTACGTATCGACATCCGGGCACCTCAACAGGTAACCGAACTTCCGGATTTGCACAGGTGCATTTTTTTAAATATTAACAGTAATATCATTTACTTGGCGAAGTTTATTCTCGAAGTCGGATTTGTAGTTTAATATATGAAATAACTGAGGCATTTTGTTCTTCTCGCGAGTGAAACAGTGTTCCTCACATCTATGTATCTCCGGATCAGACGTCAACTAAAACCTTTGTTTGTTTTAAAAGCTACTATATCCCAAAGTTGAAACTCAGGAATAACACAGCTGCATAATCTTTTATATTTTGTTACAAAAAAAACATACATTTATTGTAACCGAAACTCCAACAGTTAAGCAGCTTTGTCGTTAGGGCTCAAACTGGCGTGCTCTGCCAATGCCATTAGCTCTGCGATGTGTGCGAGTGCGCGCGGACGAGTCTTCGAGATTCCGGAACACTCATTTCCAGGGATTTAAAAATCTCCGAGCGAAGCGGTAGTGTAATGACAAGACCCGAAATACACAAATACATCCAACACAGAGTTGATTTCACCGCTTTCGACGTCAAATGGATGCCGCAGAGTGCAAAGTTCCTTGCTTTCGGAGCATGTCCGGACGGCCAAGGAACGGTGAATGTGTACGAGCTGGACGGTTGTTCAGTGAACAAAACGCAACAGGTGACACCACTGTGCTGCTGTTTTTGCTTTTTCTCGTCTTGGAACTCGCTCGCTAAATATTTCTTCCGCAGCTTCCACACCCACGAGGCGTAAAATGCGGTACGTTTGCGTCCTCGAGTAGGGAGGTGCGCAACGTTACGACGGGTGGCTTTGACGGGAACTGGCGAATTTGGTGAGTTAGTCGTTGAATTGTCGTTAAGGAGGACGCTGTTCTTTATTAAGTTGTTTACGTGCAGGGACGTAGAATGTCCAAGCGAGCCAGTTGTGTGCATTAGAGGCCACAGTAAAATCATAAACTCGGTTGATGGCATCGGCGACACTGACGGTTCTCCAGCGATAGTAACAGGATGCAAAGACGGTATGGAGCGCTTACGCATTTGATAGCTTCCAAGGCCTTACATCATTTCAAACTTTAAAGAGAGCGTTATTCCCTCTTGCGTGTTACAGGTTCCGTTAAGGTGTGGGATCCGAGAAAACCAGAACAACCGACCGTGGTTATGGAACCGGCGCCGGAGCAGCTGAAGCTAGACTGTTGGGCAGTCTGCTTCGGTGAGCAACGAAACGCAGTGATGACTTGCATTTATTAAACTGCGCGGGTTCTTCAAATAAGTCGCTTTACTTTTTATGTACCAAAAACGTTCGCCAGGCAACGGCTACAGCGCGGTGGAACGGTGTGTCTGTGCTGGATACGAAAATGGAGACATCAAATTTTTTGACCTCAGAAATCTCGCCGTCACCTGGGAGACCTGCGTCAAGTCAGGCGTAATGCTTTCTTTTTTTCTTTCTGGCTCACTTTGTATTCTTGTTCACTGGTTTACATTGTCACCGTGGTAAATCATGAAAGCTGCGCGGGCAGAAATATCAGTGTATCACGCTTACCTACTGGCTTGTTTTCAACAGGTCTGTAGCTTGGAGTTTGACCAGAAGTCCATCTACATGAATAAACTAGTCGCATCTGGAACTGGGTCCAACATACATGTCTTTGATCTGAGGACGAAGCACCCAAAAGGAGGCTTTGCTCAATTGTCACATTCTGTAAGTGCTTACTTTATTGTTTTTAGCTGTCAAAACAATAACTCTTTTTGTACGGACAGTCTTGATCCTCATCCCAGTTAATGTAAATTGAACAAATACGCAGACCCGAATCAAAGCACAATGCAGTTGTTCCCACGCAAAGTGATGTGTGCTGAAAGATTCGTCTGTTTAGCGGCATTCTACCTGCAATGACTCAAGCATAGGCGGAGAGTTTTCGTTTTTCTGGGGTGGGGGGATTACCGTTCCGAACCCCATATACATATATACATATATATATATATATATATATATATATATATATATATATATATATATATATATATATATATATATATTTCACTTAAAGAAGCTTCGTACGACCTCGAAGAATTGACCGAAGTGATGGCGTTATGAGTACACAAGACACCTCATAGTAGGAGACCGTTCAGTTTCACAGCCCGAGTCCTCTCGATGGTGTAATCTTCCCTCGTGTAATTGTCGCATACTTGGCTATCACTAATACTGCTTCGCCTTTCCGGCGAAACTGCAGCCTCTCTCTCTCTTTCTTTTCTGTGAGCTGTAAAAAACTGCAATTAATTAAATTATGGGGTTTTACGTGCGAAAACCACTTTCTGATTATGGGGCATGCTGTAGTGGGGGACTCCGGAAATTTGGACCACCTGGGGTTCTTTAACGTGCACCTAAATCTAAGTACACAGGTGTTTTTGCATTTCACCCCCTTCGAAATATGGCCACCATGGCCAGGATTTGATCCTGCGACCTCGTGCTTAGCAGCCCAACCCCTTAGCCACTAAGCAACCACGGCGGGTGTAAAGAACTGTAAACAATATGCACTAGGTTTTCGTCGAGTAATGCATTGCTCTTTTCTTAAATCTTGGTACATGTAACTAATTGGGACACCCTGTATACATTTATGACCTTTGCATGCAATTTAAGATGTTTCCATCCCTAGTAATTGCTGTAAATTAGAATTTTTCTTCATGATTTATCATTGCACACTGAAAAGAGAAGCAACACTGAGACACACAACATTGATAAAAGACTCTGCCGAAGGGGAACATTGATAAAAGACTCTGCCGAAGGGGTCACTGAAGTTTATAGCTATTTTCATGGTCAATAAAGCACGAAAAGCAATTTGAAGTGTGGTGAACACATGCAACATATTCATTCCTAGGCATAGGCTACCCATACTTTTAGAAATAATTTTTAATTCGCTGCCTCCATCTCTTTCAAAAATATAATAAATTTTGTCCTGTGTGTATATTTAAATATATTGTGTATGTGCATGATGTTTACAGTGGAAATTGAAAACAATCTTCAAGTGAGAAAGTACGGATGAAGCAGCTTCCATTTGGTATTTCTAATGCGCTTCTTCTCCGATTGTCAGGATTTGCAGAAATAAAGTGAAAGTATGAATTAAAGGCTGTGCACGTCCGTGCCAACAATGATGCAGTAAGCTATTAACCCCAGTAAAATTTCAAGTCAAAAGGTCGAGGAAAGTCAAAAGAAACTTCAAATGATGTGGGTGACAAAGCTCTGGTAATGGTACCTTAGGTGTGTGTGTGTGTAGGTGGGGGGGGGGGGGCTCAGCCCCCCCCCCCCCCCCGTACCCAGGAAAGTCCGGAAGGGGCTTGTCCCCTGTCTCCCCTGTAGTCGGTGCCTATGGACTTGTGTGCTCGAATATACCTCTGGCAATAATGCCAGCACTGCTTTTATGGGCTGGTTTCTGCCCTGTTGTTTCAAACAAACTTCCACCACGGCAGGATGAAACAAACTCTACCATTTGGGCTGCACGACATTTGCCACAAGACAGGGACATATTTGCTACCTGTGCGGGTTCGGGAACCATCAGCCTGTGGAAGTAGTGAGTCATGTTTTTTTTCCCCACACACATCACTAATGAAAGGTGCAGCAGAAAAACATTTCACACTGAAGATCACAATTGCATAAACTGGAGCCATTAGCTACTGAGGCTACCTTTTCTATAATAAGCATACGTAGAAGTTTTAAAATGCTTCCACCTATCGCACATAGTGTTTACGTGCATACACAAGTGCCTACTTACTGAAGTAATTTTGCTTACTTTCTAATGGAGAACTGCATTATTTGTAAAATGTTCAAATAACATTTGCACATATTTATACACACTTCCAGCTATTAGACAAATCAGTCATGAGCGAACAAAATTTCATTACGCTTCTGCATAGTTGTGTATTATAGATAAATTATTAGAAGAGCATTCACACAAGTTTCAAGTGCTTCCAGCTATTAATCATGTATCACTAATGAGCTATATTGTAAAAAAGAATAAAGGAGTCGTAAGGAGGAGTCGACTGAACACGAATTTATACTGGGGCCACTATGCACCCAGTCATAATTGAATGCTGCTGGTGTAGCTGCCATTACGCTCCTTCATGCAAATGAAAGTGATCCCTGATGCCAAGGTGTGAGGCTTAGCCAATTGGTCACCACCACTGAATGGCAAAATAAAACAGCACTTCAGTGCATTCTTACTATTATCACCTATTAAAGGCGTTGATTGGAAGCAGTGTTTTTATTTCGATTAATGCCTGTTTCAGCAACCATATCTGGTTTGTTTGTTATGGTGCTCAGTGAAGTAACACAATTTTGCAGCACAGCTATAGCTTTTGTTTAATGCAGATTGTTTTGCCCACAAATGAGACATGACAATCGGCAGATCGCCACACATTTCGCTAGTCAGTGTGCACATTTGCATAGATGGGACGGGGAGTTTTGCAGCAGTGGTACAAACAAATAGCTCTGGTATGAATTGGTGATAGTGGATGTTATACATGGCTAACATAACATTGTTTGCCTAAACAAGTGCACATTACCAATTTTGCTGCAGTGCCTGCTTATTATGAATAACATGTTGGGATAGCCCTGCCAAAGGCTTACCTGGCTTTCCTCTTGTTATGCAATAGTGCATTCACAATAGAAATTACACTTCAGACCTGTCATTCATTGGTCCTCATGGTGGATGTGGTTGCACATTGAATTAGGCACTTCGGCACATTGACTTGCATATTTAAATGTCTTATGTGACCAAGGAAACTTTGCAGCATCAGGATTACATTGACTGCAGTTTAATGTGGCTAGACATATTAGTAAAAATATACAGCTTTGGCATCAACTAAGTTAATAACCCGAATGGTGAGCTTGGATTGCAAATGTAAACGGCTTCAGTTGTCCTTTGATTAAGGAGAACGTTGGGGGCTGTATTCTGGGTTTTGTCAATGCCACTTTCACTGGACGGTTGGTTAAGCCAGAAGGTCACTGTTCCAATGAGGCATCTCACCAAACACCATATTGTGAAAAGAGTATCCCTGAAAGTGATCAGTCGAGAACACTGCAACTGCATTTGCCTGCTCCCCATTCTTGTTACAACTTGTATTCTGCTACAGCCAGTACCCTGATAAAAGAACCCACAAGGCTTCGGATGGCTGTGACGAAGGCGTGCCTGGCATGTTGACCCACCTCTGCAAAGCCTCTCTGGGCAGTCAGCCGGTGTCAGCACTAGACTGGAATCCAGACATGCAAGGACTCTTCGCAACATGTACCTTTGACCAGACCCTCCATGTTGGCTTTGTCACTGGTTTGGCAAGCTGACTGCGTGCTTATATGGTGACAGATGTGCAGGGTGATAGAAAAGTAACAGAAAAAGTAAAATTTAATAATATGAAAAGTATAGCAAGATGCAGTTTTCACAGAAATGCGCAGAAAATATTTTTCTTGATAACAAAAACTCTTAATGTGAAATTCACATTTCTCACCAAGAGGCGGTGCTACAAGGCAGCTAGAGAATTTCTGAGGAAGAGAAAAAAGATTAAGGAGATTTATACAAAAGTGCTTGAATGTACAGCATACCTGTTTAACTCAAGCTAGGTGGCTGTCAAGGCCCAGTTTCAAAGGGGATGCCAATAAATCATCATAAGCATCCCCTATTAATGACAAATGTAACTGCTGTGACTGCAAGACTTGTTTAATTTAAGAAGTCCCATGTTCTGTGCATTTTTATGAAAACTTCGTCAAGCTAGTGTCTACATTGATGTTAAATTTGCACATTTTTCTGTTACTTTTGAATCACCTGTGTATGAATATTAAGGATACTCGGAGGGTATGGTATGTTTTGCTTACCATGTTCAACAAGCAAGTATTTTTGTTTCTGTTGCCTGAATGAAAAGCAAGTCTGTTACAAAACTTTCAAGGTGAAAGTAGAATGAGTGCAACACCCTCCATTGTTACATTTTACATAAAAATAAATGTGACAACAGTAGTTGCCCATACATTTTCCCGTGTGTTGTTCTTGCATATCTCTACAGGCAACAAAGAGTGAAAAAAAGTCATAAAAAGGTTTATTTTGGACAGTATAGCTGCACAGAATATGCCGTAAGGCTGTTTCACCTTTCTTACTCCGGCAATGTATGACAAATTGCCACTAGGTAGATGAACAATATATCCAGCTGTACAAAACTCTTATTTCTTTACATACAACTGTGCTAGATGCCTACAACTTAGTGTCCTGGACATTCAGGCATCAATCAAACATTTTTAGATAATGCACGTCATCAATATTCCAGCACTGATTGCATTTGAAATTTGATGTGAGTGTCTGAAGGCTAATCTCTTTGAAAAGCCATTATGTCAGCCACTCTTTCTCCCACTGTCCAAGAAGTTTTGGTGTTTTACTGGCTTGAATAGCAAATGTTTCCTCCGACAGTGGATATCTCTTCACCATGCTTGTACACTATTCGCGGCACTCGTAACTAAATTTCCTCGGCTTGACACACATTACAAGCTTGTAATACAACGAGGCACATGTATATTTTCTGCTCAAGTTGGCTACAGCTATTTACAAAATACACTACTTGTAATGAACGAGTGTGACGTTGGTCTTAAAACGGTGCTGAGCGGTAAGTCAAGCACGGCAAATCTTAGCTGCTTGCTGACTCTCATACTAAATTGATCCTCCTTATGCGAAATTCTATATATCGCACAAGTAATGCAACAGTAAACAGCTTGCATCAGCAAAATTATACACTGCACAAACTCTTCTCTTCAAAGTCAACTTGTTTCACTTGACAGCACATAAGCAGGAAAATGGGGACACACACATCAATATTATCTTTGGTATCACTCACTTTGTGCTATGACAGATTTACAGTAGAACTTCATAGATACATTTCTGTTTTACACATTTGTGGCAGAGAATGTTGAAAAAATAGCCTTATTCAAATCTTACAATTTGTATAACACAACATACCGGTAAATGTTCATCTTGCATATGTACACATTGATTCAAAAGTGTAGAAAGGAGCAAGATAATATTTGCACACAAATGCACAAAATCGGTGGATTTTTTTTAAAATGAAAAATCTTATACAGAACCTAGCTACATTTATCAAAAGGTGGTGCTTCCGCTGGGTTGCAAAAGCGCCATCTCCTAGTGATAAATGTGACTGCTCGGATAGCGTTTATTATTATTATAAAGTAAGATTGTTCATTTTCTGTGCATGTTTACTTTTCCATTCATTTTTCTTCACCCTGCATATATTTCAGTACGTGGTGCATGGCAAGTGACCCCTACTGTGTGTGTTGATTGGGACACCAAACAGTACAAGCCATACCAAACTATGCGTACACAAAAGGCATGATGATCTACACAGCTTGTGTTGCAGTTCTCTACTGCTTTAAAAATACAACAAAAAGGCACTTACTTGGTGATGTTAATTCAACTGTTAGAAAGCACTATTCACTTTATCACTTGTGACTTGTACTGGAGTTTATCACTGCCGAGACATGTTAAATCTTTCGCCTCACTGATCAAGGCACGTAATGCAAAAAATCTGGATGTGTAACATGAATATAAAGACACCCACTTTACAGTGTGTCTGTACATAGATCTTGTGCATACTACAGGTAATGCAAGGAAATAACTGGCCGTTAGAGAACTTTGAGACAATATCTGCACGTACAAGCGCACAGTCACGCAGTCAAATTTGTTCAGACATCAAGATATGCGATATGCACATGACAGCTCTATGAAAAAAAATTACAAAAACAAGTCAATAAAGGTGCCCAATTCAGTTCCTGAAGTGCATCACATATAAGACAAGGTAACAATTGTGCATCAACTGGCATACAATAATCAAGCTTGTAAGTACTGTATAGTTACAGGCTTGCATGCTTGCCTCTATCACAAAGAACTGTGCAGATGTGGCCATACTGCAGAGTGTTCATAGTATGGTCCACTCTTTAAGGGAACAAAAATTTAACATTTTATATAACTCCAGGAGTCCTCACATTTTACAAATAATCTGTGGTTGCTATGATGTATTAGGCAGATGTTAACTGATAAAATGTCACTACGGATACCTTCTTGTCCAACCTAAGTTGTACTTAGCACTGGTATTCTAATTAGGTGTTCCCTTTAATGGCAGACCAGACTACATAACAAACTGCTAGTACAGTTGTGGGAACAACCAAAGGATATTCACAGGAAAAGACTGCCTTCAAAGGTGATGTTCTTTGTAGTGTAAGGACCTCTCTGAGCGGATTGATGAACAAAGTAGCCAAGTATGCAGCAAACTTCACTGTGGAGGTGTGGCTGCACCTTGCAGGCGTTTCGCACAAATGGCTCTAACACTTTCCTGGTTCGCAGCCTCGGCCAGTGCCATGATGCGCTTGATGTGATCAGTGCGGTTCTGCCTGACTGCCAGCAGGTAGGCAGTTTTGAGACGGCCAGCCAGCATGTATGCTTCAACCTGGGTTTGCACAAAAACCAGAGGAGCTTTTAAGAAGAAAGACAACAACAGAGCTGGTCTGTTCTGCTTGTAGTATTGACATAAAATCTTGTTACACATTTCCTGTAGCACGATGCTACTAAGGAAAACTCTATGCATGACTCCTCAAAAAGTGCGCTTCAAACTTGGTAAAAAAAACTTCCTTCCTCTGGTATTTCAAACCAGGACTGTAGTAGCCACCTCTACCAAGACAGCCAAACCTTGCTATGATCGACACAGATATAACAAATTTGTGTAATAAAAATTTGTGCCAACATTATACCAATCCACAAAAAGGAAGACATTAAAGAATTGGAAAATTATAGGCCCATTAGCTTACTTCCAGTATTATATAAAATATTCAAGATAATTTCCAATAGAATAAGGTCAACACTGGACTTCAGCCAACCAAGGGAACGGCTGGCTTCAGGAAGGGATACTCTACAATGGCTCGCATCCACGTCGTCAATCAGGTAATTGGGAATTCCACGGAGTACAATCAGCCTTTCTATATACCTTTCATAGACTACGAAAAGGCATTTGATTCTGTAGACATACCAACAGTCATAGAGGCATTACGTATTCAGAGTACAGGATGCTTATGTAAATATCTTGGAAAATATCTACAGAGATTCCACATCTATCTTGATTCTCCACAAGAAAAAAGATACCTATAACGAAAGGGCTCACACAAGGAGAGACAATCTCTCCGGCGCTATTCACTGCATTTTTGGATGTATTCAAGCTATTAAACTGGGAAGGCTTAGGAATAAGGATCAACAGCAAATACCTCGGCAACACTCGATTTGCAGATGACATTGTCCTGTTCAGCAACACTGGAGACGAGTCACAACAAACGACTGAGAACCTTAACACAGAGAATGTAAGAGTAGTGTTGAAGATTAATATGCAGGAGACAAAGATAAGGATGAATAGCTGGGCAAGGGTACAAGAGTTCAGGATTGCCAGCCAGTCTTTAGTATGTAAAGGGGTACGTTTACCTAGGTCAATTACTCACAGGGGACCCTAATCATGAGAAGGAAATTTACAGAAAAATAAAAACGGGTTGGAGGGCATATGGCAGACATTGTCAGATCCTGACTGGAAGCTTACCATTATCATAAAGAAGAAAGGTGTACAATCAGTGTATTCTACCAGTGTTCACATATGGGGCAAAAACTTGGACACTGACAAAGAAGCTTGAGAACAAGTTAATGACTGCGCAAAGATCGATGGAACGAAGAATGTTAGGCGTAAGGTTAAGAGACGGGAAGAAAGTGGTGTGGATTGGCGAGCAAACAGGGATAACCGATATTCTAATTGACAATAGGAGAAAGAAATGGAGCTGGGGAGGTCATGTAATGCATAGGTTAGATAACCTACACATTACAGAACTTGGCTAGTAGGTATGGTGTGCATGTGGTCATGTCCACTCCCAACAAACTTGCTACGGTTTGCTCTCATTTGCACTAAAAATTATTGGGCCATGGCAAGAAATGCCGTTCCTGTTCCGAGAAGTTAAAACATAGATACGTTTGATGTAGATCTGTTGTGTACAGGTTGCCGCTGTCACGCAGAAAAGTTTATGTGGGCCAGACCAGTCACTGTGCGAACATTAGATTCAAGGAGCACTTGTCATCATTAATTGGTACAGGGGCTTTGCACTTGCCTTTGCATTGTAGACAGTGTGGGTGCCAACCGATAGTGGAAAAACTGTTTGTTTTGGGATAAAGATCAAACCACAAAGGAGCTTATGGAAACCTTTCACACTGATAGGGAAAGGTGTGTTACTAAGCTGTCTGTCGCTCTTAGTAATAAAGAGTTGAGATATTTGAAAGAAAGTGTATCACAGTAGATTGTTAAGTTTGATGGGGAAGTCTTCTAGTGGCTTTATTTGTTTTTGATTTTGTTATCATGCACTGGTTTATTCCATGTGATGACACACTGGTGTATTCCACGTGTGGTTCGACACGTCACAAGGATGGCTCCTGCTGTGCGTGTAGTCGCTTAGTTGTTGCCCTGTCGGCCCGTGTTTATAAATGCAACATTCCTCAAGATGAACTTCAGTTGTGAGTCAGCACCAGTGTAGTGTTCTTCTTTGCCTATTTTCTATTGTCTGTTCAGCACTGTCACTTTTCAAAACATGAACACCTAACTGTTAATGAACACCTTAATTGGTGAGCTACTGTGCAAACCACTGAATATCTGCACAAAGTCTGCTAGTAGAAGTAGTCTACTAGTGATATAATGCACTAGCATACTAATTAGCTAGTGCTAATGCACATGTAGCACACTGTTGTGGCTGGAACTTGCAGTCCATCAGGTTGAGCATTACACAGGCATTTCTCCATAAACTTAATACAGTACTGCCAAAAGATTTTGAGGCTGTTGCATAAAGCTTTCATTGCGCCCTACAACACTTAGGCGTAGTTTTCTTTAATGAAAAGCAACGAAAAGTTTTCTTGGCAACCTGAGATGAGAGGCAGATAACTTAGTGAATACAGCTCACAATACTTGCAAAAAGTTACTAGGGCTTGCATTGCAAACAAAGTAAGAAGCTTCTCTCTCTTGGAAATTTCTTCTTTTTAAATATGAAAACATTGTGAATTTTCATGCTGAACACTTCACAATGGTTACTAAGTATATAGAAGGCAAGAAGTAAATACTCAACAGCACAGCAACTTACTTTGTTCACGTCCTTCTTCAGGCATTTGACTAACAGGTCTAAATCCTTTTTCTGCACAAAAAAATTGACATAATATTGTTAATGCATGAGATATCTACTATTAAGGAAGAAGTATCCACATTGACGAACATTAATGTGCAAAAACTCAGTAATCATAATCTACAATTATTTTGCAGTAGAAAAATGTGTTACCTTTACAATTATGCATTAAGCCTCCTCTAAGCATTTACTCAAACAATCAGGTTGGTTGAGCCAACTGAGCACAGTTTCCTACCAGGAAATACATGAATATGGGCAAAAATACCTGTGCTTAAATATGCAGTTATCTTGTTCATTACGCTACAAAAGCCCTTGAAAGCAGCATATAGAATGGCGAGTTTGCTATTATTATTCACAGGGGTGTGTAAATATCAAAATTTTGTAATACAAATCATATACGAGTAATTAGCTTTGAACATTGAATAATGGGATGCAAATGCATTTATTAGCAAGCTGGGTTAATTTGTTATGTTGAAACATTGCAATTGCATTGTCAATGTTAAAAAGCCATACTGGTAAGCCATTATACCAAAACAGTGTGTGTGTGGCTCGTGTTAACTCAGAAAATTTAGTAATTCCCACTAGCTTGTCCTCGCAAGCCTGTGCCTTATTATACTGCATGAAATGCCCATAAACTCGGAGGCATTCGACGCTGTGACAGTCGTCACTCATCATACTTGCTGTCAAGCAATAAGCTCAGATTTGGGGGTGGCACTGCCAAAAAATGAAAGAAAGAAAGAAAAAGAAAAGAAGTGCACTCTTGCTATTAAGAGGCTGGCTTTGTCGCAATGTTTAGACGTTTAGTGGCTAGCAGCATGAAATTATCACAGAATTCAGCACAAAATCGCCCCAATATTCTTAGATTTGACAGAAACAAATGGTAAGAACAGTGTTTGAGCCCGTGCAGCCAGCAATATATTCAATTTGATTTGAATATCTATCGTTCGAATCAAATACGAATATTAAAAATATAATATTCGATAATACTTGAACCTTTTGAATAGTTGCACACTCCTAATTATTTATTATTGTTTATTACTATTTATTTTACAATACTTCAGTCATGATAAGCCCAAGCAGGTGTGGAATGTCAAACAAAGATTAGTACAAATGTGGATTCACAAAAAGGAGTTCACAAATAGTTCACACACGTCAAAAATGAATTGCAACAAAGAAGAAAACTCAAGCACCAACATCTGTTCCAATACTTTTTGAAAATGCAGTGTTTTTAAGTCAATTAAAAGATTGAACTTACTCGAGTAATAGCAAAAAACGCAAGAACACTATGTAAATATACTTGTACATTACGCAATACATACCAAAAAATCCTAAAAATTGACAAGCACAAAAGTCATGACCTACACTTCAAAGCAAACGTCAGGGTATATACTGAAGGCAGCTGCATTTCACAGAAATGATAAAATAAAACATGGCTAGTCATTAGATTATGAGTGCTAAGAAAAAGAAGTACTACCTCCAACTTCAAAAGTTTTTGGAGTACAAAATTGGGGGGAGGGGGGGGGGGCAGGCACAGAATTCCTTTGCAGCCAGCAATGCCTCCCTCAAATCGAAAGGTGCAGCGGATGCTTCCTAGCCTGACCATCACATAATAATATTTGGGGTTTTACGTGCCAAAACCATTTTCTGATTATGAGGCACGCCGTAGTGGAGGACTCCGGAAATTTTGACCACCTGGGGTTCTTTAACGTGCACCTAAATCTAAGCACACGGGTGTTTTCGCATTTCGCCCCCATCGAAATGCGGCCGCCGTGGCCGGGATTCGATCCCGCGACCTCGTGCTCAGCAGCCCAACACCATAGCCACTGAGCAACCACGGCGGGTGACCATCACATTACTTAGCTCAATGTACCAGGCTGAGTGGTGAAGATGTGAGGAAATTTAATTTTTTTCGCGAATTCTGTGCTTCAAAAACTTAGATGTCAGCTTATGTGATCAGCTTTTCCCAGGCTCAAGGCTAGTGTACACTTTGAGATGCAATGTTCAAGCAAGCATATTAAGCATGTGCCCTGTTAAAGTAGTTTCTGGTCATTGCTATTTGCACTCAGTAAATATAAATAGACAGGTATAAACATGGGTGGCAATTAATAAAATTTGTAACTATGTCTCAAGCAACGTACATCATCTTCAGAGCGCACCAGCTCTTGCAAAGCAGCAAGCACGACAGCATCGGTGTCGTAGCGGTCTGTGTAGCCACAGCTCTGGATGCACCTAACCAGGCGCTCTACTTGTAACACAGCTCCAGCTGAAACAAGGGTCTCGGCTGCACGCTCAAACACTAAAGACCCATCCAAGTGATTTTCCTGCAGGTGAAAAGAAAAAGGAAAGAAAAGGCAGAAAGAAAAAAAAGGGGGGGGGGCACACAATTGAAATTTGTGATTATGTTGCACCAATGGTTCCAGAATGTATAATAACCTAGATGCAATTACGCTGCCCTCTTCTGTGGTCTAATGAAGAGTAAAATAGTCACAACCTTACTAAAAGGGAGTATAGTCTCCTTTTTAGGAGTACTGCAGCCTAAAAGAGAGTAAAAAGAGTGGAAAATTCACTAAAAGGGAGTAAAGCAGACTTTCTCTAAGATAACATGAAAGGGTTCTGACCTAAATCTAATTAAACAAACGCCTTTGCATTCCACTTCCACTGGAACACAAAGCAGTAGTAGATAGTCATAGCCATCGAGTCACTAGGACAAGTGACCATGGCACAGTTCCCTCAAGCAGCCTGAGATACTAATACAATAGATCATTCACAACACATTATGATGTGCAATGCACGGTTTCCAAGAGAAAGTAGAAAAAAAAAGTGTCACCTGAATGATGCGAAATGCCAGACCAAAGCCTTCCTCCACATTTCTTCCGTTGATAAGCACCTTGAAAAAAAGATATTTTAACAGTTGATAATCTTAGTTTGCAAAAAAGCTTTTTGCAGCATCAAGCAAAAAAATGTCAGAGTTGAGAAGAGGTTTATTGGCGGCTCCTAATGCAAAGGCGCAGCGACCGGTAACAGCGAGACAGCCCGAAGCACTGTCCAAAATGACGCCAGCAATCAACAGTGCGAGCCGAGCCGAGTCGTGCGTTGCCGATGCGGCTGTGCCGCGAGACGCGTCTTCTTCTTCACAGAGTAGAAAACAGTCCGAAGGATGCGCTAGCAAAGTTAGTGAGCAGAAAGGCTCGCTGAGTAGATCACTGTGCAGTATCTGCATCTGTCATCAGACAGTCACTTTATTCTGGGCATTCCCATTAAGCTTTCCCCATTTAAAGGGCAAGTAAATACAATTAGTTTGATGCCAGAGGACAAATGTTAGAGCCACTAAGGCTGCAGCTATTGATGCAAATGTAGTGTTAACTGTGCAAGACTGGGTATAGCTTCCTACATATGTGCTTACCAGGCAGGCTAGGTCATTCTTCATCGATGTGTTGCCAAAGAGAGTTGGTGCAACACAGTCAGCATTGTCCTTCTGGCGAGGCTGCAGTAGCTTCTCCTGTTCAGTCTCACGTGTACTGAGGAACCGCGTGATGTCAATCTGCATGTTCACCATGCTAATGTTCCTGCACGCAAGGCATGGAGAACTGTAAGTACCAGTGTGCTTCTCCAACTTATTACAAGCAAAAGGCTTTGAAATCTTAATGCTGCAGATAACACGTTGAAACAACCTCTTCAAAACATCGAAATAATACCCTTTGCCACAAGAGCACTTTCAATTACCTTGAGTCAATGCCTGTCTGTTTTGGGTCGCATCTGGCACTGCTACATGTAATTTTCAAGCATGCTCGATTTTGGCCCTGTTGTACTCAAGTGCTACTCAGTTTCAGTTACACTTTCTTACACACATCAAAATCAAATAAAATTTTGTGGTATGACTCAAAGCAACACTTGAGCCATGAGGAAAATTGCAGTGGGCACTCCGCGTTAATCTCTACAACATGGAGTTCTGCGCTGAAATATAAGCATGCGAGTCAGGAAACAGCAAAGTCAGCAAGAGGTGTCAAGGAACCCCTTTAGAAGGACACCAATGAGGAACATTAAGCTGTATAAGTAAATTATGAGTCTGCAATAGCAAAATGGCCAGTGTTAGTGTGAGATTAAGCCTGGTGAGCCAGAAAAAAGGAAAAAAGAAAAGGGTAGTGATGCCACCGTGAAGTTCTTGCACAAGCACACCAGCACACCATGATGTCATGGATATTCACAGCCTCTAATTGTGTCTGACCAATTGCTTATCAGCAAAACAGGACTACTCAGCATTGCAAGCAAACCGAACATTCAACATAGCAAGTAGTGAGGAGCTTTAATGAGCCAAGATGGCTAAAAATATGATAACATAATTTAAAACCTCCGACCTCACACTGTGGAGATGCTCTACATTCTCACGTCGTCCCCCAAGTTTGTTTTGCCTGCACAACTCTCATGCCCATTGACATTTGGCTTCCCCATGTAACACACGTGATGGTGGAAATTGGTACACAACTATGATAAAAGATGGTGCGAGCGCTTCAATGTGAGTGCTATCTGATAACAGTATAACTCAAATTCTTCATCTTCGGCTTCAGGATGGTGGCATGCGTAAACTGACTGCACGCTTGCTGGTGCTCTTTGCGGGTACCATCAGTACCTAACCTGTGCGGCTTCAGAGCACGACACTGGCATGAATGAACACAATTGCTCAGATGCACTTCTGTTCTTCGTACCTCACTTATGGATGACTTTGGTGTTGTTGTCATACATGAGTGAACATTATGCACTCAGTATTGTTGTACAATGAGTTGAACTTCATGCGAGGGTTGATCCAAAAATAAGGTTCCCATCAATTTTAGAAATAGAAAACATTGTTTATTTTCATAGAAATTTACATCATTGGAAAGATGAAACTTTGCTATATTTTTCTACATAATTGCCATCTTTTTCTATGTATTTTTCTAGACTATGCTCCAATTTCTGTATCCCAATGTCGTAGAACTCCGCCGTCAACTCGTTGAGAAAGCGTTTGCCACTCAAATGTTCCTTTAACTTGGGGAACAAGTGATAATCACTAGGCGCGAGGTCTGGACTGTACGGTAGGTGGGGCATGACAGTCCACCTAATGTTTGTCAAAAGTTCCTGGATTTGACGGGAGACGTGAGGTCTGGCGTTGTTGTGAAGCAGCATTACACCAGCTGCCAGTCGTCCTCGCCAGCAGTTCTGGATAGGTTGCCTGAGTCTTCTTAGCATTGCACAATAACTGTCGGAGTTGATTGTTGTCCCACGTTCCATGAAACCGATCAGCAGTATCCCCCTACAATCCCAAAAAACACTGGCCATGACTTTGCCAGCAGAAGGAGTTCGTTTGAACTTCTTTGTAACTGGTGACGCTGGGTGATGCCACTGTTTGGATCTTGTTTCATTTCAGGAGTGAAATGAAACACCCACATTTTGTCTCCCGTAACTATGGAGTCCAACGATTCTTCCTTATCTTGTTGACACTTCTGAAGAAACTGGTGAGCACAGTCAAGGCGTTTCTCCTTGTGGTCTGATGTCAATAGCCGCGGTAGCCATTGTGCACAACACTTGTGATACGTACCCCAATTTTTCAGTCAAAGCTCTCTTCACTGTACCGTAAGAACTCCCAGGAATCTGAGCAACAAGTTCACAGACGGTGATCCTCCTGTTTTGAAACACTTCGCATTGGACCATCTCGATAACTGCCTCCGAAACTGATGGTCTTCCACTCCATTCTTCATTGTGGACTTCTTTCCAAGTGGCACTAAACTCCCTGCACAACTTTTGGACGTGTTGAACAGACATACACTTGTCGCCATACACCTCTGTCTACTGACGAATATCCACGTGTGGAGTCCCTTTGGCATGCTAAAAGTGAATTACGGAATGAATCTCGCACTTGGCGGGATCAACAATGGGAACCTCCATATTGGACGGCTGCTGAGCCAAGAATGAGCAGTGCAGTGAAGCGTAGCTGGGGGGGAATAGAGAGTTGGGGAACAGCCGCGCGCAGCAGTGTTGCTTTATTTTGCCTCACACCTTCCCGTGTGGCTGGAGCTCTTTGGGAACCTTATTTATGGATGAACCTTCATAGATTCCTCGTCGTCTTCCACCGAGGAACTATACCTTGTAATATGTATTTCGCCTAGCTGGCTTATTGCACAGAAAGTGAAATAAATGCCATTTTGCGTTTGCACTACTGTGTGTACTGCATCCTTTATTACCAAGACCACTTGAAACCCTACGACACTGAAGTGCACGAACTGAGAAACTGACACAAAATTCAATGTAGCAAACTTGTGACTTCATTTGCTCTAGTAATAAACAAGCTTTTGCCACCAAATTAATCTAGTGCCATGAAATATTATTTCCTAAGTCTAAATTGACGGGGTGTGGGAATAGTGAATAGTAGATTTCAAATCGAATATTGAATTGAATCAAGAAAAGAAAGCAAAATATTGAATATCAGAAATTTCAATAAAAACATTTACGCCTCCAAATTTTGTGCAATGAGCACAGTGCTGCACATGCTCAGGAGGCTAATCACATCACTTAAGAAAAATCTTGCTAGCCATCAGTAACTTAGGCACACCCTGCCTACCGATCACGGGATCCCCGAAAACGTTCAATTCCCGAGCAGCCTGTAGCTAGTAGACCGTAAAACTGTATACGACAATGTTGTTAGAATATTCTAGTCGAGGCCTGAAACCAGACTGCGTTGTGAGGTTGCGGAGATATTCAGCTTTTTCTCAGATTTCGTGCCCTGCAATATTTTGTTGCCAGCTATACCTATGAATCGATATGCATGGTATGCTCTACTCTTATTAAAGGGAACATCAAATTAGTATACCAGCACTGATAGCAACTCAATTCATATACAAAGCTCTGCAAAATATTTTTTATTGATGGAACTGTCTGTCAAATAGAATTAAAGGCACACTAAAGGCAAATACTAAGTCAAACTAACGTGATAAAACAGTGCTCAAGGACCTCTAAGGTGTCAACATTATCGCAAACACAGCCTTAATAATTGAGAAATCGAGATAAATGCAGGACATGATCAGAGACTCCCCCGGGACATTCAAGCACTTGCCCGATGACGAAAGCACTCCTCACTTAAATTCTATTACTAGTACTCAACTACTTGTTGCAAAAAACATCCTCATATTCTATTATAAGATGAAAGAAAATGCTACTTGTCTAGTTCAGTTTCATGTTTAGAAAAAAGAGCTCATTGATATTACCTTTGACAACGACGTGGGCGGTCGAAAGGTTTAGTTTTCGCTCGACTCTGCGCCGCCCACGCTTTCGTGTTTCAGTACTTTCATGATCGCATAGTGATGCGCTGGGGTTTTGCTGACTCGCAAAACTTTCACAAACTGCAAGTAGCAGAGAATTCAACTTCCATGTGATGTCGCAGGATGCCTAAATGGTCTATGCCATTTGACCAAAAAGAAGCTGCAGCGGAGAATTCGCCGCTCTGTCTTGGCTCAGAGCTGCCATCTGTCGGGCACCGTTTTGCTAACCGACAGCAGCAAAGGGCGGTGATAGTCTATGCAACATCACCACTCCCCCAGTTGGGTGGCAGGAGATTTGAATTTAGAAAGAGGTATTCGGACCTTTCAGATACAATTTTCTCGTAAACTTAGTATTTTCTTGGCACGAAACAGGCGTTGCAAGGTATCCGGAATGGCACTTAAACAGTCCATGTCGACTTAGTATTTACCTTTAGTGTCCCTTTAAGTGTTTTTTTTCTCTCTGAAGCTACAGAAATGGCGAAGTTGTCCTAAATACTAATGAGGTTTTCAGTTTAATAATGAGCCATTATGTGCTTATTGACAATCTTCTATTGCTTAGGAAGTATTGCTTTCCTGTTTTCTTCCAGAAAACAGGAGGTTTTTCCATTCTTATGGCTGGTGGTTTCTGTGGGTAATCTTGAGCTTGTTATAAGGCTAATCTGCATGACAGACAAGAACGGGGTGTGTGCATCACATTACTCGGATCCACTTCGCGTTGTCATCGGCGCCACACATGTCGACCGTAGTAGCCACCCATGATAAAAAGTTCTTAAATGTGGAGGCCCACGGCAAGTTCGCATGACTTCCACCCTCTCTCTCTCCTTTTTTTCGTCCGCATCCATCTGCGTCTGTGTCAATGCACCTGCAATCAGCACACTATCACATATAATTTCAGAGCCCGCCATGTAAATCCGAAACTAGTCTTTTGTCAGGTCACTTGAAACGAGGGGCTACCGCAAAGATAGGGGCCGTGAACATGCAACGGTCATCCTCTGCATTCGCTTTTGTTGGCGAGGTGGTTTGTTGGCTTTCCAAGGGTTATGCGACTGCTGTGAATAGATCTTGATTGATTGGTAATTTTAACTTGAGTCACCGACACGCAACAATGAATCTCCAATTAAGCTTAACGGGCTAGACAGTGTGGCCAATGGTGCAGCCGTGGCGAAAATTCCCTGCTGGCCAATGTGATAATGGGCTACAAACTGCCGCGGAAAGCTTGTCACTTATATGTTCCTACGGGTGGCTCATCAGTGATTGGTCACGAAATCACGCATATGAGTTAGACTGACGGCCTGTGGTCAACCAGCCAGCAACTACCACAAGCACACGTGCCAAGTTTGTCTGTGTGTTTGCTTGTGGTTACAAAGCTCTGAACTGCACGAATCTGCGTGTGTGAACACTGAACTCGCACATTCGATGTAATCAGCGTGCCTTCCAGTGGCTAATCGGCCCGATCTTCACACAAGCTTCTGTACTTTCCACTCGTGCTGCTTTTGTCCTGCTCTGTATTCGCGTAGCATTAATAATTTCAATTGGTCCTGTCGACCAAGTGGAACCTTGTACAGTAAAATCTCGTTAAAGCGTACCTGCTTAAACAGTAGTTTCGTGTTAAACGTAGTAAAGTCAAATCTCCGACTCAGTGGCCATTGAACATAATGTGTTTTGTATCTGCATAAACAGTACCAGCTTATTGCGTATCTGTCTGTTAACGTGCCTCAGAGACCGCCTCAGGACCTCAGAGATCGGAACAACGGCCTCCAAGTGCTCTGTGCATTTGCGCGTGAAGCCACATCAACATAAACATCATTTCGGTGCCGTGCCAGAGAGCGTTGCGGCGTCGTGCAAACAAGGACTCGCGTCCTGTTGAAGCTCGGATAAAAAAAGATGCCAGGTGCTCAGCATAGAAGAAAAATTAGACATCGTTCGCGCTATCGAACATGACACAAAGAAGTCGGCGCTGGCACTCGACAGAGATCTGCTGTTGACTACAGTGTGTAGCATTTGGAACGCGAAGAAGTTGCTTGGCAGTGCTGCTGCAACCGCGAAGAGGTGTCGGCTACGAGGTTCAACTTTTCGCCATTGTTGCCTCTGTTGTTACCGAAGTGATGACTAGCAACAGTGATGAAGACGACACGGAAAGCGACAGCACGAGCCATTCAGGCCTGACAGTGGCAGAAGCTGCGCGTTAGTCAGCCTCATCAAGCAATCGTCGCGACAAGAACAGCACCCCGCGATGAAAAAGGTGCCCCACGACTTCTGCAGCGCTTCCGCACGCGTGCACGAAGAATACGTAACGCCAAAGAGGAATCTGTCATGCGAGTGTTTGCCGAAAAGAGGGGGCAGGCTGAAAAGCTGGCACGCAGCATCAGTAAATTTGAGGCCACTGCCGTCGCTGCTAGGCCACCGTGGCATCAAACGAAAATAACACTTTTGCCGCGCGAAATGAATAAATATTGGATGTTTACTTCCCCTTTCATTGCACTCTCTCTGAGTTCTGTGTTTTGTTTTTGACAGGTAAGTGGGTGCAATCTCATGCTATTTCGGTTAAACAGTACTACCGTTTAGTACATACTTTTTCCGAGCTCCGGCCAACTACAGTACGGTTTAACGATGTTTCACTGTACCAATGAAGATTGCGTGCCGTCAGAATGCCGCTTGTCAATGCGGCAGCCATGGCCGGGTCATTCACCACTGGTGCTGATATTTGAAAAATCGCATATTCGAGAAATCGAATATTATATAGTCGATTTGCGAAGTCAATTATTCGAACATTCGCTATTCGCTTCAAAATCAAGCATTTGAGTATTTGCACATCCCTGCTAAATTGATTTCGTGTTGCAGTTTGAAAAACAAAATATTGTTGACAGTAGCAAAAGAGAGCAGTAAGTGCTGCACTGTACCTGTTCACCTCCTTGGGTGCCATAGCAAGTACTTGAGTGCTCGTGCAATTTGAACGATGCCCTTCCCACGTTGTGTACTTGGACAGGTATGTCTCGAGGTGCTTTCGTGCTTCAGCCAAATGTGCAAGGCGCTGGTGAAGCTCCGAGTAGCCGCTGGCAGGAGGGCTCTCGAAAAATTGGATGCTTGTCACAGCTGCACGAAGGTAGTCCTGCAGGAAGACAAGCAAGCATAAGTCGGTGAACACGTAAGTATGCTCACTCGCATCATATCGCAGGTGTGTAAGTGAGTGTGACGAAGGTTGTGAGTGGATGTCAGCAAAAATGTGACACGAAATGGTCAAGTACATTGCATTAAAACAATATTCTGCATCAAATCCTCTTGAGACGCCATCAAAAGTGCATTGACACAATGGTACTTTTCCAAACGTATTTTTAAACAGAAAAATGAATTACTTGTTCAGATGCCAAAGTTACATCCGCACGGTAGCGCACCCACGTACAGTAATCCCTCATTATAATGAAGTCAGCAGGATGGCGAAAAAAATTTTTATAAGTGATAATTCTATATAAGCAACCAGTCGAGATAAGCTAAAGCAGTCAAGGTTTAATTGCGCCGCAACTGCGAGGAAGCCACAATAGAATGTATTCAGTGAAGCAAAACTTTAATCAGGTGCAAAAAAGGCAGTCAGCTTTGGCTGTTTCAAGTTCTTACTGGGCATGAGCAACCCCTGCTCTAATTTGACTAAGCATTGCACAAGGCCATGGTCACCGTCTACGCATTCAACCTTATTTCACAGCAGGCATAGGTGCTCCCACGTCTGCACCATAGTTGGCGCTTCACGTGGCTTTTCATCCTCTGGCTTTTCGTCCTCTGGCTTTTCGTCCTCGTTAGGGCCACTAATAGTATGAATTAGTATCTCTGCATCTGTCGCTGGGGCGACCACGGGAGCAGCAGCATCAGCCAACACAAGTGTCTGGAAGTCACCTTCTACCTCTTGGTCAGCAATTTTATGAACAGCCTCATACAGATCGCTGCAAGTGCGGTCATCGTCAGGCTGGCCATCATCAGGGCCGCTGACGATGGCGCGGGAAAAGCCGGCGTGCGCAAAGCAGTTGGTGACCTTCGAAGGTGCGAGTTCTTTCCATGAGAAGTTCAGCAAATGGATCACACCAAGCAAATCAATGTTGTACCTCTTGCTGGCGTCATATACTATGAGCATGCGCTGCAAAAGAGCCTTGCGGTACAGCTTCCAGGTAGTCTTAATGATGCCTTGATCCATCAGTTGCAGTACCACGGTTTTGTTAGCACGCAAAAATTCCACAGCCATCGCCTTTAGGTTGTTGTTCTTCCCGTGGCTCGGACAAATGTCAATTAGCATGAAAAGCACTTGCCGATTCTTTGCGTCAAACAGTCTATCCAGAAGGCACACGTAGTCTTCAAAAATAGCAGCAGTCATCCATGCCCACTCCTGCAGATGCTTTCCTTGGGAATTAGTTGCATTTCGGAAGCACTGCAGCTTCTCCACCTTCCCCAGTATAAGCAAGGGAAGCTTGTCCTCGCCTGTTGCATTGGCACCAAACAACATCGTGACATGCTCCTTGTACTGTTTTCCTCTGGACGAGGATCTGCCAGCGGTAGTGAATGTGCGATTCGGTAGCATATTGTAGAAAAATGCAGTCTCATCTAGGTTGTAGATGTCTTTGTCTTCATACTACTGATGTACTAAAGCGCCAAACAGACAATGTAAGAGACACAGACACAAGAAGAGACACGGATCTTTGGCACTTTGGTACATCAGTAACATGCACCAACTAGCCCAACAAAAAGTTATGCTGGTTTGTCTTCATACTTTTCAAATAGAGCTTGGAGCCAATTTGGCGCCACACGTCTACAGTGTCACGGTTCACAGCTGCGCTTTCGCCAAAGATATACTTCGAGGTCGCGCCATGTCGTTTCTTGAATCACTTAAACGAGCCATTGCTACACTTGAAATCTTTATGGCCCATTTGGAGGGTGAGAGGTTCGACTTTTGCAGTAAATGCAGGTCCATGTAGGGGAGATTTGCACTGCTGGCGTTCTTCAGCCACTGCGGAAGTGCACCTTCCACTTCGGGTATTTCGAATCACTTTCTCTTTCTCTTCGCTGAGGAGCTCTTTTCAAAGCTATCCAGCACAGTTTCCTTGTTTTTCAATACAGTTAATAAAGTAGACGGCGGCATGCCAAATTTCTTCGTAATGTCAGTTTTCTGCCAGCCGCCTCTTTTTACACTTCTTTTATCAGCAGAACTTTCTGCTCCAAAGTCAGACACTTTCACCCGGAGATTGACGGAGCTATTGATCTCTGTAGTGCGCAAAAGCACACGCGAGGCATGCCTAACGAAGCACTCCAAATAATACACAATCACATGGCCTGCAGCATAGATCCAAATGCACGCGCCGTTGGCGCCAAAGCGACTGAACGTGGCGGGCAACACAGAAGGCACAAGTTTCAAAATGTCGTCAGGGCATCTTGCTTTCCTCATCAGTTTGTGCTGGTGATGGTAACGGTTCCAATGGCAGGCTTGGCATTGGCTTCACGTGTAGTGGAAGAAAGGCGATCGGAGTTGTGGAGACCAACAAGCAGGAACCGCGCAAGGGCACCGCAGGTGGAAGATTGTGCTTGAGAGGGCAGCTTTGGAAGAGCAGTGACATCGAAACTGGCAGCGAGGAATTGACATGAAGGCGACTGAGAGGAGTGACTGGCATCCAAATGGCTTGCAAAGTGGAAAGCGAATGAGGAGGGGAAGGCAGTGGCCGCTTTTATAGGGGTGGTGTGGAGGTCACGGAAGACTATGAGAGTATTGCGCTGGAAAGCGCTGCAAATGCAGTGGCTCGAGTCTGAGGTTGTGTTGAGCTCAAAAAACGTCATTGTGGGTGCGCATCGTGATCATGAAAACTGAACGATTTTGCAGTAGGAGAGTTGCATGATCACTGGGTAATTTTTTTCCGAGGTGTGCAGAAGTTTGCAGAACGAAAGTTTTTCAGCGCGCCAATGTCGACGACACTGTGCGAATTCTACGGTTTGAGTGTCGGTGGTGACGCACTATTGTGTCCGCACCATTGACAAATGTCTAGGAACAAAATTTGATGACCCTACCACGCATTTAGACCATTTGTCTAAAGTCGGATGGCACGAATCGAGCATGACCTGCTCTAGAAAATCGCCGGGGATACACCAGCCTGCATTGTCCTGCCACGTTGACAGCCTGACTCACCGCTGGCGACGCTAGGAATATTCTTGTTTTTGGCAAGTTATCAGTCAATTTGCATTGTGAAAAGGGCAATGAAGCTAGGGGCAGTGTTTTATAGCGATGCAGGCCAATTATGGCGAGCGGCGAGCAAATTTCTAGACTGGCTTCCCCAATGTCATCTTCCCAATTTGTTAACGTAGCTTCTCACGTCGAACATGGCACTTACAATCGGAGGTACACTTCTTTTGTGCTTTTCAGTGTGTTTCAGCGCCAGAAGTGCTCTTTAGGGCGGTAAAACTTTGCTCATCGAGCGCATCCCACGGAATGCAACAGCGCAAGTCTGCCTGCGGTCTTTTGGACACTTTTCGGCATCCAAGAGATCGCGGTTTTCTGGCATCACAAAACGTCGGAGAAACTTTATGTTCGTGTGGATTTTATAACAGGGGAGACCGGTGATGCGATTGCGACCAAGATTACCTAACGGTTTGGGCATGCTGAACCATGGAATTTGACAGCTTCCATTTGCTCTACAGTAAGTAAACAGCTGGGAGCACTCGATCGGCACTCACTTGGTACCTGTTACTAGGCAGTTATCGGTCATGGGTTTAGTACTCTTGTGGCCTATTCTGTGCCTGCGTGAGACTAATTCGTCGATGGTATTAATTTGACAGTGTCTGCGCAAAAGGGCCACCGCCGCTTGGCAGCAGCGATGCCTCCACTCGCCACTTCGCTCTAAGTGGGTCAAGCTCTTCATGCGCTTCGAGTAATGCGGCTTAAAATGCATGCGTTTGGGTCAGGACTGGAAGGAATTTCTAATAAAGCAATATTTCAAGTAAAGCGATTTCATTATGACGAGGGATTACTGCATATGGTCAAACTTGCCACGTCTGCACAAGTTCATTCGGGAAAAAAACGCATTTCTTTATCCAAAGTGCAGACGAAGGTGTAACATCACATACAGTAAAACCTTGTTAAACCGTACCCACTTAAACAGTAGTTTCATTTCAAAAGTAGTAAAGTCAAATCCCCGACTCAGCGGCCATTGAACATGATATGCTTTGTATCCGCATAAACCGTACCAGCTTATCGCGTACTATCGGTTAAAATGTATCGTTTACCAATTTTGTCGCACAAACACGGCAGTGCGTCGTCTCCATTGGATAGCCCGGCAGAACAACCAGCCTCAGAGATCAGAACAATAGCCTCCAAGTGCCCTGTGCGTTCGCGAGTGAAGCCACATCAACATCAACATCATTTCAGTGCCGTGAAAGAGAGCATTGTGGCGTCATGCATGCGAGGACTCGCGCCGTGCCGAAGCTCGGATAAAAAAAGATGCCGGATGCTCAGCATAGAAGAAAAATTAGACATTGTTCGTGCTATCGAACGTGACACGAAGAAGTCAGCGCTGGCACACGACAGGGATCTGCTGTTGTCTACGGTGTGTGGCATTTCGAATGCAAAGAAGTTGCTCGGCAGCACTGCTGCGACCGTGAAGGGATGTCGGCTACGAGGTTCAACTTTTCGCATTGTTGCCTCTGTTGTTGCCGAAGTGTCGGCTAGCGACAGTGATGAGGACGACATGGAAAGCGACAGCACGAGCGCTTCTGGCCCGACAGTGGCAGAAGCTGCGCGTCATGTCAGTCTCATGAATGCAATCGTTGTGACGACAACAGCACTGCACAATGAGAAAGGCGTCCTGCGACTTCTGCAGTGCTACCGCACGCGTGCACGGAGAATACGTAACGCCAACAAGGAATCTGCCATGCGAGTGTTTGCCGAGAAGAGGGGGGCTGGCTCGCAGTTTCAGTAAGTTTGAGGCCGCTGTCGTCGCTCCTGGGTCGCGGCGGCATCAAACGAAAATAACACTTTTGTTGCACGAAGTGAATAAATACTGCATGTTTTTTTTCTCCTTTCATCGCACTCTCTCTGAGTTCTGTTTTTGACAGGTAGATGGTCGATCTCATGCTATTTCAGTCAAACAGTACTACCGTTTAGTACATACTTTTTCCGAGCTCTGGCCAACTACGGTTTAACAAGGTTTCACTGTAGTAGTTTCTTAGTATATTCAAGCTGCATCCTAGATTGCTACATTTGTATTTCATCGTTGATGATGACAGGAGTTTTGTGCACACATGTGTCAACTATTGCGAAGGCAATCGCAGCAAAATGAAACATGAATGCATGGTAAAACAAGAATCTGGTTTAATTTTGAAGAAAAAAGAAAAGTAGATATATATGCGGGTGCACAAGGTGTCTAATGATCACGCATGTCCACGGTACAGTTCCATATACTAAGCAAGCCAAATCACTAAGCTAAAAATTCCACCCATACACAAAGGACTAGCATTATATCAGGTGGTCTTTCCTTAACAGAAACAGATTTAGTAAAAGTTTGCTGTGCCAAATAGTGTAATTCTGTTAATGCTACTTGCTCTCAGAATCTCACTGTGATGTTAATTAACAAAGTTACACATATTAACTTTGTAGTTAGTATACACTTTAGAGCAAATGTCCCAATTGTGGATTTGAATCTAAGCAGTAATGAAGCACCACTTTCAAAAAATATCACCTCAATTTCTGTGGCAAAATGCAGTGATGTTATGTCCCAGTTAACACATATCATGAGTGTTAACTACAACAACAATGCATTTCACTGCAGATTTTGAAGGCTTATTTCTCTGTGAAAATTATTTACTTGGACAACATCACACTGAGATTTCTAGTGAAATCATGCCCACCTTTTCAAGTAATCTAGCTGATGTGATAGAACTGCATCGTCTACCACAAGCGAGTTTCAATTAGTCTGTTTCCAGTAAAGAAAATCAGTTGGGCTGTGCATAGCACAGTTCTGTGTGTTAAGTGAGCAACAGCTGTAGGCTTGGTATTGCACACACGCAAACGCGCGCACACACACACACATGCACACACAAGCGAACAAAATGGCATTGGCACAAGTGAGTAGATTTGTGCAACGAAGCTTTGACACACCTCCATGAACAGCTGCAGAGCGTAGAGCGTGTGCATCCGCCCCCGTTTCTGGAGGCTTCGGCACACGGCGAGTAGAGTGGGCCACCACCGGTTCAGACTGATGTCCATCTGCCGAAGGGAGCAGAGCAATGCATCCAGCGTACCCTGTTTCAGTGATGGCTGCAGCAGCTCCTCCAAGAACAAGTCCACCTCACAGCCCTGCAAGAGACAGGAGGTAGGAGACCTGGCGGTTGCACTAATGAATTCATGAGAAAAATTGATTAGAATTTTTTGCCTGTGTGCCCGAACAATATAAAAAGGTCACAGGAAGATGAAGCCTTGAAATGATTAACAGTGGCCGAAAGAGGGAAGCCTCAACCAGGAGCTGATGTTTTGACTATATGCAGGAACTTGCCTTCATCAGGGTGCTAGAGCATCAAGTTCTTTAGCCAAAACATTGGCTTCAGGATAAGGCTTCCCACTGCTCATCACTGACCATACTCATACTTTTAAAGTAGAGCTTGGAGCCGATGTTGGTGCCGTACGTCTACAGTGTCACGGTTCACGGCTGCGCTTTTGCCAAAGATCGACTTCGAGGTCATGCCGTGTCGTTTCTTGAACCACTCAAGCCAGCCATTGCTACACTTGAAATCTTTATGGCCCATTTGAAGCAAGTGGGTGGCCTGTTCGCAGACCCGCTTGCTTCTCCAATTCACCTGTCCACCCATCAAACTGCCTATCCACCTGTCTGTGCATGTGTATGTGTGTGTGTCGATTTTTTGGTGCAAATTCCTTTACAACAAGATTATGGTGAACCTTTGAGTGTGTTGGCTCCCACAATGTCATCAAATATAGACGACACCACCTAGTGGAGTGGCACAAAAACATATTTTAGGGATCGGTGAGCCACTGCAGAACTAGCGCATGCAAGTAGCTTGTGAGGAGCAAAAGTATGATGGTGAGCGGCCACTTGCTAGGTGTGACAAATAAGCAGTTCCAACAAAGATAACACAGGTCTATCTCATCTGCACTGTAAAACAGGTGAGCAGAGGCTGCATTCAGTCAAGATCTTTACTTTCAATTCTATTATTTACCCTTAATCTTGCTCCCCTAAATGGTCGACTCTGGCAAACACAGTAATGCAAAGCACTGTACTCAATAATAACTATACTTGTTTATTAGTGTTGTTCTTCAACATTCTTTATTAAATTCAGCCATCTCCTGAGACATGTATAAGCAGATATTGTAAATAGTGCTTCTTCAGATGTCACAGATCTTTATATTTAGAGTTCATAAATTATATTTCATTTGTTTCAAGCTATTTTTTAACAAGCTCTGCACCACTTGTTTCGTCTTTTTCAGGAGTGATATCCTCATGTTTGTCGAAATTCGTCCAAGGTCATCCCGATTGCAAAAGTGACTTGAGGACTTGGTTTTTATAATTTCTAAGAAGTGTTGGCAATTTCCAAATATGTATTGGTCCTGTAACTGATTAGAAAATATGTTCTTAGAGTGATACACCCATTTTGATGGCAATGTCACCATGTTCATAAAGAAAGCACACAAGCTAGGACAATACAAAGGCAGTGTGCAGTGGACTCTGTCAATGGTGAATGCTATTACGCTGAATTCTTTGGTAAGCTAAACACTTCAGGGACTATAGCTTCACTGGGTCTATGCATTCAGTGAACTTCTGATAAGATGAAAAGGTCAACAAGGTCTGTTTAGGTTCAATTTAAGTAAGAGCCTATCATAGTTAAAAAGTATGGCATGGCTAGAGTTGTGACTAGTGTTGCGACTAGTGCATTATTAGCGTCGGCTAGTGTTACACTGATGAAAGCAGAAAATGCAAAAGGAAGCAGCATGCCTTTGAAAGGTAGTACTCGAGGGACTGTGTGGTTCGACCGTGCCGATAGAGAAATGACAGCATTGATCGGTGGCTGCCATACAGCTCTAAGTAGTGCTTGCATTCGGAGTACACCACGCCTTTCAATTCACTGACCGGAACTTTCACCTGCAGACAAAAAGGAGAAATACACAAAAGGAAAAGCATGAAATAGTGTCACCATCCAGCATGCTCTCAGAGATGTTACCAGACAAGAGTTACAGCAGCTCCGAGATGGATGCATGCGTGCATCTGGGTGCCACAGATTAGAAATCTTGAAAGTAGGGGTGTGCAAATTTTCAAAAATTTCTAATAACAAATCGAATAGTATCCTATTCGATTGGGTCTTCGAATCGAATAGTCACTATTTGTAAGCACAAATATTTTTTATGCAAAAGCATCAAACGGTTCATTGAGTGAAAAAGCAAGTGTCTATAAGCAGAGAAACGGCACCTAAATTCTGAATGGCTGCGACACCACGTCACGAGTGCGCCTCGATGGAGCAGAGCGGGCAAAATGGTGTTGCACGAGGGAAGAGGGCATTGCCACGGCGCCACATCAAAAACGCGCCTCAACAGAACTCAACAGATATGGCACTATGATGCCGGGGGGCGAGTCGAGTTGTCATCGACGAGGCAGTCGTGTGACAGGCGCATGTGGGTGCCACTGCCTCGCTCTTGGAAGCTGGCGTGCGGTCCATACAGCTCTCTCTCACCCCAACTGGGCTTAGCAACTGCGCGTGCCTGCCGGCTTTGGTGGCTGTTGCTGTGTCCTCAGTCTCATGTTGCACAGGACGTCGGTAGCATGTGGCATTGGCACCGCAGGCTGCTGATGCTTGCTTGCTCGGGCAGCACATACTGCTATGGTACATTACTCACAGTGCAAAACTCAAAGGGCCACTCAGCGGCGTTCAAATAGACATTAATGCTTTCGCATTTAAAATTCTTAGGAAGTGCTTAGGTGTCCTCAGATTTTCTTTAATAGTTTACTAATATTTCAAGACGTCAACTTCACCCAATTAGCCAAAAAACAGGAGCAAAAGTACAATAAATTTCATCTCCATGGGCATAGTATAGGCATAAAAAGTGAGAGCTTACGTGATGGGGCAGGCCATATCGCTAAGGTAGCCATACTTTAGCTGTTATACAGCGATCATGGGCAGTCTCTGAAGAGTCCTGTGCATGCGAAGAAACTGCTTATAGTGCTTTAGTATGATTTTAATGGTAACATTAGGATGTGAGCACTGTTTCATACTGATTGTGAAAATATTCAATATTCAACTTCAATATTCGAAAATTATTCAAAAAGTATTTGATATTAAATCCAATTTGTTTCTGGCACTAATTGATTTGTATTCAATTCAGTCTAAAAAAATACTATTCACATGCCCCTACTTGAAAGAGTACTTCAGGATTTGCAATGCAGATGTATGTGTCTATCTTAAGAGGCTATACTAGTGGCAATCAGCTAGCTAACAGTATGAACTGTTTGTGATTTGAATACTACACTCCATTATTTATCTTAAAACAGTAATGGGACACTGGAGTGGACACTATGAGACACGCTCGGATGGACACGCTCGGATGGACACGCTCGGATGCTCGAGTCTGTGTTGTGCTTGACAAGACAACATGCTGACATGATGTGACACGACTGGAATTCACGTTATCATGCTCTGGCATTCCATGACATTCCGTGCACATTCACACAATCATGCTTTTTCACTGGCTCACACTCGCCTAGCTTCCATTGCAATCAGACATGAAATGAATCTTGCATTAAATCAGACCAGAACCATGAAATGGGGCATGGGTATTTGAAGGCTGAATCAACTTATTCGGCCAGCTATTTTTCGATCTGAATTCAAACTAGACTACAGTAAACTTCTGTTAATTTGACTCCAGCCAGTTTTATTTTTTGGTTAATTCAATCCCAACCAAAGGTTCCAGCTGGCACCCATGCATTTTATGGGCTCAAACTTCCGTTCTTTCAATCCTAAAATTGTCCTTCGCTGGATCATTCGAACTTGACCAGTAAGCATACACGCACCTGACCCCTATGGTGCTTCTTTTTTTTGCCAAGAAAACAAAACCAAAAATTCCTTGCACAGTGCAATTGAATACAAAACCAAAATCGTTTGCGGTGTTCATGTGCTTTTCACATAACAAAGCTTTATTGCGGCAAAGCTGACTTTCATTAACCGTGTGGTGAAGCTGGCTTTAAGAATCTGGCCGCATGCAACACATATCAGAACCCTGCCTATTTTTAATTCTAAAAAATATGCTGCACATTACAGTTTTACTGTGTTTAGGAGCTTTAATGCCATTTCTACATTAATTTTCTCTTTTGGACACATAGAAAGCATGCGAATTTGATTTGGGGGCGTGTTAGAATCAAGCAAATAGTACTGGCAAATGAATCAGTGGTGTGTTTTGATGTTTTTTCTGTATCTTCTTTAGTTAGACCTGCCGGATAACTCGATTAATTTTTTCAGTACCACCAAGCTCAAAGTAATGAAAGTTAATGGTACTATACTTGTGCATGCCTAACCTAAAGGTGCATAAGAAAAAGAAAAACCCAACTCTGATGCAAAGGAGTGAAACCGGGGAGAAATGTGAATACGCTGACACTCACCTCAAAATTGGGGTCTTTGATACTCTTCAGGCTGCCGATAGCACAGAAGACGGCTGCAGCCTGCAGAGAGTATTACATGTCACTTGACTATACAAGCTTGGACCATGCTCAGCTGAAAGGCCAGCAACAACACCAGTAACAGCCACCAGAAGAAACAAAACTTATCCCAGTGTTATCCCAGGTGCCATCATTCCTATGACCCATTGTAACCCCTCAGAGCTTCCTAGCCTCCATGCACCATCATGATGATGCAAGCGTGTTGTAGAACTCTTAAGTCATGATGACACACTTTCTCTGTCCTACTGCTGCAAACCGGGTCAGCATTCTAAGGAACAGTCACTTAAAGCTTAGATGGTTCAGGCTTGAAGCTTTCTGAAAAGTGAAAAGAAGACAAAAAGGTCAAAGTGCGCTACTCTCAGCTCATTGAAGAAACAGCTTTTGGATGTATATTGTCGCACGATTGTCCGGACAGGCCGCCATTGAAGTCTGAACTTGGCTACGTTCAACGCTAGAACGTTATCTAGTGAGGCGAGTCTAGCAGTGCTATTGGAGGAATTAAAGGGCTGTAAATGGGATATAATAGGGCTCAGTGAAGTTAGGAGGACAAATGAAGCATATACATTGCTTCATACATTTTCAGATCATGAACAGCAGGTTGCCACTATCCCTCAAGAGAAAAGTGCATAACAGCTGTGTCTTACGAGTACTCACGTACGGGGCAGAAACCTGGAGGCTTATGAAAAGGGTTCTACTTAAATTGAGGACGACGCAATGAGCTATAGAAAGAAGAATGATGGGTGTAACGTTAAGGAATAAGAAAATAGCAGATTAGGTGAGAGATAATGACATCTTAGTTGAAATCAAGCAAAAGAAATGGGCATGGGCAGGACATGTAATGAGAAGGAAAGATAACCGATGGTCATTAAGGGTTACGGACTGGATTCCAAAGGAAGGGAAACGTAGCAGGGGGCGGCAGAAAGTTACGTGGGTGCATGAGATTAAGAAGTTTGCAGGGACAACATGGCCACAATTAGTACATGACCGGGGCAGTTGGACAAGTATGGGAGAGGCCTTTGCCCTGCAGTGGGCGTAAACAGACTGATGATGATGATGATGATGATGATGATGTCGCATGATGCATTTTCGTATCACCCTGATTTGGTCTTGTCGTTTTATGTTTCCAAGTGCAAGTTATCATGTTGCCTGCACTCATTGGTGAGCCTAAGCCTAATGTGTTCTCAAATATGCTTCATTGTTGCTCTGTCCCAGCATGTCTTTCAGCTTCTTTGCAAATATTCACCATGGAATATGGTGGTGAGAACTTTCTGCATCCTGCATAAATAGCAACTAGCCAAGTGCCGCTCCAGTTTTAATTCAACAATTGCCAACTGTACTTGCAGTTGATGTTGCCACTTCAGTGTTGCTTGCTTTCAGGGCATAAGTTTACCCATGCAAACACTACATGATTCTGGTGGTGTTTCTCCATTCCTGTCTTTTTTTTTTTTCACTATCACGACAACTCCTTTCCTGATTTTTTTTCACCATCACTACACCATAACATTTTAAAGTGTGCACACTTGGCTCATACAAACAGAAATGACAAAAAAAAAAGTCAGCAATAGCAGCAGTTGAAAAGATAAGGTTAAATCACAATACCATATTTATGCGATTGTAAGTCAACTCGAATGCAAGTTAACCACACCCCTCTCCATATTGCATGTCACGAAAAAAAAGGGGGGGAAAGGCCCTATCCAGGGGCACATATGCAATGAGAATTTATTAGTCACTGGACTACTCATATTCACTTTTGCCATCATCCTCACTAATGCTGCTATTGTCATGGCTGCTGTGGCCCCACTATGTCATCCCATCTAGAGGAATCCCACATTTCTCAAACTACTGCACCATTACATCACGTGGAACCACCCGTGCAGAAAGAACCCAACTGTGCACAGCTGTCAGGCAGGCTCTTTTCACTTGCCCGGTTGGTGTAAGCTGCCCGGTTGGTGTAAGCTGCCCGGTTGGTGTAAGGTGTAACATGCCCAATTGGTTTAAGGTTGGTGAAGACTTCACAGACTTCCACTGCCAGCCCCTTATTGCACTCACGGCAGATCATGTATTTAAAAGGCTTGTTCACACTGATGTTGAGAGGTTGCTACCACATCACACCACCGGGAATCATGAGCATGTCTGTATGCTCTTTTTGTGGCTCCACTTTTTGAGGACACTCGACTCTCACGCGTCCCTTGATGTCTTTTTCCCCGCATGGCTCTCACATCTGTAATCCGACTTCACTGCAAAGCTAAGCGACGCCGGTGGTCGGTGTAAGCGCCGAATAGTACGAATAGAACGGTGGCGCGTTCAAAGGATCGTATTTGTCCATTCCGGGGGTAGGCTTCGCGAGACGATCTCGCAGAAGCATGGATCGGCGCACGTGCAGAACGTCCGCGCCACTTGCCGATCCCGAGCCAAAGAGGAAGAGCCTTCTCCTTTCCGTGTCCAAGTAACCCCGCTGTTAGGTGGCGTTAGCAGAGCCACACTCGCTCCATCTCTCGCAATACGCTTCAACCACACCGACTGGCACGGGCACCAAGCCACGCGGCGAAGCCGGATTGCAGGAGACGAGAACTATGCGGGAAAACAACATATCAGGGGACGCGTGAGAGTCACGCACCCCACAAGATGGAACCCATTTCGATCGACGTTGATGGCATATGCAATTTGATTAAAAAAGCTAAACTTTCTACATCGGCGGGTGTTGATAACATAAATTACAAATTCCTTAAGAGTACTGTTGCACATTCATCTGCTTTCTTGTCAAATATTTTTACTCAGTCTTTGCAGAGTTCAACACTGCCAGACGACTGGAAGACAGCGACGGTGATTCCAGTCCACAAGTCTGGTGATATTCATAACCCTTTAAACTACCAGCTGATCTCCTTAGCTTCTATTCCATGCAAGTTATTAAAGCACATACTCTACTGCAACCTTGTCAGTTTTCTCGAGTCTAATGACTTTTTTGTCACAGCAGCATGGTTTTCATAAGCACTATTCTTGTGAGGCTCAATTACTAACTTTTACTAATGATTTGTCTTCCACATTAGATCGAGCTTCAGTGATTAGCTGCACTTTCCTTGACTTTGCAAAAGCTTTTGACACCGTCTCCCATTGACTATTATTACTGAAACTTAGTGCACTCCATCTTGATCGCAGCTTGCTTAAATGGATTGAATGTCTCTTGCAGAATAGAACACAGCATATTTCTGTTAATGATCATGACTCTAAATCATGCTATGTAACATCCAGTGTTCCTCAGGGGTCAGTACTTGGGCCTCTTCTTTTTCTAATTTATGTAAATGACCTGCATGTTTCTGTTAGTTCCAATATAAGGCCTTTTGCAGACAACTGTGTGCTGCACTGCGTAATTTCTAATGAGTCTGACTTCTCCGTTCTTCAATCTGACTTTAATAAAATTTCCTTTTGGTGTGACACATGGCTTATGAAACTAAACATTAACAAATGTAAAGCGATGAAAGTGTCTCGAAAAATTTACCAGTCCACTTCTCTAGGCAATGATCTTAACGGTTGCCCTCTTCAGTTCATCAACAGCTACAAGTATCTGGGCGTCCATATAACTAAAAACCTGCCTTGGCAGAAACATATCCACCATGTTATTAACAAAGCTAACAGTACCCTTGGTTTTATTCGCTGGAATTTCCGCCTTGCTCCCATTCCGTTGAAACTATTACTATATAAAACACTCGCGCATTCTAAATTCAAATATGCTTCACCTATATGGGACTCATACACCAGCTCGCTAACACAGTCCTTAGAATCAGTTCAAAACCGCTCAGCTAGGTTTATCCTCTCTAACTACTATCGCTTGGCCAGTGTTTCTAGCATAAAGCAACAGCTTGACCTACCTCTCCTTTCTACTAAACGTTGAATTTCCCGCTTTTGTCTATTTCATAAAATATACTACACTAATAATGACCTAACAATGATACTTTTTTTTTCCTCCAAGCCATTTGTCATCCCGTATTCATTATCGAATCAAGGATGCCTCAGTGTAAAAGAAATGCATACCTCAAAGCTTTCATTCCGAAAACAAGTCAAGACTGGAATCACCTTCCTGCCTCCATTGTCACTATCACAGATCATGACGTGTTCAACTCGGCTATCTGTGATCATGTGCTGCCTATTTAGCCTTTTCTTTTTCTTTCTTTTTTGCTATTGCCACTCCTCTATAATTCCTGTATGGCCTTGAGAGTAAATAAACGAAATGAAATGAAATGAATTGAGACTGTACATGCAAACAATTAGGAATTGGTGTCCAGCATGGGGCGAACATATTCGCTCGATATCCTGTCACGGTGAGTCAGACTTCCTCGATTAGTCAGCACCTGTGGGCATGTTCTATTGGCAGTGATTCGGCTAGGTGGCAGTGGTGCATAAAAGGTGTAGTAAATGCCCTTGCAATTGTATGCACTACTGCATTGTAGTTCGTTTGTCCCAAGAGCATGTTTGAGACCCCACATTTGGCTGCCCAATGTAGAGCTCTTGGGGCATCGGACAATAGTTTTAACAGCTTTGCTTGGTTCAAAACAATCTTTGTTTGTACCGAAACGTGGACCTAGCTGGGATGTTTATTGCTAATGACGGCGGCATGCTTTTTTGAGAGCGAGGTGATAGTTGCTGCGGCGTGTCTGAACTTGTCGACATGATAAGCCTTTTCTGAAGTTGGAAGATAGTATTCAATGGTATGAGAACCACATGGTTTGCATCCTGAAAGAGCGAGGCCTAGCGCCTGCAGAGTATTGGCAAGCTTGAAGTGAGTGAGTACAGAAACCTTGTGGGCGGTCTGAATTTCTTATGTAAATAGCTTCTCCTATCTCTTTGGACTGCAGGAGTCGCGGCCTCGGGAAACGCCGGCCACGGGTGCTGCAATGGGCTGTGTGATATTGCAGCCTGGCACCAGGCACTGCAACATCGTCTGGGATGGTGGGTGCCCTCTGCTCGGATTCTGTGTGCACCAAGTGGGGTAGAACTACCTCACAGTGCTGACATCTTCTCGTAGCTGCCTATTTTACACCCATTTTGAGTTTTGTTTATGGGTGCCGGTCGTTGTCAGGGCAGCGACTCATTAGGCCTGAGGCTTTCTGGAGCTGCCCGTCACACGTGAAGGGACACAACCTGGTGGACCATGGTGTTAAGGTGTCACACTTCGCTTCCCTCATTCCAGTAAGCCTCACACAAATTGAAATTATACTCATTCGAATTAAGAAAGCGAGCTTTGTTCACAAGAAATTAGCATCTGAATAGCCGCCCAATATTTTGCTAGCCAAATTGAACATCATACTACATGGGTGATGTACATGTAGGATTTCTCTCCATTGCACTGCTTCACTGTTTGTTGAGTGTGTTGAGTGTATGCACTATGAGCAGTGTGGTCCTTGGTTTTCTGTCACCTGCACATTATCTGAGCTGCTGCCAAGTACAACGATCAAGCCACTCCAGGCAATGGAGATGCCTGTGGCCAGTTCAGTGCAGCTACTTCAGCGGCTGCCTGTGTCTGGCTCACAACTCTCGGCAGTTGGAACAGAAGCCAGCGGCTACTGCGGCTCTTGCCAGCAGGGCGTGTTGGCGCAAGTGACGCTTGCTCGTGCAGACTGCTACCGTGCCGTTTCTAGAATCTTGGCATAGAGTCGTGCCGTCAAATCTGCAGCCATGTCCTCTGCACAGTAGCTGCAGTGACCAACGAACATTAGCAGTGTAGCCCAGAGACATAGTCGACGCATGCATTATGGACAAGAGTGCATAGACATTTTCTCAGTTTGGCCACTGCTGCATGCATTTCCTGTTCGCAAAAGTATGCGCTGATATTAGACTGTGTAACATGTTTTCGCCGGAGAATGTAGTGTTTTAAGGTTGGGGGATGTGGGGACGCTCAACTCTCATGTGTCCCCTGATGTTGCTCGCATCTTCTGTAATGTGGCTTTGCCAGCCACCTATTTAAGCACCAACAGTGGTAGGTGTAAGTGTAGAATAGTACGAGAGATGGTGCGAGTGTTGAGCTGCTAACGCCACCGAATGGCGGGGGTACTCGGGTGCAACAGGGAGTATCCTCTCCCTCTTTGGCTTAGGGTTGACTGAGTGTGCAGAAGTCTGGCATGCCAGCCGGCGCGCTTTGCGAGATTGTCCCAAGAAAGGCTTCAGAGCAGGGCTCCAGGATGTATGAACACAATCGTTCAACTGCACCACTGTTCGCGTGCACTCTGTGCATACGAACAATTAGGCATTGGTGTCCAGCATGGGGTGAACATGTTCACTCGATATCCTGTCACAGTCAGTCAGATTTGTTCAATTAGTCAGCACCCATCAGCTTGTTCTAATGGCAGTAATTTAGCTGGATAGATTGGTGTATAGAAGGCGCAATAAATACCCTTGTGATTGTGTGCGTTACTACGTCGTCGTTTCTTTGTCACAAGTGCATGTTTCAAGTGCATGTCACAAGTGCATGTTTGAGGCCCCACAACTTTCACCTCGGCTGTGAGGTGGCCTCGAAAGGAGTGCAACATGAGGAGGTTGGGAATGCAATTTTTGAAGGGCACCCTTAATTTCAGAAGCCACACTAGGTGGTCCCATTCAACCAACAAGCCGTTCATCATGTAGCCCTTCTCATTGATTCATACAACTAGTTCACCTATGGAGAATGCGTCCGATCACATTGTCATTCGCAAGACAGTGTATGCTTAAAGTTTCCTACCATCCTCCAAGCATGACAGTGAACTGAAACTCTTCATTTCCATTTATGAAGAACTTCACTTTGTGGGCTCCCTTCATGCTCACTTTTGTGTTGCTTGTCATGGTGAAATACATAGGAGTTTGATTGGTATGGCCGATCTGGCCAAGCAAGTATTGTCACAGGTTGTGGAGCTTCATACAGTGCCTATGGAAAGCGAGGACTTTCCCCTAATATGCAGCAAGCAGCTTCTGGCACACTGGTACTCCAGCAGAGAGAAACCAGACCTTTTCACAACCTTTGATGCCCAAGCTCTGCTGGTTTTGAAGTTTGTCCAGGGTATACCTGCTTCTAAAGCAGAGACCCGGGCTTGTTGTGGGACTATGACACAGGTCACTGGTAAAGACCGATTGCATATTTTCAGTGATGAGCGCCACAAGATAGGCCTCCAGCTCCGGAAAGCAACCCAACTTCGATCCATGGAAACCACTTTGTGTTGTTGGTAGGAGGGAAGAGCAAGATGGCCAGACAAGGAGTCACATAACCACACGTTTATTAGTCTCTCAGACGTGTTCTATCTAAAGATAAAGAAGCATACGCTGCTAGACTGCCGACCACACACAATCACAGGGAACATCCTCCCCCTGCTTTAACCAGATGGCAGCATCTACAACATCTCCCCAGTAGAGCAAGTGAAGTTTGCTGCAGCAGACGGCTTCAAGCACCTCCCACATCTGGTATTCACGTGGGTAGTGTCTTGGCAACACGAAAGAGCGTCTGCAGCACCTTCACTGATACTGGCACTTTCTGCCTTGGCGTTAGCAGAAGAATACTGAGCTAACTGGGTCCTATTCCAGCGTACAGCAACAGTGCCAGTGTTAACCCAGTAGGACCGAGGCTCATCAGCTGGGGCTTGTACTGTCGCTTTGCGCTTGAGGTCTGTCAACCAGACAAAAAGTCATGACAGAAAAATTGTAATTTGTTTGCTTCTGCCGGATTTTTGTTTCTTGCCAATTGTTTCTCTTGATGGATTGTAAACTTCAAGGACAGGGCAGGACGAGAGCACTGACTTCCATCTGTTGAACGCCTGTTATTGTGGAGCATCACAAGTGAACTATTGCCTCTTTGACAGCAAAAGAGTAAGTGGATTGTGGAGCATCACAAGTGAACTATTGCTTCTTTGACAGCAAAAGAGTAAGTGGTTGCAGGACTTCAGAGATATTGGAAACGAATCTGGCGAGGTATGTTGCCATGCCGAGAATTCTCTGCAGCTCGGTCCTGTTTCTTGGGCTCTCCATTTTCAAAATGGCTTCAACCTTCTTTTCATCAGGTCGTATTCCATCTTGGTTTAGCCAGTGTCCAAGGAGTGTAAGGTGCTGGACATTAACTAAGCATTTGCTTTCATTCAACGTCACTCCAGCCTTGACGAGTAGTTGAAGCACATTTCTGAGTGTCTCATTGTGCTCATGCCCTTTCGAATACCAGATAAGGATGTCGTCCATGTGACAGACAACCCTGTTGATGCCTCGTAAAATGTACGACATCTGTTCCTGGAAGTGTTCAGGAATAGACGTGATTCCAAACGGTAATCGGTTGAAGAAGAAGCGCCCAAAAGGCAAGATGAATGTGGTGAGCTCTTTAGAAATTCTGCAAAGCAGAATTTGCCAAAATCCAGAGTTAGCGTCTAGTTTGAAGAACACTATGGCCCCGTGAAGAAGTCCAAGAGGGTGCTCAATGAAAGGGATAGGTTGCCATTCTCTCGTAATGTGGTAGTTCAGTTTTGCAGATTCTCATGTCTCCGGAGGGCTTTGGGATGACTACCATTGGTGCACACCGCTCAGTCAGCTCATCAACAGGCGATATGACATCGATTTTCTGCTTTGTTCATAGTTACAAATTTGTCTTTTCATATAAAGAAATCGGAATGCGTCTCGGAGAGCTGAGCGCGAAAGGTTTCACTCCTGCTTGCAGCTGAATCCGGTGTCTTCTGTGCAGCTTGCCGAGTCTCTGGAACAATGCTGGAGTTGTGCTACTCCTGCGGCTGGAACAAATTTTTCATCTGGACCATATAGCTGGTAAGGAGTAGCTGAGAGAAAAGGTCTGTCCTTCAGTGTCTGTTATATTTGCTTTGAGAGGGCGGTTTCGTTGGCGCCAGTGTCAATTTTGAAGTCTACTGGCTGACCTTGAACCAAGACTGTTGCCTCCCATGTTCAAACATCTGACGTCTTGATTGTTCCGAGGAATCTTGCTTCTAAAGTTACTTGTTGGATTTCAACACAATTGAGCCTCTGCAACATGCATACTGAGGCATAATGACCCTTTCTTTGGCAATTCCTGCAGGCTTCTGAGCATGCTGGACAGAGGGTGCAAGGGTGATGCCCTTGACCACGCCAATGGCATGGTTTCTGTACGCTGTTTTTACAGGAGGAAGAAGATGGCTTGTTTCCGCCGCATGAATAGCTGCCACTTTTGTCCTGTTTTGAAGTACGCCAACTTATTTGGGGACCGGATGCAATTTTGTTAACAGATGGCACTTCCTTGTGGACCTTGGCTTGTTGCTGATGGATGCTCTCGATCTGGCGGATGGACTACAGAGTCTTTTGAAGAGTGATGTCTGTGTCAAGCTGTAGCCTGGCGGATAGCTGCTATTCTGGTGTTGAATCTGACTCGTTCAAAGAATATGTTGCGTCGTGGGATAAAATATTTGTCGATCTGCTCTACAACTGCTTCGAATTTCTGAGTTCTCTTCAGAGAGAGCAAAGGTCACATAGATTTCCTCTGCTTGCTCGCCTGTGATGTAGAGTAGCGCATCTACTCGATGTTTCTCAGGCTTCACGCCCAACCCTGAAGAGCTTAGGAAACGTTCAAATCTTTGTTTCCACTTCGGCCCTTCATTCGGCGATGAAAGTTGAAGGTGTCCGGCGGTTGAATTACGAATGATGCCATGGCCTCAAATGTTAGGCAGTCGCATTGCTCGAGTTCCGAGATGTGCGTATTGGGGAGCAGGTCACCGGCGTTTCCTAGCTGGTGTCATCCTCCGCACGGAGGATGACTATGGGTCAATGTCTGCTGATAGCACCTGTTCTTCTGACACCATGTTGTAGCCAGGAGAAAAGAGCAAGACGGCCAGACGAGTAGCCACACAACCACGCATTTAATAGTCTCTCAGAGGTGTTCTATCCAAGAAGAAGCATACGCTGCCGATTGCAGACCACGTGCCCTCACAGAGAACTAAGTATATTGCCCTACTTTCACCAGATGGCAGCTTCCACCACACTTTGCTTGCCATCGAAGCTGAAAAATTTGCCTCGATGCAGCTGCCACTCCCGCACCACCCAATTCCGAAATGTTGAACTTGTAGCCTGTCACATAGTTGTTTGTTCCTTTGGGTTTAAGAATGGCAGACCTCTTGAATATTGCCATGAATGAATACCAGATGCTTATTGGACCTAGGGAACTCATGACGATTCATTTCATTTCATTTCATTTTTACTTTCTTAAAGACCCCCTGTAGGGGGTTTTACATAAGGGGTGAGGTTAATGTGAAAAAGTGAAGCATTTTTTTTCATGATGACAGGTGGGATGTAACTTTTTCTAGGAAGGTGGATGGACAGGTGATGGGCAGTAATAGTTTTAAAAAGTTTAAAAATCATTTCGAAAAAGCGTGCGGAACAGCCAAATGCTGCGGGTAGAGCCACAGAGCAAACATAAAATTGTAACCAGACTCTAGCTTCTCTGATATTTTGTTTGTCAAGCCTTTATTGGTGGTTCCATGCTTTGGTTTCAATTGTAAGTCGACCTCCCCAAATTAAAAAAAAAAATAGGTTGACTTACTATTGTGTAAACATGGCAATACGAAGCTTTAGAAAACACAGCTGAGAACAAGCAGCTGCATTCCAAGATCATTTAGGGGCCCTTTTAACATGAAAGCTCAGAGTAGAATATTATATTCTAAATTCTCACCTTGCTTATGCCAGGGTAGCGAGACTTCTCAAGGTTTTCAATTATTTCTTTCAGCAGCGGGCTCTCACTGGATGAGTTCCCACGATCCTTGAGTTTCTGCCATAACAAAGACATTTCATGAGGAAGCAGAGCACACAAACACGTATAAATTCCATTATTCTTCCAAAAAACAGTTCCACTTGAAAGCTGCTTCCACTGTGAAACAATACAAGTCGGCGCTTAAGTGGAAGTTTTCGTTCAAGGAGACCTCCGATTTCCCCATCCAGGTGCATATGCAGTACACAAATGCTCTATTAGGCCATCGGTGGTTTGGTACGAGCAAAATTTGTTGGAAATTAATACCAATCATGAAAGCAGAATGTTTCAACTGTCAAAAGATAACATAAATGAGAACTAAAAAAAAGTAGAAAACTTCAAACAAGTTGATGCACCAATTGTACAACACTGTACCTCTGCACAATAAACAGATATAGCAATTATATAAACTATACATCCATTAGAGCATCCAAAGCAGACAAATACCGTAAGATATTAACTTGCAGCTTGTATCCCATTACAAAACTCTGATTCAGAAATTAGTGCCATATTTTTTAATGCTCTGTAATCTATCAATTTTGTTCACTCCAGATGCACTAACAGATGCTGTTCATAGGAAAGCAATATCTGCTTTTATTCAACAGTTACAGCAGTGGTTCCCAAATGGGGGTCAGTGCAGCCATTTTTGGAGGTCTGCGGAATCCATACCTGCAAAAAAGAAAAGAGAGAGATACTTTTTTTCCTTTTTCTCTTTATTTTTTTCTTTTTAGTGTGGGCGTGGCCACTGCAAACCTTGAGGCATTTTAGTTGGCGACTGCAGAAATGTTTTTCCTCCTCCATGCTGCAAAGCTTTTGTCACAATTCTCTACGGCACATGCATGCGAGCATGCTTTTTCCAGGCTTGCATACTTGAAAAGCAAATACAGAAACAGGTTGAATGTGGCTGCAGATATTCAACTCTGCTTAAGCGTGACCACACCATGTATTCACAAGCTCTCCAGATTAAATTGCCATGGCACTTTTGTTTGACCATTCTTTACCAGGTAGCAATAGAAGGCACCTGTTTCACACCACATGTTGTGTTAACCCTTTGAGGCACTGTGTACACAACTGTGTATGCCAAGGTTGTGAATCAGCAGCAAAGGCACTGGTGAAAGAAATGACATTTAAAATGTGTCACACCTTTGGTTTGAGTTGTGCTGCAAGTTTCAATAACATGTTCAAAATGTTTTAGTAAAACGCATGGGAAAGTAGACGGTTGGATACTTTTACTTGGTGTAAGTATGTTGCATGCAGCGGGTTCACTTCTTTCACTGTGTTTCACAATTCATTGCGCAAGGAACAACTTTTAAATGGCTGAATAGGTGCTTTTCAAGGCGGCTAGACATGGAATAGTTGATGTTCTCATATTTGATTTTCCTGTACGAGTTTTCGCATGGAGTCCACATTTTCTAAACATGACAAAACACACTAAAGGATTGACAACTGTTAATGTATTTTGCAGCTGTACACTTTTCCTGATTCTGAAAATCTTGGAAATGCGGTTGAAGTAAGTTTTAAATCAACCGAACAAGTTAGCGGCTGAAAGGGTTAAGGGGAGACGTGGCTTTGAAAATCAACTTCCCTATTTATTCATGGATTTTGATCCATGAAAGTTTGATCCATCCAAGAAAGTTTCAAAGTGATACCTTGAGAACATTTTATTCATCAGTATTTTTCTCCCCTGAACTTTCTGGAGGGCTTGGAGAGCTTAAAAAATGTGATGGAAGGCTTGTTGAGTATTGACTGCATAGGCACCTAAATGCATGCTGAAGGTCATGACAATCTTCCTTTTTTTTTTCACAACACAAGTTTTTGGGAGCGTCATTTGTTATGTTACCTTTGCATCAAGCACACTTTCGGGGTGAATAGAAAGCCATACAAAAAGTCAAGATAGAAAAGCGAGACAGCCACGACCTGTACTGTAGCCCAAGGAACATGACCAAAAAAATAAGAAAAATAAAGCAGTGCCAAAATAGGCTTAACGGTAACAAATAAATAAGCTCCAGAAACTGAGCAGAAAGGTATACAAAAAAAAAAGTTTTCAGAAAACGGCTCTCAACAGGGCTGCGCATGCAAGTGATCGAGAGAGAGGTTGCCAGGAACATGTGTGCACACAAAGTTTCACCTTCTCTTCAGTTCTCTAAAAGGAACCAAATTTGTAGTCTTTATACTTTTTGTGCGCAAACAAACAGGGACGAAGAATAGGGGCAACACAAGGACGAGCGATTGTCCTTGTGTTGCCCCTATTCTTCGTCCCTGTTTGTTTGCGCACAAAAAGTATAAATATGAATATGTTCCAACTAGGCCGACTCGCAGTTATGTTGTAGTCTTTGGTGTGTTTTGTGATGTGGGGCTTCTTGGTCATGTGGCCCCTGATCTGGTGTGCTTTCGACTAAACCCCCCCCCCCCCTTTCCTTTTGTCATTCTTTGCTGCTGCTCTACAAAGAGCGTGGTGTATGAGTTACAAATCAAATGAGGTATAGAACTCTGTGTGGGCATGAATATAGTTCCAGTGTTGTACCTGCAGACTGCCTCATGATAGCAGTCTCCAGTGCAATCAGTGTGGCATTTTTTTTTTCTTCTTTTAGTAGAATTGACCATGTTACTGAATGAAGGCACCAGCCTTTCGAGTCATCTTCCCTTGACAATGGCTGCAGAACTCAGGATCAGAGGGCCACTGAGATATGCAGCTACTAGGTGCTTTCCAGTTGTGCTTTTGTATGATGCCTTGGTTGTGCAGTGAGGTGTCTGTGCCAGGCCAGGGGGCCTAGTGAATAGAGCTCATTACGAGGTTTTCTTTATGAAGGCCTTGCATCATAGGTGGAAAGCTTTAATTTTTCTGGGTGGGGGGGGAGGGGACTTGGGCCCAACCAGATTTCCAACCCCTCTCCCCACACACATACTATATATATAGATATATATAGTATAATCTTTAATAACAGTTTCACTTGAAGAAACTTCGTGTGACCTCACAGTAGGAGACAGTTCAGTTTCACAGCCTGAGTCCTCTCTGACCACCAAGAATCTGGCATCTCTCAATGGTGTAATTTTCCTTTGTGAAATTGTTTTATACTTCGCTATCACTAATACTGCTTCGCCTTTCCAAAGAAACACCAGCATCTCTCTCTCTCTTTTCTGTGAGTACGAGTATAAGCGCTGCTGCGCATCACTGCTGTTGATTCTCATTTAGAGTGAATCCAGCTTGGCCTCATTTCGGTGTCTAGAGTGTACACAGGGTGTCCCAACTTTCAAGCACCAAGACTTAAAAAAAAAGAATTGCATTACTCAAAGAAAGCCTAGTGCATATTGTTTCCAGTACAGTAGAGTAGCCGCCAGTAATTTTTTTCATTACTGAGATTTAATTAGGTAATTATAAATTAATCTAACTCAAGAAGCATTGTCGTAATTATCAAAGTGTCAATGAGGCATGTGTAGCCCCCCCCCCCCTATGGCATATAACTGTGGTGTTTTCAGCAACATACTAATTGCATATAATTTTTTCCGACTGATGAAGAAACCCGACGAAAAATAGAAATACAACATGAGTGCGCTCCCACCCGCATAATAAAGCAGCACCCTCAACTAAGCTGATTGAAAGCAATAGGAGGTCCCGATACAGTCTTTGACTATGTAACCGCCTTTTGTATACTAAATACTTTTAATGTTACCCAAGTTGTAATAATATATTCTGATTTTGAACTGCTTTGCCTGTGGCAAACCCGAAGAGACAGCACACCATCTTGATAATGGTATGAAAGGAGCACCAACAGCAGGTTTCTCGGCTTCGCAGCTATTCCTTCTTCTCATTTCTACGTCACACTTATTATTCGTCTCTCAAGGCCGACTGATCACATTGATAACAAAAGCCCCTTGATAATACAGCCGAAGTGTCGCTCTGACTAAGCATGAAACGCGAAAAGCAATGCAATAAACATAGAATGTCTTAAAATCCCGGCTCTGCTCGCATCATGTCGAAAGAGTCGCAGCTATATTTCGGGGCAGAAGCTTGCTTCAGACCAAACCCACATTAATGTGACAGTTTGACTTTTTATTAGAGTGTACACGTGCTGCAGAAACAGGATCATGGCAAAAAATAAATTCGAAATAAAGAGACCGGGAAGTGACTCACGTGTAGAGAAAAAGCAAAACCGATGCGTTCAATAAAGTAAATGCAACACTTCTAAATGAGCCAAATTGTCAATCGGGACGTCTGCACAAAAAAAAAAAAAGTCCACGCGGAATCTTCTCTGGGATTTGCCTGAATGATGCGTAAACATGTCGTACTAGTACCGACGTGATGTTTCATGGTAGTATGCTGGCGTGTTTGGTATAATTGCGAGAACGACCATGACAAAACCGTGAAATGGAGAAGCACAATTGCAATACCGAACTGTTAAGGGAGACCTGCATGAGACGAGCTAAAAGTGGCGTGTAGAAGCAATAATCACTAGTGTTATAGATAACCCGCTGCAGATGTGGACGTGGGATGAAATGACCACGAAGATGTAGCATATGAAGGAAATATATGCAACATTTATTAGGTACACAGAACCATTATGAACTGTGACCAACCATGCTCCGTAGGCGGCTAAGACTGGCACGGCGGTTAGGCCCATATCTTGAAAGCAATCTGCAAAAGCCACAGAGTGCGGCATGTACTGAGAGCTCCGTGAGCACGGTGTCCTTGCCGCTTCGTTGGTGTTGAAGCGACACGCACCACGCAGGTGAATTCACTTGCTGTTGCAGGTACTATGTTGAAGATGATCGTCTTACAAGACGGATGGAGGGACGATTTTTCCATTGGCTAATGAAAGAAATGTTTACGCATTTAGAACCATCAGGCTATGCCTCATCGTTGCACATAATGCCCAGGTGGCCTGAGCCTGGGCTGGCAACCTCGCAGGTGCTTTTCTCATTAAAGTTTTTTCCTTCCTTTCTTCCTTAAAACCATCAGATTTCAGTGTGCCCTTATTATTTACAAATTCACAAGCTCCGTTGAACACCAGCTGCTGCCTAGAGGATGTGCTCGGATAGGTCTCCTCCTGCAGCTATGCAGTATTGAGTCCACTTTATCACATCTTCGGTGGCTTTCTTGATGACCGACGCTGGAACTCTACAGCAGACATCCGTTATCCTTGCATTGAGCTCATCCGACGTCTATCTCGATCACGTAAGCACAATCTTTCACATAACTCCAAAGAAAGAAATCGGGTGGAGAGAGGTCAGGTGACCTAGCCTGCCAATTTACAGGCTTGTGCCTTCCAATCTTATTTTAAACAGAACAGCGCATATTTTGACTGGGACAAGGAGGGAGACACGACACGGACGAGCGCTGTCCGTGCCGTGTCTCCCTCTTTGTCCCTGTCAAAATATGTGCTGTTCTGTTTAAAATGGCTTACCAACTCGCCCAAACGTCCATTTTAACCTTCCAATCTATTGCGCATTAAAAGTTGCATCCGGCCAGTTTCGTGCTCGGCTGCTGCTGTATATGGGTGCCCCATCTTGCTGATACCATAGAAGTGGAAGACGTGACAGCAGGACTTCGCTGAGAAACTCATCCACCCCTTCTTCAAGGATTTCGTCCACGTAACGCTGTCCAGTCAGTGTGTGAGCGAAGAAGATGGGACCAATTATAGCACTGGCATAAATTCCGAACCGCACGATGGGCGACCACTGGTACTGGTGCCGATTGCGCTTTACCCAGTGTGGATTGTAGTTTCTCCAAGAGTGTGTATTATGCTAATTTATTTGGCTGCTTCTGTAAAAATTGGCTTCATCTGTACACATGATGTTGCTCAAAGTCTGGCGACTCATGGGCTTTTGTGAGGACTCAATTTTATCTTCCAAGCATTGGTGCACGTTGAAGTGGTATGGGTGAAAGGCCGAGTCATTTAGAATCCTCCAATGTGATGACTTGGAAATTAGTAACTGGGCAGCCATGTCCCGCACGCTAGCTAGCATGAGGGTTTGAGGCCATAAATGATAGAACATCCGTGCGTAGGCTTGGACTCAAAGATGAAGTTCTCCACCACTGTTCTGGGAGCTACTGGTTTGTCTCAGGTTTTCATAATTTCTGATGATAGACAATGCATTTGGTCTACCCCGCCCTTCCATAACTGATATATATTTGCAGCATTCCTCTTGTTGCTATTTGCAGCTCCCAAGGCAAGGATCATGTTTTCCTTCTGCTCATTAGAGAAAGACATGGCTACTGGGATGAAATAAAACGCACCTTTAAACCTTTGCACTGGCATTGTCATTCACTTTTGTGGTGATAAATCCTGTGGCAAAAAAAAAAAAAAGAACATCCAAGCCCTTTATCTACGCAAAGACAACAGCTATCATAGCTTGTTTCCAACTACATAACACCAAACGCGATGTGTTACTTAAGCCAGGAAGCGGCAATAATAAACTAGCTCAATCACGATGTTTTTCTTTATTTCCTTTATTTCGTTTTGGCTAACTCAGAGGGAACTTGTATGAGGGCACTGCTTTATGATGCGGGCAGGAGCACAGTCACGTGGTATTTTTTTTATTTCATTTTGCGGGGTTTATTAATTAGTCGGAAAGAATTAGTATGCAAATAGTACATCGCTGAAAATACCGCAATTAAATGTCCCTTGGCTGTGCCTACAAATGCCTCATTGACACTTTGATAATTAGTATAGTAAATCTCAAGCTCGATAATTAATTACAGTTACCTAATTAAATCTCAGTATTGAAAAAGATTACTGGCAGCTACTCCACTGTACCGGAAACAAAATGCACTAGGTTTTTTTCAAGTAAAGCAATTGGTCTTTCTTAAAATATGGGTGCATGATAGTTAATTGAGACACCCTGTATATATTTATGAACTCTGCGTGCAAGCGACAACATTTCCATCTATGATAAATGTTGTAAATTATTAGAGCACCTTTTTTTAATGAGTCGTTATCATTGCTTACTGGCAAGAGAAGCAATACTGAAGGGTTGAAATCTGGGCCAGTTGATACATAATTGAAGGAAAAAACCAGTCAAAAAACACAAAGGACAAGAGGAGACGTTCACACCACAACGACTGGTCCAGTCGTTGGTCCAGGCAGCTGCCAGTCGTTGTGGTGTGAACCTCTCCTCTTGTCCTTTGTGTTCTTTGACTGGTTTTTTCCTTCAAGCAATACTGAGCCACATGTCATTCACCTGCATTTCACATTTCACTAAAAAAAAAAAAGACTGTCGAAGGGGTCACAGTATTTTTCAGGGTCAAAAAAGCACACAAAGCAATTTGAAGCGAGGTGAACATACAGCGACATATTTATTATCTAGGCATATCCTTAACTTTAGAAATAATTTTTCATTGACTACCTCCTTCTCTTTCAAAAATGTAATAAACTTTATCCTATGTGTATACTTAAATATATTGTATAAGTGCATGGTGTTTACAGTGGAAATTTAAAACAATGTTGAAGTGAGAAAGTATGGATGAGGCAGCTGCTGTTAGGGCTTCTAATGCGTGTGTCCCCCTATTGTCAGAATTTACAGAAATAAAGTGAAAGTATGAATTAAAAGCCGTGCATGTCTGCGTCAACAATGATGCAGTAAGTTTTTAGCCACAATAAAAGTTTAAGTGAACAGGTCGAGGTGAGTTAAAAGAAACGTGAAATGATGTGGGTGACAAAACTCTGGTAACGGCATCGTGACAACAGAAAGTTTTAGTTGAGCGTCCGTAACCACCCACGCATGCAGTGCGTGAGGTTGTGCGCACGTAGCGAAGCATGCGCACACGATACGGCAATAGTTGGCTGGACGCGAAAGTTGAGAAGGGGATTGATGACTTGCACGAGTAGGAACCAGTAGTGTGCTACTCAGCACCGCAATATGCCACCATCTGAAACCGTATAGCCAAAGCTGCCACTAAGTCGAGCCAAAAGCCGGAGTCATATTTTCGGCAAGAGTGATATCGAAAAATTTGATCTCGTGGACATGCGATAACAACCCGCAAAGCCCGCTGAGCTCGCAGCAGATGCTATGCAGCTCTTGAAAAGCTGCGGGCACACGCAAGATACTGTGCATGCTCCTGCGTACCGCGCATGTGCACTGACGCCTCCACGGGTTTGCTGTGTATGCAGAGCTGCTGCGCGCGCCCAACTAAAGCTGTCTAATGTGATAACAGAGACAGCGCGCAATTTGCTTGGTTATGGGTTTGAAGTGCTGATGTGCGAAATACCTAGCCGTGGGTAGGAGGAGTCAACACTCGATGTATTTAGTCGCGCAGTTCGAGGTGCCAACGCACGAAATGCCTAGCCACAGGCTTGAGGAGTCAACACTGCATATGCTCAGTCGTGCAGTCCGAGGTGCCGACACGCGCAAAATGCCTAGCCGTGGGCTCGAGGAGTCGATGCTCGGTGGGCTTAGTTGTGTAGTTGAAGGCGCCGATGCACGAAATGCTTAGACGAGGGGTCCAAGAAGTCCGTGCGCGATATGCTTGATTGCAGACTTGGAAACGCCTATGCGCAAAATTCTTAGCCGCGGGTCTGAGGATTGCGTAAACAATGTGTTTGGTCATGAATTCTAAAACACCAAGTGCTGAAAAGCTCAGCCGCGTGTACGAGGATTCCACGCGCAAAGCTTGGTCCCGAAGTCCGCGCTGCCGATGCTCGGAATACTTAGCCGCGGGTCTGGTAAGTTCACAAACGGAATGATCGGCCATGCTTCTGCGATGCCCGCGTAGTGCCCGTTTTGGCGCTCATCGAGATTAGAGAGAGTGGAGACTGTCCAGAGCTCGTGAGGTTCAAAGAGCCAAGCAGACGATGCGAGCGCTGAACCAATGAACCCACTGGAATCACATGGCTGGCTCAGCCAATCGTGGACTCCAGCATGACCTTCAATCCATTGCTTTTTGTGTGCTTGTTTCTGGATGGAGGAGATAGCTGAAGTGGCAAAGTTGAAGGCTGAGAAATTTGCTTTCTGATAAGACCTAGGTGTAGGTGCTCGGATGCATCATTCCGGAGATATTGTGGCTTGAAAAACGTTGTTCTTCCACGATTTCCACGAAATTTTTCCCTACCTTGGCTGATACAAATTTTTTAGTGCGCTTCTATGTGGTTTTCAGTGATGACATTTCGGAATCATATAGAAAAAGAGTGGCAGAAACTGAAAATCTTATTTCCAAGAAATCGAATTGCTGACCATTTTTCACAATGCAAAAGCCGCGTATCCCCTCAATTTATAGCCTCCCTCTCACTGAAAGCAGTCCCCATCACTTCCAGTGGTCCACAAGGGGTCCCCGACAAATGCATGGCTGAGAACCACTGAGTTACAACATTCTAAACTCGATGTTTCATTTTGCAAAAATTTTCTAGAAAATGACAGGCTGGTATAAATTTAAAAAGTTGTGTCCTGCAGTTGACTGATTTTAACTTTTCAGTTTAGTTGTAACACACCTAATCAAAATTTGTACAGTAGATGCCAAGCAAAATGATTTCTCCCTTCCTGTGTATTTAGATAGGAGCTCTTGAGAGAGATAAGTAATGAACGGTGGAGATGTTTGCCTGTCCAGATGCCAAGCACGCTGCTTCACATGATAATGGTGATACATGAAATGTCCGATTAACATGCACAACACCCCTCATGTTGTAGACGCACTATGGCTGAGGTAAGAAATTCTCTACCTGTAAGCAATGCGAGAACTTTTCCCTGGCAGACGACCAGTCACCGGCACGCAGAAGTGCTAGTCCCCAGGCGGCAAACACGCCGGATGTCTCAAGGCCACACTTTGTGGAGACTTCAAGAGCCAGGGCCATACGTTCAGTCTCCATGAGCCGGTCCCTCAACTTGCGCTCTGGCCCTTGGTCAGAGTTGAGGCTGCGACCAACCTTGCGCCGGCTGCCAGGCTCATCTCCATCATTGGCAGTTCTGTAAGCCAGCATAAAAATTAAGTTAAGAGTAAAACAGCATCAGAACTTAAACAGCACAGAATGAGGCTAATAGTGAAAAGAAAACCAGATTCAGCACTGCACTGATAAGAGAAAATTTGCCGAGAACCAATTGCCAGTCAAAGTAATAGTAATTGTACATAATAAGAGACATGCAAGCAAGGTGTTGCCTACATACGCTAAACCATGAAAGGCCAGAAGCCCGCCAAGGTTGCCGATTGTGATGACGTGCACACTAGTGTAGACAGAATACCAACAGAACAATTTTATTAATCAAGTTTAAGTTTTTATTCATTGCTTGTGCACATTACAGAGGACATAATTTAAAGTTCAAGTTTTTACTTTAGATAAGTAAGTTAAAGTCCAAGCTTTTTATTAATTCCTTGTATAGATTACAGAAGATATGATGAGACTGATTACATTCAGAGCTCTTAGAGTTAAAAAGAAACCGTCAGAGGTACCTCTCCAAACAATACTCACGTATATAATGTGCAAACTACAGTGTGGTAGTCAATTCAAAGAAAGGGTTTGGAGTTAAAAAATAGCATGTGATAACATGGCAGCGTAAATGTCATGATACTAAATTGGAAATCGGAACACAAGCGAATCATTGCAGCTGAGAATGCTTGATACCATTTCATTGTTGAATACAAAATGTCACGTGCTCAGTACTCCTCACCGAATAAGCATTTCCTCTGGAAGAAGGTGCTGGCAGTTTGCATTGACCATAAGCCGCACAATGTCCAGCCTCCTGAGGTAGGCATCACTGCACGCAACACCACTTGTTATGCCTGCACCCAGAAACTTGACCTTGGCTCTCAGGATCAACGACTTGAGCATGCTGAAAAGGAAGCACGGAAAGGAAGGTGAGACAGATGTGAAAAACTAAGCAACAGAAAGTCATTACTATGCTTTTGTATGTGTTACTGACCCCTGCACATCAACTTGCTTCCCATCATACTTACAGCACATGTAAGCCATGGAAATAAATGGATACAACAATGTTCAAATATTTACAAAAGCAAACCCGCACAATTGTTGGTCCTGGAAACAATTGTCCTTTGTATGCACAGTCAGAGTCACTTGCTACTGCTCACTGTTGAACTGCGATGTGGCTTCACATCAATATGGTGTGCACTGCTGTGAAGCCACACAGCGCCACACAATTTCCACATCATATAACCCACATTACAAATTTGTGCTAGTATTTCCCAAGAGACAGAGAAAATTTTTATGTTAGAAAAGCAGAGAGATTGGTTGAAAAAAGTTTGTCTCTGACCAGCTACTATACATAGTGGAAAGAGAGAAGGAAAAGGAGAGAGTGGGGGTGACAGTGATAACGTATAATGAACTATGTACACATATGATGCACATACATATTCTGTGTACAACACATCACAATGCGCAAGTGCCTGTCAGGCAATGCTAGAGCCCGGAGTCAAGGCTGCTCTCCATTTAAAATGTGAAAAGTGCTCTTGTTGAAGTGCAATTTGAGTGTCATTCCATGGTCCCAGAATCTTCTGTTCTAATAAAGGTCTGTCATTCAGACAGCACAATCTGGCATTGAGTACCCGCATTCTGCGCTACAATCAAGACAGTTACAGAGGATTTTCGAGATTATTCTTGAAGTCTCATATGCCTGACATCTGAGGTTGTTCTCGTGACACACATCTTAAGCGGTACCCCAAGTCTCGGCCTGTAAAATAAAGTTGGATATCATCGCTTGGCTCTGGGTTGAATCGTGAATCTTAAGTCTGGCTCTCGCATTAAAAGGCAATATTGACGATAGCTGGTGCAGACAGCCCAGTGCAGACTACATTTTTTGAATTTGGGATGTGGCTAATATGTGCAAACATATGAAACAGGCATATTTCTCATATGTTCATTGTGTGTTTTTAATGCATTTACGTGTTTCTTAAAAAAACATGAATCAACTAGCCTTTAACCAGGACATTTAAGCACCGTATTTAATAAAAAATAGGTTGAGCATGAATATAGGCCGACCCCTATATATTGTGCTCTGCAAAAAATAAAAAAGAATTATTCGAACATAGGCCAACCCATTGGAATCGGTACGTTAGAATCAAGTATTACACGCTGTGAGCCTAGCTGCCGTAGCTTCCTCCTTGTGCTGTAGTACGTGTGCTTGGGCATTAGTCCACCTCATGTCCACCTAAACCATTAGACCACCTAAACGTTTTCTGCATTTGCTCTATCGGCATGGAGTGCTGAGTTCAACAAGATGGCGCATTTACAAGGAAAGTGATCATGTGTGCGGAGACAGACAGAAATTGGGCTGCATCACGGGCATTCAGAGTACCCGAAACTTGCGTGCAGGACGGTCACAAACAGAAGGAAATTGTTTTTGCCAGCAAAGCAACATAGTAGACCGAAGCAGGACGTATTTGTGACGATCCACTTCAGCGATACGATTGCCTCGGCCCTATCTTGAAAGTGATCTGCGACGGGGACAGAGTCCACTGCACACTGTTTTTGCCGCTTATAATTCACGTTGAAGTGAGAGGCAGTTGCTGCCACGCCTCCTCACTCCAGCATTTTGACAATGAGTTTCTGCGTTCATCCAGTGAGATGCGTTCATGTTTGCTTGGGCACCTGTGACACGATGCCTGTTAATATAGTCAATACTGTACTGTACAGGTGCGCATTAGAATTGAGTAAATGCGGTATTTGTGTCTTGCGCGACCGCGGCTTCGACGAATGGCATCGATATGCATGGCAGGGCGTTTTGGTTTGCAGCCTTGGCCCTCACTGCTCCAGTGGCAGCTCTGTTCCACTTTGGAACTTCAATAGCTCAGTACTTTTGCTATCTTTGATCACGCATATAGGTCGAGATTCTTTGGTCACAAATATAGGTTGATAGATGATTATGGGTAACATTTCTGGAAAAAAAAAAGGTCAACCTATATTTGAATAAATACGGTATTTGTCTCTTTTTCTTACATTTTTAACTTTAGCAAGTGGCCGTTTTAGTCATACAATATGTTTTTGTTGAGCTCTGATCTACATTCCCACTAGCCAACCACTCAGAAGGCACAGAAACAGAAGAGAGAAAGGGGGGGGGGCGTACAGACACTCACGTGATTATGAGTCCATAGTCAACAAAGCTCTCGGATGTGCTCTTTGGTGCCAAAACAGGAAAGAGACTATCAGAAAGTGACAAGATGTACATGGCACAGTCTGCCGGACTGGAATGCTTCTCCAGAATGGCAAGCGAGAGCGAAACGCTTGGAGCCTGAAAGAAAAATACAAGAAATGATATCCAAGAATTCACATCATTAGAAACTTGTGCCTTAAAAAGACACTAAAGAGAAACATTAAACCTGTTTAGACTGATAAGGTGGTGTTTCAAAACTCTGTTTTAGTTTAATTTTGTGGTAATAAGTTTATCATAAAAAAAAATTATGGCCAAAGTTTCATTTTTTAAATTTCATGGAACAACCCCAGCGCTGGTGCGTTAGTGTGACGTCACAGTATTGAAAGTATTTTTTCGTATTGAGCAGTTGTGGTTCAATAAATGTTATTGAAACTTGCTAAGTTCAGCCTGTGACTCTTTCAGAATATGCACAACGCGGCCGATCTTTACTGATTAAAAATTAACTGCACCAAAGCACATACTGTCAAACTCCATGACAACATGGCCAGATCACGCGGGAACCTCAAGGCACTGCCACAAGCTGTGTTCTGTCTTTGCGTATTAATGCGATAGCATTCAGGGTCCCGCATCGCAAAAAATCCGATGTTGGCGCCGGATGTCGCTTGGCAAAAAATCATTTTGAGCCACAACCATGCAGGTCCTCCGCATGGCATAGAGGCAATAATGAACTAATTCAATTCCTCAAAGTAAAATACATCAGAAAAATTGTCAAGTACGACCTAAACACAGGCTACAGACATGACAGTGTCGGAGTTTAATTTCAATATATCATAAAACATAATTACGTTACGCAGAACCTCAAACACCGCTTGGTTCCTTGCAACAACACCATTGCGCATGCCTCAGCACATCTGCGAGAAAGCTGTGGTTACCGGGAAGTGCGACAAGCAGTCAGGGATCTCCGAAATCCATCGGGTTCCTCTCTTAAAGGCAAAGCTTCAGTGTCCGCTAAATATTTTTCTGGTTTACCTGGTCTCTTCTTATGGTAACAGTGGCTTTATTGGTATCGTAGAAGGGTAAATTACTAACAGAGCTCCTATAATTCTTTTATTTAGTGTCCTTTAAGAGCAACTATACGAAGCCAACAGACTAAAACAGAGAAAAGCATCAGGGAAATTAACAGTGCATTTTAAGTGAAATGTAGAATTATTAAGAGAAGGTACGTGAAAGTGAAAGACAACTTGTTGTAGATGGGAGCCAAACCTATAACCTCTGCAACCTCACCCATGGCTGAGAGTGGCACTGGCTGACACTCCCAGGGCTAGGTTTAGCACAAATGCAAAAACACCCAAAAGAAGTGGATGGGGGCATGGCCAATCTAGCTCAGTTTGTAGACTTTATGTGGAAGTT